>NC_086333.1:34892835-35217669 GCF_032445375.1 Bacillus rossius redtenbacheri | reverse complement strand
TTTAGTGGAGGGTGTCCTTCGAACTGACTCACTTTAAAAATCCGTTAGAGTTATGATCACTGACCGTCATACTAACGATGGTCACCCTATTTCAATGTTGTAATGGGTGTTTTCTGTGATTTACAAATGTTTCCTTTATTATCATACGGGAGATTTTACTAAGTCGAAACAAAGTAGATATCTCGTATTCTGAGGGAAGGTTTATCTCATTGTTTGCAATATATGTGCACCTACATACCTCTTTGAAATTACTGCGTTTATTTCAACACAAATGGTTTTTAATTATGACCTCAAACTCTGCGTAACGTCTCAATTACGGATCACGACGCTGCAGTCTACTATATGGGAGATTGTAATTAAACTTGGATGATTAACCTTCCCGTACATTTGGATTATGTGACATTTCAGAAACTGAATGACCTGTAAGTCATTCGTTTATGCAGTGCAAAAAATTAATTAAATATCTACAGAAAAATTCATCATTCTGCATGGCTGACAGCATTTGAACGTTTTCTCACGATGTGAATGTTCAATTGTTCAACCAGAGGCACGACGTATCTAAGATAATATGGAATTAATAACCAACCAGGATAATGTTGCATTGCCATTGGAAAAACAAGTAAGTACAAAATTAATCGAATAACCTACTAACAAAATCCTGTTTTGAAGTTGACTTCAAACCTTCATTCATGAAGCTTCTCTAGTGTTAAAAAGTTTCCTGCTAAGCTTTTCAATATCATGGTGACTTCGACTCATTAGTATTTTTAAAATTGGTCTGAACGTAATGTCTTACTAATTCTTACCGGCTGGGGTCCACAACAATTCCACCTCACATTATTACAACTTAAATATTTTAATGAATTATAATTCTCAATTTTGTATGGAATAATTAACAGCCTCGCAGTAAAAGCTAATTGGTTTTCAAACTCGTACTTGAAAAAGTTCAAAATTTGTCTACTTCGTTTTTTTTCTGCATCTTTCACTCTGAAAATGTTTTTGTACTTCTACAAGGACAGTCCTTGGAAAATTGGTTGCCAACGATATCACTCGTATGGGAGAGCTTTGTACCACTGGCAATTTTACAAAGCTCTGCCTTGCAGTTTTACAAGTGATGTAGTTGGCAACTGGGTTTCCAAGGGTTTTCCTTATAAAAAAAAAGTACAAAAACTTTCTACTGTGTTGGTTTCTCTAATCCCGCGTCTCAGTGAAACAATCTCATAAGCCTCTCTTGTAGCCTTGCTTGAAACAAGGCGGGGAAGTAGTTGTAAGAGACGCGAGACGCATGGAGGTGTTTGCTGCAAGGGTAAATAACGAATGTGGCGCGGAGAAGAAAGCAGGCCAGAATCAAGTAGAACTGCGAGCCTCCGGGAGCTGTCTCCCTGCAGGCCGGCGGCTCGGCCGACATGAATTATGCCGGAGGTCGGAACGAAGTTGGCGAACTAAGCGAGCTTGTGGCTTTGCTCCTTATTTATCGTTAATGACCATCTGGGACGTCCCCGAGCAGTCGCTACACGCCGCCGCTGCGCTCTGGCGGCGAGCGGCGGAACTCTCGCAGAGCTGCCATGCCCTTAAGGACCCCGCCCACCCGCGCGCTGAGAGCTTCAGAAGGAACCCCGTGATTTGAGAACTGCACAAGATATCCCAGCGGGGGATTTTTTAAACTAATTTCCCCCGTGTTTCTGAACTACCGGCAAAGAACATAAGGAGGTGGACACAGTTTCAGACAGGGAAAGAAACTATGGTTTGAAGCTCTGTAATGTGTCTAATGTGTCTTCTATCATGTATTTGCTGCAGTGTAACAACACGGATGTATCATTGATGAATAAAAGGAATTAAAAACCAAACCAAACCCTGTAGTGTATGTTTACGAAAAGCATTTAACAATGAGCTGAGGGCGAATAAGTATTTATGTTTCCCCTTGTGTATAATATTTTGAAAAAAAAAAAAACTAAAACGGAGCTAAAATTACTTCTTTTTTTTTTTGGTGCACAACGAAAGTTTGTCAGTGTGGCAGGACCTTCACCAGGAACCGGCGGACGAGTTCGGCTGTGATCGTGAGGTTGGGTAATTATCTCGGGATGTCTGCGGCGATGATGAAGTTGCTCTGCCCCTGCTTGTCGACGAGTGATTTGTCGGTTAATTAGGGCTCGCGGCGAGTTCCGGGGACTTATCGAACCACGAAGACCTCGTCGGGAGAGGCCCCGAGCTAAGATCCGCGATGCCTTTGCATGCTGGGCTAATTAATATTGAGTTCCGAGCTCAAACTGAGCCGTAGTTACAGGAGCGAAGAGGGCGGAGGTGAAAGGCACGAGAGGAGGAAAACACTTTTCCTTCAGACACTCTACGCATATTGAACATTCGACGTAACAGAAACAAGCTAGAAACAGGCCTTTGACATATTATTTTTTTTTATAGATTAAATTTATATCAAATAAAATATTACCTAATTTATTCTGCATTTATTAAATTTAGAAATAAGTCATAAAATTACTAACTGCTTTGAAATTTTAATTTATTTATAATTTTTAAATTGGTAGCATTTATAGAAATAAATTTAACGAATTTAAGGTATTTACGTAAACTTATGCCTGTAACACTACTGATTTTGGAACTTCAAAATGGTAATTTTTCCTCGGAATTACCGTTTTCAAACATTTATACATAGGTAAACGCACGGGATGGTATGTAAATATCAATTTTCCTGCATGTGATATATGGTACGCAAACGAAAAAGCAACACAATGCACAAATACCTAAAAAGGATTTTTTTTTTTTTCAGTGCCTACAAATTATAGAACACAGTTTATTTCAACCCCATCAAAAATTCTTTGTAGTTATATATGTTTGCAATACATATTTTATAAAAACGCCGAGAAAGGGCAAATACCAATATAAACACCTCAAAAATCAGCTAATTCACAGTATGATGACTATTTAAATTCTTAGGTCAATGTATTTTTTGTCGTGTTAAATTTATTAAATTTTGTTGCTCTGTCGTTTTGACTTTTGTTCACATATTTTAGTAAATTGAATACCTTTATTTCAATACATTAATCATTAAAAGTTATGAAATCGATAAAGAGTTAAAGATTTTTAATTAGAAAATATTTTAGGGCTACGTAAAGAGAATTGCAATCAAGGATTTTCTTTATATATACATATATATGTATATATAATGTGTACATTATTATTATCTGCTATTTAAAATCAAGCGATTTTCTAGATATTGCCAACTTTCATTTACGGAATGGTCTTTATTTTATCACGCTTTTATTAGCTTGACTGGTATTTATGAATGAATGGACTATGTAATGAAATATTTCCATTCAATTTGTACTCCCTTTTCGACGTCCGATGTGATGAAATTTTCCATACATATAAAGAACTTCTGATATTACAATATTTTGAAAGCTTTATTTAAGGGGAAATTGGGGGGGGGGGGTCAGAGGTTAAAAAACCAATCATTTTGAGCTATGGGAAATAACCATGATTTATGTGTATCCATGAGGTCGGGCATGGTGGGAATTTGCCCCGTGGTCAATTGTGCCTCTAGGGGAGGAGGGTTAAAAACCAAAATTTCAAAATATTAAAAATCAAAGTTTTATCTATTTGGGTTGAGTTATGGTGGAAAATGTGCCCTTAAATTGCTAAAATTTAAAACATGTATTGTTTTTTATTTAGAGTGGTTTTGAGGCTGGGTTATGGTGGGAAATTTGCGCGGTGTTCGACTTTTCCCCCTTCGGAGGGGGAGGGATTAATAACTCTAAATTTCTAAAACTTAAAACATGTATTCATTTTTGATTTGGAGTGTTTCCGATCCAATAGGTCGGGTTATGGTGGAAAATTTTCCGCGGAAGGGTTAAAGCCCTAAAATCTTTAACGCACCCGTAACCCTCCTTGGAGGCTGATTTTAGGAAAACCAAGTGTTCAGTTAATGTGTATTTATATATATATACACATATATATATATAAATAATAGGATGTAGGTATTTAAAAAATGTGTGACGTCAATAAACTCCAAAGCCATTTGACCGATCGCGATGAAAGTTGGTAAATCGAAGAGTTGTTTTTTTTCATGGAGAAAGTTTTTTCCTATCTATTTTTTTTTCTAACTCGCCGCTAGACGGCGCTGCAGTAAATCAACTTCAACACCGTTCAACTGATCACCATGAGTAAACAGAAAATCATAGGTAATGGACATATAAACAGCAATTGTGTGTCATTTCTCTATGTTCACCACAATGTCATATACCGCTATCCATTTTGCTTTAACTCGCGGACAATATACCACCCTGTGTTCAGCCCGGGAAATGCCAGGTACTGCAACTAGTGTCATATAAAGAACATCCCTGAAGAGTTTCAAGTCTATAGACACATACTTGAAAGGCGGTCATTTTACCTAGAACTCACAAATTCTTCAATTTAAAAGTTTCGCGAAAACTTAACGAAATCATTCGTAAGACAACTGACAATATCGTAAATGAAGCACATGAGGTAAAATCATAGGAAATTGCTTGGTTTTTTTGTTTCCATACGGTAATTTAAGTTCTATGAAATGTTGACGTATTAGCTTAAATGACTAGATTACGTGAACATTAATGACTAATTTGAAGTTCATTGTAACAAATTAATACTTTAATAGCTCATATGTAGTACTTTTGTTTTAATTACTCATACTCAGTATTTTAATTTTATTTTGAGACTAAAAAGAATTAAATAAACTTATACTTTAAAAAAATAAAGAACCCGCTTTGATCGTTGAACAAATTAACAATTAAAAATTAACTTTTATTTTATATTTCTTGTAACTCGCTGCTAGATGTAACACAACTCTGTATAACTAAAGGCGTAGGGTGCTTGCTCTCTTCTTTCATTTTCGTAATGATTATATCCTAAAATTTTCGTAATAAATATATACTAAAATTAGTGATAGAAAATTTAAGACAAATGATATCCAGCACCCCACGCTTTTAGTTATAAGAGTTGTGTTGCATTATTTGGCTGTTGGACAAAAAATAAAATTTTAATTTTTCTAATTTTTAGTTCATTCAACGATAAAACAGTTTTTTAGTTTTTTAAATTATAAGTTTATTATATTTTAAGCTACAATTCATTATATTGTACTAGTTAGTTGTATAATGGTGAATACAATATACACTTTAATAAATTAATATAAACGATATGTAGGTATCAAAAATTCAATTTCTTTTAATATTGCGCAAATGAAATTTTTTCTGGTACATACAAACATGAATAAATTAAATGATAAAAATATATTTGACAATAAATTGTTCTTAATGAAGAACCTCTTGTAAAACTATATTGCGTGATAATTGTGTCGGTTGGAGCGAGATCCTTCCTGGGAATTAGAACTAGGCTATATCATTTTGATTGCATTTTGAAATGATTTTTGCTCTTGCCAAATTTCGACGAGACTATTCCACGATCAATCTAGTTCCGTTTCCATGTCCTTTTTAAAGTTAAAGTTTCTCAGCAACATGATGACGACACCTTAGTTTAGCAAAAACACATGAGGAGGCATGCCGGATGTAGTTTGTTCAGTGAGGAATTCAACAGGGAAATTGAGTGCGTCATTTGGATATTCACTGACAAAGAATCGGCGCTATAATATATTTGAGAGTTACTATCAATCAAATTTACTATCTTCCTATTGATTTCTAATGTTCGCGCATTTGTCAGCGCGACAATAACTCGTTTTGAAAGTTTTTTCATTGATATTTGCTGCAAATCGCCCAAAATTGTCTCAAAAAAGTCTCCAGTCGATATCATTTCCATGGGCATACGTAAGGGATATCAGATTACACACACACAGAAGCGTACAAAGTAACTCATTTAGTCATCAGACAACACAGTCAGTCAGTGAGTCAGTGTCAGTGATGAACATATTTACATTTCAGATACTTAACTCACCGATGAAAATGGCTTACCCAAAACCAAGATTTAGGCATTGAAGTTAAACTTCCATATTGGCTTAAATATACGTATTTTGATGCAACAAATATACTAAATTTAACACTGAAAACTCGTCAGTGACCAAAACATGGCAAACTAAGCCACAGCTCGCTACTTTATCACTGAATAATGCTTAGTCTATCTGCCTCGTCGAAATATGATGCTATTCCTCCATGAAAACTGATCCGTAGCGCTGTATGATTTCTGTCAATGAGTTAATTATGAGGGTATTTATATTATTAATTGAGAATAAGATTGGTCGAATTCTTGATCGAATAGTTTTATAGTTATGCGGAATAGGTAGTCTAATATTTGTAGTGTAAATGTTTCATTTCATTAATACTTAAGTATTGTGATTTTGGCAAAAAATTACAATGCCAATTGTTAATCACGGAGTAAATCCAAAAATATCTCAAACACAGAAAGGGTTAAAATTATATTAAAAAATCAATAAAAGTAAATCATTTTAATATTTTACAAATATGTTATGTTAAATTTAGTTTTTAAAAGTACGGGATATTTTTTTTAGTATTATCAAACATAATTATTAGAAATGAAAGTAATTATTTAAATATTCCTTGAACTGTTCCTTTTTAATTAAAACGCATAGGGTATTCATTTTTCCACCCTGCTCGGTTACAACCTGGGCTGTAGCTGCACATACTGATTTTAATTTATTTTGACGTTATTAGTCGCGCTTCTGTCTTTAGCCACGCATCAGGGCACGGAGCGGCCGGTGCGAGACAGACCGCTCTTTGACGGCGCAGCGAGCGAGGCGCCTGGCATCGTTACTGGACACACGCCGGCCTCTCGCGCTGGTTGCGAGATCACCCACTGAGCTGGCGGCGCGGCCTTTGTCAAGTCCCTCACCCCTACCCCCCCTGCAAGCCGCGAGGCCGCGCTGTCGGCGCGAGTGGGGGGCTGAACTGTATCCCCTCGGGAAGGGTACCTTTCAGGATTTTCTGTACAATGACACAGCAGAAAATAAACTGGAAAGGTACCCTTTCCGATTTCTTAAAATGCACATTATTTTCTACTTGAAAATCCTGAATGTTAGGTATCCCCTTGGAAAGGTAACCTTTCCAGTTTGCGACATGGTTGTGCTCGCTCATAAAACCCTGAAAGATATCCCCTTTGGAAACATATCCCAAAATGGCTGCCAGACAAGTGATGTATTGATTCAGGCCACGTGAAAGAATGGCATGAAGTAAATACATCAGTAAAAAGACCTTATCTACAATTTTGCATTTGATCATTGTTAATTTATTAGCTCCCTATAACGTTTAATAGAGGTTCGGTTAGGTTAGGTTAGGTATTCTGTGGACACTCCCTACCAGCGCTTCCTAGTATAAAACTTAGGAACAAGGTGCTTGAATCGATACATTACTTGTCTGGCAGCCATTTTGGGATATGTTTCCAGAGGGGATAACTTTCAGGATTTTAAAGCAGAAAATAATATGCATTTTAAGAAATCGGAAAGAATACTTTTCCAATTTCTACCCAGCTACACTACCGCCACCAAAAGTATGAAAAGGTGCCCTTTCCAAGGGGATACAATTCTATCGTCCCCCCGCGCAAAAGAGGTACGAGTGTAGTAACAGAACTGTTGGAGAGGGACATATCTGTTGCTCTGTCGCAGAGGCTGGTTGAAAGTCGCAACTGGTTCCATTTATGTCGCGAGTCGCCGCGTCCAGACAGTCGCCAAGGACCGCGAAACAAGCTTTTTTAAACCCGTCCCTTCACACGGCAGCGACTGCCGCGAGCCGACACGCCAGAGCAGGGCGCTCGTGATTCGTGGTTCAGTGACACGGCATTCAACAATGAATACAGATTCAGAAATGTTAAATTTCAGATGTGGAGAAATGACCTGAACGCTATGATTGTGCATTAAAGTAATTAAAGTGTTAGAAGTTTCAAAACGAATTCGTGATCAGATGTATGTAAACAAAAAGAAAGGGAGACAATTATATTTATCAAATTTTTTTAATAAGTCGCTGACTTACTAGCGGATGCACCCATTGCTGTCTTTATTTGTGTTTTTTTTTCTTTTAGCACATGCTTTTCGAACAAGGAGTACAGGGAGGCATGCTAACTCTACGAAATCCATCTTGATACTGCGACAGAAGTGACTGTCGCCTGAAGCCGCGACTGTCTGTCGCACAGTCACCGCGACAGAAAGTCGCCCGTGTGTAAGGGCCCTAAGCCGCACGCACTGCACGCGCCTCTCTACGGGGAGAAGGCAGCTGTGTATCGAAGGTGCGGTGAGGGAAAACAAGGCTTTAGAAGAATAAAGGCGGCCGTAAAATCTTTCAGGCCGGTATAAAGATTGTTTCAAATAATATAAACACTTACAAATGATTCCCGAGGAGTCTCTTTTCACTCGAGAAGGCGTTAGAATGGGAAAAATACATGTTCATTAACGTTGCGAATTGTTTAAAATTACACATGTTAGCAAACCACTTCGATATTTAAAAATCTAAAATAAGTTACAGAACTTATATGTAGGTTGAATATTTGATCAAATAAAATTTACCTTCTTATTACATGAACTGATTGAGCGGAATTTTTCGTATTAAACAACGATACACACAATATTTTGGACGTGTAATTAATAAAGACCGGAAAATTCCGCTGTTTCAATGGCCTTCAGGATAGACTGCACATTCCCCTGTACACTCGGGCAATTACCGCCTGTTCATTGACTGCTGACTTGTAAGTCGTCTCAGCTGGTTTTTCTGTGATTCGATCCTTCTTTGGTTGAGGGTTTATAATTGGTTGAGATTCGTCTATGTGAACAGTAAGCCAATAACAAAATCATCTAAAAGATATATGTATTTGACTTCTAGCCTATCGCCGAATGAATCCGTGACTTTTACCGGTCTCTAGTAATTAAAATTTTCTGATTCCGTACTAAACTAATAGCATTCTATGATTTCGTAACTTGACATCTAAATCAGTAATAATTACTGTAAATTCGTAAAAATTTGGCAGACTGTAATATTCAACATCCTTTAATAACTATCTAGCTTGAATTTCATTTCGTGGTGGACTGCTTAGGACTATTTAATCATTGTGTACCTCATGAATAGAGACCCGGAAATTTCGCGGATTCTTCTGGCCTCAGGATAGAATTCAAAGTTATAGGTGTGCTTGACCCATGTTTACTTTCCCATTGGTTGATTTCTTAGCGAGAACATTTTTATCCTTGTTATTTGGCACTACCTGATTCGCTTACTTCTCTCCTAGCTGGACATCGTTGGCTCACGGTCGTAGAGGGGCGTGTCAAAATAACTGCGTGCCAATCGTGAGCACAGTGCGAGAGTGTGAAGGTTTGCATTCTAGCTTGCGACTAAATGAATCCGCGAAATTTCCGGGTCTATACTCATGAATTTTCTCAAGACATCTGTAACCAATCGCCCACTCGCACATGTATGGGCTGTGACGAGCCAGGCTGGGTCGTACAGGACTGTCGGCGAAGCACGGCTCGCCTCTGTCTCGTCATTGGCTCGCACGTGTGTTGGGAATGCAAGCAGAGCTCGGGTTTCAACCCGCGCTTCTTCCACGCTTTCTCGCTACCAAAATATCCCAGCGTGTACCATACTTCACTTCCGTCGTAAAGATTGTTGGGAAAACACAAGCCATCGCAATATCATCCACTTTCGACGGCTGCCAAGTTCCAAACACGTATTCAACCCATAGTATTTATTTCACTGGATAATCTTTTAGCTGAACAGGAATTTTTAATGAGTCATGTATTTATGGGGGAAGGGATTTAACAGGTTTTATTTTAGTGCAAAAGCCTCATTTGTAAATAAACCAAATTCATATTTTCAACTGTGTCCTCGTTATTCGGAAGATTAAAATCATCATTCTTAAACTTCCGGTAAAACACCGTCAGAAACCCTCCCATTTTATTCTACAATGTAAATAATAAATTTCATGTTCGCATCCGTAAGTCACATAAAAAAAGAGTACGTTTTATGTTTTGTAGTTCAAGTTATGCGAGACTTAAATATAGGGTTTGATAATAGCCACATTTTTACCTTCCAGGCTACCGCCATAATTAGAAGTTTACAGAGTCATTAAAAAATCCCTAGCGATCTTATCTTGTTCTTCTGTACTGATAGAAAACTTAAAAGCACTTAGTATTCATAATTAAATACATATTGGATGTAACTAGAGCTGTAAGGGATCTCCATCTCATACACGTGTGTGTAATCACTAGGCTTGCTTTACGCTTTCTACAGCCCCAAAGTGAAAATATAGACTGCAGTCACGAACAAGCATTTTCACCGATTGACTCCGAGCCACAACGCTTTGATGGTGATTCGTTCAGTCAGAAAAACTTTATGAAATAAAAATCATATTTCCAAAGTTATTCAAGCAGAAAATAAATTATTGGGTAAATATTGTAAGCGTGAAAAAACTAACAATTTTTTTTTTTTTCATTTTTATAATATCTAAATCTTTAAGCGATTTACAGGGTGTTAATTTGGTTTTATAAAGAAATAATTTTAATACGTCCAAACCTACCAGAATGAGAGGTAAGAAGTTAGGCATTGCTTGGACACATAACAAACTATGTTTTTATTGTTATTTTGGCATTTAAATTTCTAATAAGATAAATGAGGAGTGTGTTTGACTTTGCACGACGTTAACTTTATCGGAGTGTACGAAAGTATTAGATTATTTTGCCATTTAAAATTCAATTATAAAATTATTGAAAGTTAACTATAAAAAAAATATTTTACACTTTAGGAGATAATAGTGGTAATAACTGTATCATATGTGTAATATGAGAATATCCATATCACTGAATCTACAAACACTGGAGGTATGAATTTCCATAAACATAAATATTTTATATTAAAAATTATGAGCCCTTTTTCCAGTTCCACTCTGTAGGATTAGGGGTCAGTGGTGAGAAACGTGTTAGTATGGTTTCAAAAATTTTTAAGTATTCTATTAAACTGTTAATGTAAAATCTATATGAGAAATGTATGAGCGTAATCTACATTCAATAATAGAGATGAGAGTGGTGAAGGGATACTGAAAAAAGATACTAAGGGCGGGATTCATTGTCGAAGGCTTGTTTGGCAAATAAGTAATACTTTATAAAGTATTGCTTATTCTTCAAGTAGTACTTATTCCAGCAATGAATTCATAAACCTATTCTTGACGAAGTAATACTTGAACAAGCACTACTTATATTGGCCATGCTGTACTTGATGAAGTATCTCAAAAAGTAAAGGACGAATTTTGTGTCAACGTAACGCAAGCAAATATACTGATGTAAATACATAGTTTACCTGTTTGAAAATAAAAATCCCTACGTTTCAAACCATATATGCGATTAAAATAATGAAATTAATACGTAAGATGATATTTATACTTTATTTGATAGTGAACCTGAATAACATAATAATGAACATGTATAAAAACGAATTTACAACTACATAAATATGTTTTAAATGTTTGTGTTGTTAAATTATGTTGGCCATCTTGTGTCTGTGATCTATAAGCGGGTGAAGTTAACCACGTGGTAGCGAAACAACACGCTAGCTGCAGAAGAGGTTATGTACGTAGCCTGTATTGTTTACAAAACTAAGCGGCAACGATTTGTTTCGTTTCTTTTACCCAAATTTAATTTGTTTACTCTCTCAATTTTAATTTAATATATGGAAACATTAACGGGAATCAATACCTCACATAGCCTATTCCTTAGAACAAACAAATCCGTACCAGTACTTGAGTCACCTAGATAGCCGACTTCATGAAGTATCACTTATATTAATGAATAAGCATGGCATCTTTGATTATGAATACCTGCGAAACAAGGCAACCTTATTTCATGACTGAATTCGTATTGAGCAGTACTTATTTGACGCAGTGCTTCGTGAAGTATTACTTGAAGTAGTCCTAATAAGCAGTGCTCTTTTTGTTCACTATGAATTTAATGCCATACTTAAGCATGCATTTAAGCAGTACTTTTTTTCAAGTATTGCTTATATCACCACTATGAATTCCGCTCTAAGTATGGTTCCCGAAAATATTTATCTGAACATAAACCTCAGCTATGTTGGGCTGAAGCGAATCACAACAGTTCATAATGGCTTTTAAATATATAAATGCTGATCTGCTTGAACAAGCGTACCTAACACAGACAATTTTTAAGTGGAATTTCGTTCATTTGGTGACATAGTGACTGCCAGAAATATTTTCCGAAAATTTTCAGATAATTTGAAATTCATTGCCTGTGTTTATTTTATGCCGGCATCTGATGCCATTTCAATTACTTAAATGTAATATCATTATTCTAGTGTTCCACTATATATACATTGCATATTAAGTTTTATTCACAAATGTTAGTGGTAGACATGTTTTACTAAATTGGGTGTTTTTAGTGAAATGTCATAAAATATTATTTATATTTTAAACATTTTGTTTGAATTATGACGCCATTGTCATTCATGAAAGGTGAAATATTTGGTTTCCTGGGCTGGATGATGAACACACATGTACTGTTGAAGTTTGAAGTGTAACTGTTGAGAGGCTTCCCCAGCAAGGACCGCGGTGAGCCTTGTGTCGCGTGCCGCAGGGCCAGAACGCCAGCATCGTGTGCGTGTCGCGGCAGGACGGGCGGCGCGAGCGCTTCGGCTACAACTGGACCAAGAACAAGGCGCTGCTCGGGGTGACTCCCGGCCGCGAGGTGTGGGAGGACCTGCGACCCGCCGGCAGCATCCTGCGGCTCTTCGACCTGCAGGTAGCGCCTGCCCCTGCCTCGCCGCCCGCCGGCAACCCGCGCCTCCGGGCTGCCGCGCGGGTCCCGCATCGCTCAGGCGCGCCGCAGGATTAGGGACTGATGAATAGTGACACCTGTATTTCGCGAATACATTTCGTGTCAAGGTATTTCACAAAATACTGTAGCATTTATCCTGTGGTTATTATCTGAGGTCGGTGAAAGGTGTCGTCCCGCTCTTGACGGGGCCAATGAGAATGTGGTCACCGTACTTCTGTACCCTCACAATTTGCCATGACTCTTAGAAATAGCTACAGTGTTTTGTGAAATACCTTGACATTAAATAAAATCGCGAAATACAGGTGTCCCTATGTGATGAATGTCAGAATGCAGCACTCTAGCCATGAATGGCAGGGTAAAACGGGAGCACCCAGAGAAAAAATAAACCTCAGGTTCGCATCAACGCCCTCCACGTTATCCACTAGCGAAAATAAACACGTTTACCACGCCGGGGAAAAATACATATATAATACTAGCTGAAGTACCTGGCATTGCCTGTGTTGAACCACCCCAACAAAACAAAAGTCAAAACTGCAAGCAACTGATGCAATGGCCGTTGCCGCGGAGATGCAAAATATTTAAATACTGCCAAAGCCCGTTACCATGGCCACTTAGCATGAAGAGTTAGTTACATAATTTATGCTCCAGATATATCCTACAGACACCGTGCATTTATTTTCGGGATATAAAGTAGCCTATGTCACTCTCCGGTCCAACAACTATCTCTATGCCAAAAAAAAAAACATGTTGATCCGTCGATCCGTTGCTGCGTGAACGAAGGACAAACCAACAAACACACTTTCGTATTTATGATATTATGGATTATTTTAATAATTTCCATGTCTACATGCATATCGACAAGACCCATAGAATAAAAGAGAAATTGTTACTCTCTTAATGTTTTTTTTTTAATTTTCTCCAAAACAATATTACAATATTTTTTGAGAAGTAGTTTTATTTCATTCATGTGCGTGAGTATGTGTTCAGTCCCTGAAGAATCTATTACTTAGTGCCTCTAAAAATTGATTGGTATTTGACAAAGGTTTGTAGTAATAACATACGTATTACTACCGTCCTTAAAAACAGTCCCATTTGGATTATCTTTGAGAGCTATAACATGACATGAACAATGTGTGAAAGTTTTTATTTCTTTACCTTCCTATTGTTGTGGCTTGTTAAGAAAAATTGTATTTCTAATGCTTGCTTTAGATGCTTTAAACTTTAAAATAGCTTTATTGATTCAAAAGTTTTTAATTCTAAAGAAATAAGCTGAAAATCGTGATATATGCTTTTACAAACTGGTATTGAAACTTTGTCAGAAGTAAAACAAAGACATTTTGTTAATTTTAGTGTAAAATATTAATTTTAATGAGTTATATAAAACAAAAAATGTTAATAATCTAATTTATCTTTTATTATAACTTAAAGGAAAATTATATTGTAAAAGATTGACAAGACTTTGGATGATAAATTATAATTAAAATAGAGGCAATTTTTTTGCGATAATGATTCATAATTTTTTTTCAATAAATCAGAACATAGTTTTAAATTGATAGAAATTAATAATATTTATTCCGTCTGAATAAATATCATCAAACATAATGGTATAGTTCAGAAAACTTCCCAGTTGAAAACCAAATTCTTGCTTTAAATTATTTAGAAATATTTGACATTTAAGTATCAACAAAAAATTATATTGTCCTAAAATATTTCCAATTTATTTTTTTATTAGCTTAGCATACAGAGTTCCGTATGGATTCATTTAAATATAAAGTATCGTAAATATTAAAATTAATTTGAAGATGTGCAACATCCTTAACAGATAGCTGCAATTAGAAGATATATAGTATACAAACTTACCAAACGCAGGTATTATAACACAAATATTAAAACAATGTATGAAATGTATATGAAAACCCCTAACATATTTAAGTAAATATTTATACCAGTAAAATATCAGGTGTATTTAAAGTTTCATTTTTTTATCTATTTATTCTGGGTTGGGATTTCAAAAGTGGTTATGCGTGTAAGCCAGATTATTTTTAATGTAGATAACTAGTCCTATTTTCTATTTTCCGTTCAATTTAAGCCTTGGAAAAAAAAAAATCACTCTCTCCTTTGAACTCTATTGTAGGACGATTTTTCAGAACTTGTGTTTGGAAATGCGCCATTGCAGGTTGGCACTGTTTGTCATGCAAAAAAATTCAAGAATGCAAAAAAAAAAAAATTAAAACATAAATTTTGCAGAAAAAAAGTTAAAATCAGCTGTGTTTGATAAGATGGACCCGACGATGAAACCAGACAGGTGTCTTGGACAACACCACGACGGCTGCACCGACGGACACTGTAGCTTTCCAATGACAAAACAGTTCGGAATGAACTGATGTGGTGTTGTTCTCCGTGCATGTATCATGTCCGTGCAGAGAGGGTGCAGGACTGCGGCGTGTGGCCGTGTGCGCAGCGCTCGGCGCGCTACGAGTGCCTGGCGCACGGCCGCCGCCCGGCGCGCGCCGCGGTGGTCGCCGTGGACGTGCTGGGGGCGGGGCTGCCCGCCTGCCCGCCCCAGGCCCGCTGGCCGCTCACGGCGCCGCACGGCGTGGCGCTGCTCGCCTGCCCCCCGCCCGCCGCCGGCACCGCCTCCCGCCGCTGCGCGCTGCGCGACGGAGCCGCCGCCGCCTGGCTGCCGCCCGACCTGTCCGGCTGCGCGCGGCCCGGCCTCGCGGCCCTGCGCGACCAGGTGCGCGTTGGTGGTACATAATCATTGGCGTAGCTGTGTTCATAAAGTTGGGGGGGGGGGACAAATAATGATTTTGATGTCATGTAAACCCATTCCCCTCTTACTAAGATGGGGGGTCCTGGGGTCCTCCATCGGAAAATTTTGATTTTAAAAGTGCAAAAATAGCGCTTTTTAAGCAGTTTTTGTATCTAACCATTGGATACATCGATGTTAAAATTATTATTGTTTTCTTAAGATAAAATTTGATGAGTGAAGAATGTACAAATAAAGTTGGGCAGAATAATATTATAAAATAAAAATATCACGGTCTAGAAAGTTGGGGGGGGGGGGGGACAGTCCCCTCCACCCAAAAAGTTCAGGGGGACACGTCCCCCCTGTTTCCCCCCCGGTTCCTACGCCCTTGTATATAATAGGGGCTCCGAGAACAGGCTCCAGGCGGCGGAGCCGAGAGCTGGTCCGCCATCTTGGATTGTGATCGAGCCTGGTCTCGGAGCCCCTATTATATACACTACTCATGCTGTCCCGACCCGCACATCCTCCGGCGAACATGCCGCCTCGCGCCGGTTTCAAACACGCTCGCCGCACGGTGATGCATCGCGTCGCTACAGACCTGCAACATTCGCGGATTCATTCGGTGATGAGGCTAGAATTCGAACACACGTACACCTCTTAGATGATTTTGACATTGGCTTGCTGTTCGTCTGGACGAATCTCAAACCAGTTATTTAACCCCTCAACCAAAGAAGGATCGAATCACGGACAAACCAGCTGAGACGACTTACAAGTCGGCAGCCAATGCGCTTGCATTATTTGCCCGAGTGTACAGGGGTTTGTGCAGTCTATCCTGAAGGCCCCATCGAAACCGCGAATTTTGCAGGTCTCTACACATAATAAACGTACAATTCAGCAGACTAGTTCGGCCACAAAGTGCGTTCAATACTACGTTCTCGTTACTCAATCAATAGAGACCTGCAAAATTCGCGGATTCATTCCGCGATAGGATAGAGTCCAAATAATACTTTTGACATTATTATTGCTTCAGTGATTGGGCCACAGTTTATCTGAAGGACTCTGGGCCAATGAAAAATCTTTAACATAAGAATTAGCGAATCACGATCATTCCAGTCAACAGGTGTTACGAGTCAGTAACCAATCAGCAAATGTACCTTATTTGCACGAGTGCATAGAGGATCATGGAGTCTATCCTTTAGGGATTTGAAATCGCGAATTTTACAGGTCTCGATTAATCATACAACAGGTTATAAGTAGAGGCCGGAAAAAAATTCGCGGGTTCAATTACCTCCAGGATAGACTCCACTAACCTCTGCACTTTCGGGCAAATGTCAACTGTTAATTGGCTGTTGACTTGTGAGTCGTCTCGACTGGGTAGCATGTGATTCGACACTTCTTATGAGTGAGGGTCTCTAATTGGCCCTCATTAAACCAGATTAACAGTGAACCAATGGATGAAGCAGCAATAAAGTATAATTATTTGAATTGTAGCATTTCACGAAATGAATCCGCGAATTTTTCAGGTCTCTAGTTATAAGTAGAGACTGGAAAAATTCGAGCATTCATTGACCTTTAGGATAGACTCCACAGTCATGTACGTACTCGGGAAAATGCCACCCGTTCATTGGCTACTGACTTGTGATGCATCTCCGCCGGGATGGTCTGTGATTGGGCACTTCCCTGGTCGAGGGTTTTCTCACTGGCCGAGAGTCTCCCTCATAAACGGCGAGCCAATAGCAGCTGCAGCAGTGCGGTATAAGTAGTTCCATTTTAGCATATCGTGAAAAGAATCCGCGAATTTTTCCGGTCTCTAGCTATAAGACTCGCACTGAAAGTTTTTCGAGACCAGTACCGACCCTAATAAAGTGAAACTTAAAATAACTTTTGTTTCGTAAAAAAAAAGTATAATCTAAATTTATAGCATGGAATCATTAACAGCATGCAAACATGAAGAAAAGTAGGAATTTTTATACCGACAATCGTTAAAATCGTTAGTTTTCTTATCTTTACTTGTGATATTACTTATACTTTCCGAGGTTGTTGTATGTTCCCGTGCCCCACACGAAGTTAATTCCTCGTAATAGCGGTTCTCACATGCTGGTTTATGGGTACAATTCTGCTATGTCGAATGCTCTCTTGTACTTCTCTCCATCTTGATTTCCCTTCCTTGTACATCTTGTAAGATTTTCTTATTTACCATACCTCAACTGTTAAATTAAACAGGTGTTCTTACTAGTGAAATTTTACTTCATCTTCATTTATACATTAAATTATTGTGACATAAATACTAATTAAAATAATTTATAAGTACATCTAATTGCATATTAACCACACATATATGTCAATAAGTGAGAGAAAATCAACAAAATTATAACTTACTATCAAAAATACGGTTTTTGAGAGTGTTCCTTGTAGAGCACTACAATACCCTTATTTTGAAAAACAAATTAACAGGTAACAGGAGCAGCCTGAGATAAGTGGCAGGACTTATGAACGTGTCGCATTTTTAAGAGTTTTGTGGAGGGGAGAGAAAGAACTACTACCAACCACTTCTCAGAAAGATCTTGAAAATTCATTCATCTGGTCTAAACCTAACTTTAACTATTGTATCAGAATTTATATTATACCATTTAATAAGAGACACTTTAAAATATTTCAAACAAATATATTCAAAATCTTTGTGCAACAAAAATTACCCAATTGCTGTAAATAGGAACGAGTATGTGAATTTCTCATGAACAATCTAATGAGCGTCACTATGTAGCAATGAGCAGCTCTGTCATGTTCTTTTTTACGACATATGCCGCGTCAGTAATTCCTCAGCAACACTGTATTTTGTTTTTGTGAATTAAATAGAAATATTCGTGTAAAATTACAGATATTTGTAAATTTGTACAATTTCATGAAAACACGTGTATCAACACAAAATAGTGTACGCAGTAATGCCGGGTACGAATTCTTGCCCAGGCATTTATGTATTGTGTTGTCCCAGTACCTCCAATAGTTAAATTAATTTGAAACCATTTCCTGAATAGCTATCCAGTATTAACTGATCACATTATTAAGCATGATAAAACCAAATGAAATTAAATTATTGAATATTCTATTATATTTTCTATGGTTTAAAATCAATAATGCTTGAATTAAAAAAAAACATCGTTCAAAATTAAAATTATGAGCCAATTTTCGGAATAAATACATAGTATTATATCGAAAAAGGTATTTCATTTCTGCAAATTAACCAAACGCATTTTTCGTACAAAGTCACATCTTTCTTGTAGTATTACAAACTTTTTCTTGGCAATTAGTTTCTAAAGGAATCATTTGTAAAAGTAGCGATGATTCGTTTTTGGAAGAGCAGATTTTTAAATACGTGTGAACATATAGGTACTTCAAAGCAATTTCTTGAATCATTCATTACTATTTATGTTGCGGAAGTGGTATCCAGATTGAAGAAGAAAGCACGCATGTCACGTGTGTTTTGGCGCAGGTGGAGAGCTTGACCCTGGGCTACGAGACCACGAATGTGTCGGAGAGTCTATGCCAGTGCCTGCGGTACCTCGAAGAGCAGCCGTCCCCTCTGCCAGGCGAGGGCAAGACGGTGGTGTCCTTGCTCAGGACGTTGCAGGACTTCCTTCTGCACACCAAGGACCGGGAGGACTTCCTGGCCTCCAAGGACACGTTCCTGCGGGTCATCAACGCCCTGCTGGAGGACAGGCGGTCTCTGACGGACCAGCAGGTAGGGACATTCCTGACGGAGTAGCAGCTAGGTGACGTCTCTGACGGACTAGCGAGTATGAGACGTCTCTGATGGACCAGCAGGTAGATGACGTCTCTGAGGGACCAGCACGTAGGTTATGTCACTGACGGACCAGCAGGTAGGTGACGTCACTGACGTACCAGCAGTTAGGTGACGTCTCTGACAGACAATAAGATAGGGTTCATCTTTGATGGCCAACAGGTAGGTGAAATATTTGACGGACCAGGAGGAAGGTGATTTCACTGACGGACAAGCAGTTAGAATGACATCTCTGATGGACAAGCATATAGGTGACGTCTCTGACAGACCAGGAGAAAGGTGACGTCACTGACGGACCAGCAGGTAGGTGACGTCGCTGACGTAGCAGCAGGTTTGAGATGATTCTGACTGACAAAAGGTAGGTGACGTCTCTTGAAAATAAATTAATATGTGAAAATGTCATTATTTTGGAGTATAAATTTAACATGCATGATAGTAAAACCCTTAAATGTAATAGTTAAAAAATTACTGTCCAAACTAAAAATGATAATACCACTGAGGATGATCAAACAAAATTGATTATAGTTATAATATATTTTTCGTTGTGAATTTTTGTTTGATTCCCAATCAAGTTTAGGTGTGTCAGACTATTAAAAATAGTAACCAAACCCGTTTTGTTTAAGTACTAGGTGATTTACCCGGTGTTGCCCGGGCTGAACACAGGGTGAAGGGATTTTTTTTTAAATCGTATGTATACAATAATTGTCAACTTAATTTGAATGTTAAGTGTGCAAAATTTCATCAGGAGTTGCCCAGATTCTGATTTAAGGGGAGAAAAGGGTGATGTAGTTGGTAGGGGTTGGGGTGGGTAGTGGGAGGCAAATAGTGTTTCAAAATCTCATGCATTCAGTTAAATTTTTGTTAAAATCGTATGTAGATAGTAGTGTTTTAATTTTTATTGTCAAGTTTTTAAAATTACATTTAGGTGGACCAAATTACTGCTTCAAGTGGCAGGAAGGGGAAAATTGGGGTTTAGTATTCGTAATCTAATGTTTTCAGTGAAATTCTTTGTCTTAAATTGGATTTTGACGATTAATTCCTTATTTTTTGCACTTGAATTGTCTAAAGTTTCACCAAGGAGAGTAAACAATTTGCTTTACGGGGTATTAAAGTGCAATGAGGGTAGTTATTTATGAACTTCATGTAGCAAGGGAAGAAGTGTAGAATTAACAATTATTTTATTTTATTTTCAACTAAAGTGTGAAAAATGTTAACAATTCATAAATTCTCCTTAAATGGGTGGAAAATGGAGGTGGAGAAGTTTTTAGAAATATAATGTATTCAATAAAAATGTTTTTATGAAAATCATTATGTAGTCAGTAATTTTTCTCCTTTTTTTAACGTCAAGTGTGCAAGATGTTATCAAGTTCTACCAGTACTATACTTTAAGTGGTGGTTTTCAATGACTCATATAAATAATTTGAATGGGTTGAATTTTAATTAAATGAAAATAGTTAATTTACTTGGACGTCGAGTTTGCAAAATTTCAAGACATACCATGATACTGCTTTAGAGGTAGTAAGGGGAAATAAGGGTTGTTTTTAGAAGTGTAATGTAGACAAAGGGATGGGAAAACTTTTTTAGTAGGACATAGACGGTTATCATCCTCTTAATTTTGACATCAAATGTGCAAATTTCATAAAGAAATATCACTATCCTGTTTTAAGGAATGGGAATAGGAGACGGGGTGGCATGTGAAACATCATGTGAACAGGAAGATGAGGGTGGATATTTTAAAAACTGATAAAGTAGTAAATTTTCTCTTGTTTTTAACATTAATTCTGCTTAACTTTATTAATATGTACCAACTTTGTGCTTTAAGGGATGAGATAGGGGGATAGTGTGGTTTTTCAAATCTCATGTAGGCAGTGACATTGCACTTTTTCCTAATATATGTTCAACGGTAATTTTATTCTTATTTTGAATGTCATGTGTGAAAATTTTCAACAGGTACCAAATGCATGGCTCTGTTCGAGGGTATTGTATGTTTGTTCCTTTCTAAATAGTCTATAAAACTATTTCCCAACTTCGCCAAAAGTCGTTTTTAATTTTTTCTTCGAAACAACACGTGGGCAGATGTAGTCATTAAAAAATGTAATTTGGGATGATTAATGTTTTGAATGATTATTTTGTTGTTCATTCTTCACTTGATACTTTATAATATTAAAAAGTGCCGCACGTAGACATAAAAAAGTCTAGTAGCACTCAAAAACAGGTTTATATGTAAGTGTTAAATTTTCTGTAAGACTTATTGTATTTGCGTAAAAATGATGTAAAAATATTATAAAATTACACAAACATTAAATACCCTGTTGCAGTGAAAATTCGCGTTAGAAACTCCTCTGTTACACATGTACAATATGTCCATACAATAATGCCCCATTTATAAACTTCAATTGTATAAACTTTAAGCGCTGTAGAGTATTGGTTCAAGGTCCCAAAGAGTAACTCAAATAGTTTTAAATAAGTGCATTCACGTGAACTGCTTTGTTGTTTTCTCGCTTGCAGCGCCACCTACGCAAAATGGCGACTCCTGAACGCAAAGCGTTTTGTGTTATGCAATATGCTAAAAGTGAATATGTAATTTCAGTTAAACGTTATTGTCAGGAGTCAGAACATCCTCATGAACTTGTAGAAAACCAAAGAGATTCCCCAAAATTAAACGCTTTGTACCGACGTCAAGTGTACGGACCATTTTGTTTCTCTGAAGCTACCGTAACAGGGGTGGCTTATCTGGATATGTTGAAAGAATGGCTCTTTCCCCAATCAGTAGAAGGGTGAACATGTAAACTTTATTTGGCAACAGGATGGAGCCCCTCCACATTGGAATATTTTTGTACGAGAGTGGTTGAACGTTGACTTCCCTGACCGCTGGATGGGACGTAGTGGTCGAGACGACAGAGCACCTTTTCGCTGGCCTCCGCGTTCACCTGACATAACACCATGCAATTAATTTTCCTTTGTGGGCTTTATAAAAGATCGTGTCTACGTTCCGCCGCTAACTAATAATGATTTGTCAGATTTAAGACTCGGAATTGAAGAGACTTTTGCTTCCATTACCCCGAACGTGTTGACCAAATTGTGGGTAGAATTATTGGACTTTAAGGTTGGATGCGTGCCGTATAACTTAAGATGAAAATATTGAACTTTATATGAAAAACTAGGTGAGTTTACCTTTTGATTTTTACCCATTATTTGTTGTAAATAGTCTGCATTATGATGTGCCATTGAAACTGGGACGTTATTCAATGGACATGCAGTACATCTGAAGTCGTCGCTCGAAAGCTGTGGGCTGGCGCTCACGAGGACTGAGAGTGCTATAGAGACCTGAGAGCTTGTGGGTGGTTGTTGTGCCAGAGCGTGGCGGAGCTGCAGAGCCTGGTGCGAGGCACGGGCCTTCTGTGGGCCTCGGTGCTCGGCTCCGGCCACGCAAGCTTCAGCTGCGTCACCTTGGACGTGCTGGGGGCGAGCGGTCCGGGGGCGGTCCACCTGCGCTTCCCGCTGGCGAACCTCAGGTGAGTTCGAAGGACTGTCGCGCAGGGCCAAGCCCAGAGTTCCCCGCACGGCAGCAGATGGGGATAACTGCTGCTGATAGTCGCTCTCATGGGGTGAATGTCTTCCACTCCACGAGTGGTGTATCAAACTGAGATTTCACCTTTGCATGCAATCATATGTTTAGGATTTCAATATTTTCAAGTCTTGCTGATAAAATGAATATGTAATAACTTGTTCACACTGATACACTTAACTTTCAAAACTTGTAACATTTATCAGAATATAAATATAATAAATCACCTTATCGCTTTTTTAAAAAATCTGTATCCATTAAAAATTTTCTAAATTTTTAGTTTGATGATTTATGTGGAGAAAATGGTTTAGTAGCTAGGTACTTTGACAAATTATGAATTTATTCCCAGCTATCCATCGTGGCTGCTTGATCGATTCGACCTTCGCGTATTGCCTGCTGCTGCAGAAACACTGAAAAATTTCACCATCATAGTTCAAGTGTACAAAAACCTGGCGGATTTTCTGCATCAGAGGGATGTTGGGAGAAGAAGGTGAGTTTCCTGTGTATATTTTTAACCAAACGTTTTTCAGTACATTCGTGTATTTTTTTTTTTTTTTCATTATATTTGTGGAATTTTTTGTGCAAGATAACTAAAGGAGAATATGTGGTAGAATAAAGAAATTAAATGTACTTTTTTTCCATTGCTTAGCATTAGTACTATTTGTTGATATATTTTAAGGAAAAATGCAATAAAATTTTCATGGTAGTAATACCCTATATTGTTACCACTGAAATCCAACTTAAAAATCAAGTTCTTTTATAGATCAAATAAACACAATGTTTTCACTCGTATTAGGCAATGTAAAACGTTAGTTTGAATTTATATGGGCATATTTTAACAATATATTCATTAAAATGAAAATGCTTGATAGCTATAAATTATGTGTGTGTGTGATCTCTGCTTTAAGGGGACCGCCTTGTCAGGGGTGTATTTGTTAGTGGGGCGGGATGATAAGCGTGACGCTCGCTGCTGCTTCCAGCATGGTATCTCCTCCAAGCGCAGTCTTATTGTCGTGCATAGGACAACTTTGTAATTTGAGTGGTATCCGTAACATTATATGTCGGATAAAAGATAAAGGTGAAATGCAAAGCCCTTTAGTGCTTTAAAGGATTTTTACCGGTTCCTTTATGTCTATAAATTACTCTAAAAACACTACTTGTAGCCATTTTTACATGCTTTATATTAGCTTCACCTGTATGTTTGTCTGTCCGTCTGTAACTCTGTCTGTCCGTCTGTAACTCTTTCGACTAAGAGTGAGTGACTCATCACTGTATAATGTCCCACCCATTTCATTACGTTCGTTAGCCGAGCGGTCTAAGGCGCGCTACTTCTGTGATGTCAGCTTTCGGATTCAGCGTTCGTGGGTTCTACTCCCGGCCACGCCGAAAAAAAAAATGTTTTTTTTTTTTTTTCCGGTAAATTCTAATATTATATCCATACATCTAACTGCAAATGATTCGTAGAGACTTTACCATTTCTTTGTGACGTTGCAACTCCAAATAGTTATCTCAGATGGTAATAGGTAGTGTCGGTAACTCATTTCCCTATGATAATTATACATAAATATAGTTTAAAAAACTAAAAAAACATGCTTTTAAAGAATATCAAACTAAAAAGTTAAAAATAAATATAGTTTAAAAAACTAAATAAACATGCTTTTAAAGATTATCAAACTAAAAAGTAAAAAATAATTTTAAAATTAAATTTATGACAATAGTATATAAGCAATACTAGTATAAATGAGAAAAAAGCATGGGGCGCTTAATATTCAAAAAATATGGCACAAAGCGCCTCAAGCTTTTTTCTCATTTATACTAGTATTGCTTATATACTATTGTCATAAATTTAATTTAAAATTATTTTTTACTTTTTAGTTTGATAATCTTTAAAAGCATGTTTCTTTAGTTTTTTAAACTATATTTATAACTCTTCTTTTAAGATTTAATCCGTAAACAAAATAGTTTCATCCTGGTCAAAGTCTTAAATGCTTTTCGTAAACAGACCCCGCTCAAATATCTTCAGTAGTTTTCCTGAAGCTCTGCACGCCGTATGTGAGTCCAGAAAGGCGGGGCCCTTAAGATGATACTTTAAGGTTTCAAGGGTGTCACTGGGGATAATGTAAGTATCTTCCACTGGTTTAGCTCCTATAATTGTAAAACGTGGGCTACCATTACTATTGATCAATCAGTTAGTTGATTAACCGAGTTCAATTTACTTCATTGAAAAATTTATAAAATTTTATAAATATAAAAATTAATATTGAAAATATTAATGCAATAAATCCTCCTAATAATTTTTTGGATTCATAGTAAAATTTAATTTTAAATATAAAGTATCATTCAGGTTGAATAAGTGTTGAAGATACCAAAGGGCTAGCCACTCAGGGATAAAAAAAAACCTGGATTATTCGCAAGTGGGAAAGTTTGTGGATGTTGTGGAGAGACTGTATGTTCTCACGTGGTACTACTGCTTCCCCACCCACTCATCCGTTAAACTCCCTGGTCTCGTATCGTATTCCCTTGTGGGCTATAATAACATGATAGTTTCTAGATCTCGGTGTGTCATAGGCGTACCCAGGGGGGGTGTTTTGGGGGTTATAGCCCCCCCCCCCCCACACAAATAAAGGCAAGAATATAATGAACACTCATGTCATTCGAAACTCATTTTCTGAAGTTTCACACCGAGCGACGAGAGAGAACGTCACCAAGCAGCCCAATTGGTAAGTTAAAAAAAAAAACAAATTTGAATTGCAGTGGTTGGTTCATGAATGTCCACTACAACATCCACATCGACCCGGAGAATGTGGTTACTGAATTTGCCATATATATATATATATATATATATATAAGAATTCTTCTGTAAAAAGTTTGTAAGCTTAAAAAAGTTTATTAAAACAATTATTTTTTTGGTGTTTATGCAGTTTTTCTTAAAAATCAGAAAACCCCCCCCCCCCCGCGGAAAAAATCTGGAAGAAACACCCCCCCCCCCCCTCCACCGAAAAAAAATCCTGGGTACGCCTATGCGGGATGGATAACAGGAGGAATGCCGGCAGGGACGGGCAGGAGTTCCAGTACGAGATGATATCGCGCGTGCTGAGCGTGGAGGTGCGCGAAGAGAGGGAACAAGTGTCGCTGGAGCTGGAGTTGGAGCTGGAGCTGGAGCTCGTACGGCCGGGACGCAACTGCAGCGACTGCGAGGTGGCGTGCGCCGTGCGGCCCCTGGGGGCCGGGCCACGGGCCTGGGACCTGGAGGCGTGCTCCACCGTGCTGCTGCCGGCCGAGGCGCGCGCGCTGTGCCACTGCCGCCGGCCGGGTTCCTACACGCTGCTGCTGGTCGGCCGCGTAGCCACGGTAACTTCCCTCACAGCCACGAGCTCTCGGCCGCGTGGCCACAGTAACTCCCCTCACAGCCACGAGCTCTCGGCCGCGTGGCCACGGTAACTCCCCACACAGCCACGAGCTCATACCCACGTGGCCACAGTAACTCCCCTCACAGCCACGAGCTCTCGGCCGCGTGGCCACGGTAACTCCCCTCACAGCCACGAGCTCATACCCAAGTGGCCACGGTAACTCCCCTCACAGCCACGAGCTCATACCCACGTGGCCACGGTAACTCCCCTCACTGTCACGAGCTCTCGGCCGCGTGGCCACGGTAACTCCCCACACAGCCACGAGCTCATACCCACGTGGTCACGGTAACTCCCCACACAGCCATGAGCTCTCGGCCGCGTGGCCACGGTAACTCCCCACACAGCCACGAGCTCATACCCACGTGGCCACGGTAACTCCCCTCACAGCCACGAGCTCTCGGCCGCGTGGCCACGGTAACTCCCCTCACAGCCACGAGCTCTCGGCCGCGTGGCCACGGTAACTCCCCTCACAGCCACGAGCTCATACCCACGTGGCCACGGTAACTCCCCTCACAGCCACGAGCTCATACCCACGTGGCCACGGTAACTCCCCTCACAGCCACGAGCTCTCGGCCGCGTGGCCACGGTAACTCCCCTCACAGCCACGAGCTCATACCCACGTGGCCACGGTAACTCCCCTCACTGCCACGAGCTCTCGGCCGCGTGGCCACGGTAACTCCCACACAGCCACGAGCTCTCGGCCGCGTGGCCACGGTAACTCCCCTCACAGCCACGAGCTCATACCCAAGTGGCCACGGTAACTCCCCTCACAGCCACGAGCTCATACCCAAGTGTCCACGGTAACTCCCCTCACAGCCACGAGCTCATACCCAAGTGGCCACGGTAACTCCCCTCACAGCCACGAGCTCATACCCACGTGGCCACGGTAACTCCCCTCACAGCCACGAGCTCATACCCACGTGGCCACGGTAACTCCCCTCACAGCCACGAGCTCTCGGCCGCGTGGCCACGGTAACTCCCCTCACAGCCACGAGCTCTCGGCCGCGTGGCCACGGTAACTCCCCTCACAGCCACGAGCTCATACCCAAGTGGCCACGGTAACTCCCCTCACAGCCACGAGCTCATACCCACGTGGCCACGGTAACACCCCTCACTGCCACGAGCTCTCGGCCGCGTGGCCACGGTAACTCCCCACACAGCCACGAGCTCATACCCACGTGGTCACGGTAACTCCCCACACAGCCATGAGCTCTCGGCCGCGTGGCCACGGTAACTCCCCTCACAGCCACGAGCTCATACCCAAGTGGCCACGGTAACTCCCCTCACAGCCACGAGCTCATACCCACGTGGCCACGGTAACTCCCCTCACTGCCACGAGCTCTCGGCCGCGTGGCCACGGTAACTCCCCACACAGCCACGAGCTCATACCCACGTGGTCACGGTAACTCCCCACACAGCCATGAGCTCTCGGCCGCGTGGTCACGGTAACTCCCCTCACAGCCACGAGCTCATACCCACGTGGCCACGCTAACTCCCCACACAGCCATGAGCTCTCGGCCGCGTGGACACGGTAACTCCCCTCACCGCCACGAGCTGCGATGATGTGTTTCTCGCTGGGATTCTTCAGCCAGCCTACAGTCGTTACATCTTTTCAATTATAAACTGTGTAAATCTTTCAAATTTTGTTTGATTATTCAAACAAGTACAGTCGTTTATGTTTCAACTGTAAATGGAACCTATTTATTATAGTTGGCAAAATTTACTAAAATATTTTAGATTCAGCATTTTCTTCGAGACATTTCTTCAGAGTAACAACTTCTCCCACTTATAAAATTTACCTATTTTCATACACCACAAATCTCGCCCATAATAGGATGTCTTTAGCAATATGTTTGCAGAAATACTGAAAAACAAAAGTTTTATTGTTGTATTGATTTTTAGACCTTAACAAATATTTTGTGGTGGCAGCAAAAAGGCATTTTAGTGTCTACTAAAATGTTTATTTGTAAAACTTAAATCTTCTATAACTAAAAAATCTTGAGAGATTCTTTTCGTAGTCACCAAAACTTAGAAAGATTTTTTATTTATTTTTTAAGTGCAATTCAGGCACTGTTTTTCTATATACTATGGATGTAATTTTTCTTTCCTTTATGTCGTCAGTACTCTTAGCATAACTATTTGAACGATTTATTTACAGCTTTTTATTGTATATTTTCCTGGTTAATCAAGTTTGAGGTATTATGGCCATGCGGAAGTCTCTGCTGAAAGTATTAGCCAAATTTACAATACAAAGACTCACTGCCTCCTTTGTCACGATGTGGCAAACAATAAGATGCTGAAAAGTATAACCTGTTAAATATCTGCTAATTTTTTGTGCATAAACTTGTTCGCATGCTGACATATCAAAGACTCGGTTGTGGTCACACTATTTCCCATCCTGACCTGTAGTTGAGGTAATTGTTGGAATAATACCTCGGGCGCCAACTTGCTGATAGGCAGTGTAAAAACAACTATTTCAGGGTTTGTGAATATTTTAGCTCGGCTTCGGCGATCTCCAACGTATTAGCCTATTATTACTTCCACTCCGTTTTCCTTTGCCTATCTTAATACTTACTCGCCCGAGTAATATCCAGATATCACCCACGACTTAACCACACAAGAACTCAGGAAGTTACATGGAATATTGCACACTGTCTGTTGAGACTTCTTTACCCACCTTACACGCAGTTACACAAGTAGTGCTGTGCTACAAGAGTAGTATATATACTGGTTCAACTGCTGAGATGTTGAGGTGTTTTTCACCAACTTAGATTGTGACAAAATGGTGGCCATTTGGATGACCTTTCACCTTGACCTTTGCTCTTTTACCTTCGACCTTGACCTCATCCGCCATCTTACATTCCGCCATATTACTTTCCGCCATCTTATATTCCGCCATATTACATTCCGCCATCTTACATTTCGCCATCTTAAATTCCAACATCTTACATTCCACCATCTTACATTCCGCTATCTTACATTCCGCCATCTTATATTCCTCTATCTTACATTTCGCCATCTTGAATTCTGCCATCTTTAAATCGAGTGCCCCACTCACGATTGTTGCACTTTTCATTCCGGTAGAACCTTCCAACAATTTGGATTCTGAGCTACTTTGAGGCACAGTAATCGACTGAAAAATGATTTTTTTTTCTTTCCACCTGATTCAAATAATTTTAGTTTTATTTTGGCAGCAGCAACCCACTGTGAATGTGAGGATGTCAGGAGGTCAGGATGCAGGCAGGCGAGGAAGGCTGAGGTGCCACGGTGTGCTGCTGAAGGCAGGGCGCGAGCCAGGCGAGAGTCCCCAAGCGGTCGTGCTGCTAGGCTGCGCGCTGTGCCTCACGCAGACGGCTCTGGCGCTGCTGCTGCTGCTGCCGTGCTGGTGGCGCCACCGCAGCTGCCTCGTCTACCTCAAGCTGCAGTGCTGCACTGCCACGTCGGGTGCCATGGGAGTCCTCATCTACGCTGTCAGAGACTCCATTCCGCAGGTAGCGTGCCTGCTCACACCTTCACTTCAAATACAATACATTACATCATTCATGGCGCGTCTTGTTTACGTGAGGGACACGCATCTCGGTTCGTACCTACTTTGTAAGCAGTATTAGTCCAGGGTGTCATTGTCTCTTTTGGTCTAGAGCACCATGTGGCATGCTGAAGGCTCCTTGGTACAAATATGTAGTTACATAAACTCAATTATTTTGACCTAGCTTTAAAAAAAGACATTAAAATTAACAGCCTTATGTTGCAGTACAGTTCATCAATTTTTAAACTATTTTAATTCTTTTTTTTTTCTGTCATCTGGGATTTCAAATTATGGACTAGATATCAAATCATTTATACGTGCATGTTAGTCTTCAGGGTGTTATGAGAAATGCCCTTTCGAAAATAGGGAATAAGCTAAATTAAATATGAGGTGTGACTTTTTAGAACTAAATTAAATTTTACAGCTGTGAAGTTTTATTTTGAATTTTATTTTTAAAAAATCAGCATACCCCATTGTTTGGTTTATTCTGTATGTCACAGAAAATCCTCAAGAGTCTACAACAAAAACAAATACATAAATGCACGAAGAAAAAGCCAGTATTAGCTGATGTCAAATCATATTATCTTGTCAAATTAACATCAGTTGATATTGGATTGTCAAATTAACACCAGCAGATACTGGATTGTCAAATGGATATAAGCTAATATTGGCTTTTTCTTATGTACTCATTTTTGTTGTTCATTCATGAGGTTTTTTTCTGTGACAATAGGGTGTGTCCATGAAATTACTTTTAAAAACAATCTTAAATAAATAAGTAATAATGTTCCGTGCCACTATGGAATGCTAGCGATCCGACACCCATCACTGTCACGCCAGAGCCTGCGATGGTTGTGAAGTGAATCTACACGTGATTCCGGGTTCAGGACGCAGAAGGGCACTGTTTTATTTGCATTTCAATTAGGATTAAATTTATTATATTTATTTCAGCTTTATGTTTTGTTGACAGCGAGGTCATTAGATACTGCTAACATTGCAGGACTTTACCCTTCCCACTTAAGAAACTATTAGTAAGAGATTTATTATGATTCTTGATCAGATTTTTTAGTTGGTTAGTTTTCTTGGTATTGTTGCGAGACGACCAGAGGGCTGTAGCAGGCGCTGGCGGCGCTTATCTCTGGGGAAACCCGGCTGTAACCCATGTATGCCAACCTCCTCCCCCTCCCCCCTATCCCACCACCTTCCACCACTTAGAACTGGTACATGGGCTCTATTAGAGGGCTGCTTTCTGAAAACCACACCTATGTCCCGCGGTGCTCATGGAAGGGAGGAAGGAGGTAATCGCCTGGTACATCCTGCGCATTTCGAGAGCACCGTCCCAAGAAGTGGCCTAGCAATCCTATTTATAATAATCAAAATACCATTATCTATAATTTTAGCAATGTCAGATCTTTTATTATCTACTTTTGTAAATTGTTCCCTTATACATAAAAATATTCTGACACTAGTGAATACATAACTTGGTTTTGTACAATGATTTGTATCTCTGAGTTTGGTTCATAATGACAATTTAAAAAGGGCCTTTTTTAGTTCTTCATATTGAATGGACTACTTAGTTAGTAAAATATTATATCCTATGTGTAAAATATTTATAACCAAGTTTTTTTAAGTAACTATTGTAAATTTCTGAGTATTAACCTCTTGATGTCTTGACGTGTTCTGATTACAGCTCAGATCCTTCCTTACCCTTCATACATGAAAACATATTTCACTCCCATACTTTTTTCACTGTAACTTCAAAATTATTTCTTTATTTCTAACATTTATTAACTTCTCATTTTGGTCGATGACTGTAACAAACATTTCAGCTATACTCTTCGTGTTTACTAGAAAATATGAGACTTTTTGTATAGCTGCAAACTCGTAAATAATGTGGTTTAGTTTAGCACTCTAAAAACTGTACCCTACGAAATTAGTTTTGATTGTTTTAACATTCACATTAAATATTGTTACTAACGCAGACACGTGCCAGGTTCCGAGCTGGCTGGCGGCCCCGCACGGCCACTGGTGTCACACGCCGTGTCAGGTGCCGTCCACTGACGTAAGACATGCCACACATGCCTGGCCGGACTACAAGGGTCGTCGATACCACCATCCCCCTCCCACAACCAAGCATTGTCCTTCCTCGGGGCTGTTATCTATCGCTGAGCGGCTATGGTAATTCCACGGGACTCTGCGCGGAGTGGCGTGAATGAGTGCCGCCTTTCACGACTTTTCGGGAGTCGGGTCAGGCCGGGATGGTTCTGGAAAGAAGACCCACTAGTACAAAAGAGCGACGCCAGCCTTCACAAGAGTTCCGAGCGAGTTCCGAGTGAGTCCCGCGACAGTTCCGGAGTTCCGAGAGTTCCGCGAGCGAATGGAAGTGCGACATCGGCGAAGAGGGTGTAAGACCCCCCCCCCCCCCTTCCTCCAGAGAGTGGCACGGTGCGGGGTTCGGCTGGTTCGCGAGAGTGCGGCGACTGAGTAGCGCGAGACTGTGTGTGTGAACAGGCGCGAGGTAAGGGGCGAACCACTTTTGAGCCTAGCTCCAGTGAGGAGTGCGAACTGCGGAAATTGACAGTCATTGAGTGACTTTAGAATAAACATTTTTGAGTGATAGTGATTTGTGATCGACATTTTTAAGTACAGGTATTTATTAATAACGTAAACATTAGGAATCAATAAAACTGTAATAAAACTTTATTGTGCTAACCGAGTTCTTCCCACATAGGTCGTAACATTTTAGTTTCAGAAATGGGATAGCCATAATTAAATTATTATTTACAAATATTTAATAGCGAATTAATAAACTTAAAATAAATTAAAATTTTGTTTTTCAAAACTAACTCAAGTTAGTTTTGAGTGTAGTCAATTTATTGTTAGTTTTGTAGATTTGAGTAAGAATACAGGTTAGATCGTAGGTTAAATTATAACATAGTATAGGATAGTAGTGATAGTGACAGATTAATAGTGTATGTTGACAAGGGAGATGGCAGCCGCCGAACTCAAAAACATAATGGCTTATTTGGCAAAATGAACAATAAAATGGAGAGCAACCAAAAAGAGATGGAGGAAATAATTGGTCATAGCCAAGAAGAGATGAAGAGCGAAATGAAGAATTTCCAAGAAGAGATGAAGAATTGCCAAGATGAGATGAAGAATGAAATGAAGAGCGGAATGAAGAACTGCCAAGAAGATATGAATAATGCCATGTACCGAGATCAAATACATAACGAAAAACCAAGAACAGATGAAGAGGGGCCAGGAAGATATGTGTAATGAACACGTGTCTGCTCAAGACGAATTAAAGAAGAATATGGATGAAATAAGTGTTCAGTTGGAAAGAAAAGTGCCATGTTTAGAGCAACATCTAGCAGAACATGAAGAACTGACGGCTCAACAGCTAGTTCAACTCGAGCTGGACACCGAACAGCAAGTAACAGCGGTAACTGAAGAATGCAATCGGATGCTCAAGGAAGCTACATCTGCAACGAAACGGAGTATTTTTTCCGGAGATGTGAATGTGGAAGGCGCAACTGGTCACCCAAAATTCAAGCCACCCACCTTTGATGGCCAATTGTTGTGGGCTGTCTACAGGCGACAGTTCAAGGCAGCTGTTGAAGTGAATGGTTGGGACGAGGAAGAAAAGGTTACGGCACTCGATTTGGCCCTGCGAGGATCTCCACTAGAGCTGCTGCAGACCATACCAGTTCCAGATCAAAAAGACTATAGAGTATTATTTGAGGCCCTTGAGCCTATGTATGGTGACCGACACATGGGCGAGGTGTATCGAACAGCCCTGAAGACACTTCAACAGAAATCTTCAGAAACACACCAAGAATTCGAAGCTGACATCGAGCAACTCATGCACCTTTCCTATCCAGAAGCACCAACGGAGTTCCGCCAGCAGCTAGCCACTAATACTCTTATAGACGGACTCAGAGATGCGGAGGTTCAGCAAACTCTATTTTGGGCCCAACACTCGAAGGGTTCTTAAACAGGATGTCCCAAAGGCAGACGCACAGACATTGAAGTAGGGAAAAGCTGAAGAGAAAACCCATCCCATACAAACCAGCTACAGGAGACACTTCACTTGTGCATGTACAGCTGGATTTGGAGGAAAGTATTGGAACTTGGACATTAGCAAAGACTTTTCTTGTTGCCGATACCACTGATGAGGTAATTCTATGGGTGGACATCATGAATCTATAGGGATTCGTTATTTACATGGAAGGACAGGTACTGTGTATTAAAGATGCAGAGGTGGCCTTGTTTATCACTGACCAACAAGAAGTTCCTGTAATACATGTGGTATTTAGCGAATCTGTTTCAATTCCAGCAAACCATGAACTGATAATAGCAGTTATTATTATGGAAGACACTAGAGGCAACATGAACTATCTGATAGAGTCGGATATGACATTAAAATTGAAGATTCTCCTGGTCGCCCGAAGCATTGCAAGGTTTGGCGAGGTTGTACCAGTCAGGGTGGCCAACTTTGATTCACGAACAAGGGTTCTTAAACAAGGTGTCCCAATAACTAGCTGTGAACAGTGTCTTGGGTAGGCCGGTGTGAGTCTTCCTCACCTATTTTAAGTGATGCGCAACCACTGAACCCAAATCTAGAACATCTACTAAGGCGATGCCAAAATAATCTAACAGATGGAATCTAACGCTGCTTTTCTTGTAAGCAACCAGGATGTCTTTTCCTTAGCGGATGCTGACCTTGGGAGAACAAGCCTGGTCCACCATCGCATCAACACAGGTGATGCTGAGCCAATCTGACAAGCACCACGGTGGCTGCCTCTAGCAAAACAGGAAGCTGAGAAGTTGATCGCGGTTATGATGGAGAGTGGTGTAATATAACCCTAGGGTCTCCCCAGTTGTTTTAATGGCAAAGAAGGATGACCAGCTAAGGTTCTGTGTGGAATACCGGAAGCTGAATGATATCACCAAAAAGGACAGCTACCCACTCCCACATATCAATGACACACTGGATACACTCTCTGGCACCAAATGGTTCTCTACACTGGACCTGGAGAGTGGTTACTGACAAGTGAAGCTGCAACTTGAGGATAAGGAGAAGACTGATTTTACGACAGGTAGTGGGCTGTTCCAATTCACTGTGTTACAATTCGGGTTATGTAATTCTCCTGCAACTTTTGAGAGATTGATGGAACTTGTCCTGCATGGCTTGACTTGGATAACATGACTAGTATACCTGGATTACATTATTGTGGTGGGGAATACTCACTACAAAATAACACCTCAATACATCAAAAAATATTGCTCACTATTGAAATATTCACACTTAAGAAAATTTGTTAAGTAGGTAAATATCAAAGCTAGGAATGACTGTAATAAATTAGTATTTAATTTAATTTGATATTTTGTATAAGTTAGATGTATCGAGCATTCTAATAGATTGATTTTGTATTTCTTAAAGTATCACATCATTTAGTTATAGTGCAACAGATTCGGCCAATGGACCACTTAGATCATACTGCAGTGTATTCATAGGCGTTGATAATATTCTGCCATCGAATAAATGAAAAGTTAGTAACATGTCTGCCGCACAGCGACGCGAAAACTAGATGGCACGGACCTACCTCATGGTAAATCTTTACATTATAAACATATTGCCAAAAAGTGAAAATAAAAACAAATAATATTCCGCGCACGAGATATTTTTTAAACATTTTCTTTATTATCTTAGTATTATTTGGACTTAACATATGTACATACTCATAGGCTAATAATTATAAAACGTGTGTGATTTAGTCATGCAAATAATAATTCGTGAAAAATAATTACCTTGTCAATTTGAGCCGAGAAAAGCATTTTAAGATTAAAAATATATAGTTAAACAGCTAAAACAATACTCATATAACTATGTTTAACAATACTGATTTACACAAGTAATTAAAATAATACGTACTTGAAAGAACACCATTTTCTTGCTAATATGGACATGGCTTGGTACACAACAATAAGCTCAAACCCCATTGTGTGGCCCCCTGTCCAAATACTCCCTTACTAGATGACAGCAAGTCGGGTGGCATCAGGCACAGGTGGGTCCCTACTGCCGCGACCCGTCTATCCCTTTCTAACCTGAGCCACACGCCACCATGTGGAGTCCGCCCAAGGGAATGGGGTCTGACAAGTTTTCTGCTCCGTTTGCAACCTATTAGCGTCAGATCAATGTTTCATGAAATAATGCATTGAAATTTGGCCTTGAAATTTTACTCCCATCGCGCCCAGAAAAATTTCACTTCAAAAAAAGTCCAAGAAAACTATTTTAAAAGATCTTCTTTATCAGATGATTTGCCCCTAAGTATGAAATCAAGTAAACACTGTGGTGGTTTGCGGGTTGCATCTAATAAAACCATAGGTGAAGAGGCACAGACTAACATGTGCCCTTACAAGCATTATGATTCTTCGAGTGAGCAATATAAAACTGTTATGTACCATAAATTCTAAATTTTGAGAGGATTCTCTCTAAAAATTGGCATGCCTCAGGAGAGTTTATTAATACAAAAATTGGACTTACAATGGAAAAATGTTTGTTATTTGAAACGATGCAATGCCTACAGGTATAAGGACGGGGTGGAACGCCATAGCATGGCAAGGATTGCGAACGGGTATTTGTAACACAACAACAATTTTTAAACAATAGTAAAGGTTTAATAAAACTTAACAAAAATAAATAACAAGGTGTTCATTACGTAACAAGAGTTTAACACACACAGCAAAAGTAAACGAGCCATTATCAAGGCTACAAAAGGTTAGATTTTACGCCGGCGGCGGCGCAACGTGGTACAAAACATGCGCGGTCCCATTAAGGGGATTGGTGCAGGACAAAAAACAGTCATTCGTCAGAATTTGTTGGAAATGAGCTTAAGTGTTTCATAAATGCTTGTTTATTACTACTGTATGGCCAGCCAGCACGTATATAAGCTAGCGGGTGAGATTTGGCAAGTTAGTGGCGAGAGAGCTTCTGTGAGGGGAGGTTGTCGAATGTTGCAGCTCTGAGGCCTGCCATCTAGCGGGAATCTTTCGAATGTCTTCCACAATATCGCCTTTCTCTCTCTCTCTATCTCTCTCTCCAACACGGACACCCAACCAGCTCTTATCGCTTCCCATCTCGCCTTATCCTTCATTCTCGGATCAGGTAGCCGCCCTTCCCCGCGTAGACTTTCGTGTTACTCCAGGAAACCAAGACAACCTGTGAACAATTTGTCCAAAGCTGAATTTTTGTACTGTGGTAGAGTTGACTATGCTTAATAACATACCGAAAGTTTACCGCTGTAGACCTTGTGCGTTATCACCGAAAATTTGCATTTAAGTCCTAGGTGACAGCAACTTGCATCAGTCCATTAAAATGCTACCCATTTATACAGTTTTTAATTTAGACTGTCCATAAACTTACCAAAATAATCTAGAAACTTTAATACACCCATTAATGTTAGAAAAATTTAAATTTTTAATATATATGATATAAAGCGATTAATTCACGACATATTTTTTTTTTATCTTTGCCACCCAGATAAAAATACGATTTACACCGATTTGAAGAGCCCAATGCGAAAAAAATGTCTAAATAAATGTTTTTAATTATACTTTTAGCTTTAATATAGTATATTTATAAAGAGTCTAGCATAATTAGTTGCCTCATTAAAGCTGCCCGAGCGTTGCAGTGTACTGCGGCCGTACTGATCTTTCACGGCCGGCGTGCTTAGAAACACGCTGCGTACTGCGACACTCAATAAACTTGGTATTATTTAGGGATTACTTAAAATATATTTAATGCATATGATAGGGTGTATTCATGTTACATCTATTGAGATATACATATTATTTTTTTATATATGAATGATTTTTGATACAATAAAATTAACAATAAACAATTTCTGCTTGGAACTTGTAAATCAAAATTCTAGAGGACCTCTGGTTTTATATATGTGTGTACGTATTTTGTTACAAAAATTTTATTATTAAAAATTATTTTAATACCAAAAAATATAATTATTTTTTATTTCTAATACATTATATTATTTTAGATCAGAACTGTGCAAAATTTTAATGTAGCCTATATTATAAAATATATATATATATTTAATTGTATGAAATTATTTTACTATATAACAATTGAAGAAAACGATACACCGTTAATGTGCTTATTGAGTTTTGTCACTTTTATAACATAATTCGGATGATAATTTTATTTTTTTCCAGAAAATAAATAATACATAAGTTGTGTTGTAAAATGTATTGATAGAATTACATATTTAGTAATTTTTTTTCTAAGTTAATTCATTGGAGTGCTGCGCCTAGCTTACTTCGTTGAATTGCTAGTGGCAAAGAGCGGTGGTGGATGTTTTTGCAAGAGTTTGACCGTATTTTATGACCCCAGCTGTGAGAGGGTGTTCGTCCCAGAAATCCTAACGGTCAAGGAAAATAGCCCTTCTCTGTAGTCACGTACGGGTCTGCTACTCGCGCAATATCGTCAGTTTATCACAACTTTCCGGGAAGTTCTATTGTTGTTATTTATTTATAATTTAGAAATTAAAGAGTCGATCATACTAACATTTTTACCTAAGCAAATTGCATCCTGGAAGATTTTTATCTACGTTTGCAGCAAAAATCACTTGCAGTTAGGAAACTTTTATTCTTTCAGAGTAAAATTCAGTCTGGAATTACCATACATTAAAAACCTTAGTTTTCTGGAGCAAAAAACGTCCCAGCACGAGCGACTTTAACACTGCTGCACCACACACTACGCAGCTTGAAATACATCAGTGGTCAGACTATTGTACCAGACACTCAAAATATACACATTTAAACCTTAAAAAAAAAAAAAAAAAACACAGACAATATTTATGAAGTGATTTTGACGTTACGCTCAACATGTAGTCAAATTTCTATAAAAAAAATATATTTTTTTTCTTACCTTTTATGATTAAAATTACCAATTTAATAATAGGACGTTTTAACTTTGAGGTGTTTATCACAGTTACCATGTAGGACATTATTTTATATTACTTTGGTGCCATAATGAGAACCGACTTAAAAAAGTATTAAAGTTATTAAATTTACGAAACATTTTTGTGGATCATTGTAGAAATTATCATTAAGGACTCAACTGCTCATTTATTGGTGTGATCACAAGGTTTCATCGGTAAACTTTTGACGTGTTACTAAGAAATGTTCATTCTACTACTGTACAAAATTTTTCCTTTGGGATAATTTTCCCTGTATTAAAAATTTTTGTTTCTTAACAGCGAAATTCGTCTCGACCCGAACCTACTTCGACAACCTCGCAGTAGTATACACTACGCGGCTCGGATCGCTTTAGTGGTCAGACTAATTGTATGAGACACTTAAAAAATATACCAATTTAAAGATGAATAAATATGCAACAACGATTACTTTAAGCGATTTCCACGTTGGGCTCTTTAAGTTTATGTAAGATGTATTTATATTTCCTTAAAATTGAATGAAAGTGAATTCGTTAACTTTAATGATTTAAAAGGTCTATTTTATAGAAACATGTTAAACTTTGTGCTTTTTATCACTATCCTCAGATAGGGCAATGTTTCTAGATTATTTTGGGTTCCATACTGAGGTCTACTCCATAAACTGCATTTGCAATATCCATTATTGTGGATCGTTGCAAAAAAATTTAATTTTGGACTTAACTACTCGTTTTCGGTGTGACACACAAGGTTTGCGGCAGTACTTACACTTTTGACGTGTTACTAAGAAATGTTCATTCTACTGCTGTACAAATTTCGGCTTTGGGATAATTTTCTATGTATTAAAAACCTTTGTTTCTTCACAGCGAAATTCGTCCCGACCCGAGCCTACTTCTGCAACCTCACAGTAGTATACACTACGCGGCTCGGATCGCTTTAGTGGTCAGATACATTGTACCAGGCTCTCAACAAATAAACTAATTTAAAATTTAAGAACTAAATCGTGATCGTAAATTGGCCGCCATGGTGATTTGCGAATTTATGGAGAAATAAAAGCAGTTAAAATCTTATGTAGTTTCCAAGAGACATTATTACATCACCAATCATCTTAAGTAACAGGTTTACAAAATTTCAACATATTCATTAACTAGTCAGTTTTTTTTCAAATGTGTTAGTATTAACAATCTGGACCATATCTAGTCGGTGAGGTCTGTATTGTTACAGACTATCTGTATTCCGGTATTTGGATTTTGAAGCGACTTAATGATTCGCTTTCAATGTCTATTAAAATATACCTAATGCTAATTGCAGGAATATTTCTACTCGATTTCAAAATTATAATTCCTGAACATTTGTAGCGGACACATTTCAATGTAACACTCACTGATTTTCGAGTTGTGTTGAGGTTTCGCATGCCACTTCGTGTACACGAGATGGCCCCTGCTCTGGTAACAATGAGTAGGGACACCTGTATTTCGCGAATACATTTCGTGTCAAGGTATTTCACAAAATACTGTAGCTTTTTATAAGAGGAAAGGCAAATTGTGAGGGTAAAACAGTACGGTGACCACATTCTCATTGGCCCCGTCAAGAGCGGGACGACACCTCTCACCGACCTCAGACAATAACCACAGGAGAAAAGCTACAGAATTTTGTGAAATACCTTGACACGAAATGTATTCTCGAAATACAGGTGTCCCTAACAATGAGTCATCACAACCGGTGCCGTCTGTACGAGCGTCTTCACAAGTTATCCTGAAATATGTTCTTAAATATTAATTCAAGTGAATTCTTAAAATCCTACACACCTTATCTTAAGTGTCGTAAATGAATCGTTATATTTTGTAAATCCATATAATATAGGAGCCACCATGGCGCGAAGCGATGGACGCGATACGAATAATATTTTTTTTACCAACCACTACATCAGTAAATATTTGTGGTTTCCATTCGCTATGAATTCAAGCATGTAACATTTGTACTGCTTCTTCAATTCGGCCACAGTTAAATGGGAGGCTCTGAATCCCTGAAAACTCCTCAACAAAATCAACGATGAATCACAGGCATTATAACAAACAGTTGTCACAAGTCAAGTAGCCAACGAGCAGGTGACATTTTTCGAGTCCGTAGAGGATTGACTATCGTACAGGTCATTGGCAACACGCCCTTACGCGCATGGTTAATACCCGCATGAGTAGAGCAGAGGTGCCCACCTCCCCCCCCCAAACACTATGACTCACCCCCCCCCCCCCCTAAACTAATTATGCCCCCCCCCCCGAATTTTTTTATGCCATTTTCTAAATGATTTACTCAATTATTTTATAATATTATACTTTTTTAGTATTATATTTTATCACATTTTGCATTAATTAAAACTGATTTTCTAATAATAATTTTGGTAATATCAGGTAATATTTCCATCCTGAACCGACAGATGCCAAACTGCGTTTGTTGAGGAAAGTGCGGGGTTGCCAATTTGATTTACAAGATCCCTTTCATTTATCAAAGCACCAGAATCGTATTTTCACATTAGAAGCTATAATTATGTAAATAATATATACATTTTTCTCGTCTTTTAACCACCCCCCCCCCCTAAAAATTTTAATGACGCAGTCTGCGTCGTTACCCCCCCCCCCCCCCCTTGTAGGCACCCCTGAGTAGAGTGTAAAGGCGTAAGCATGATACACATCTGGTCCTCATCTAACCGCGCACACTTAGATTTAACTCAGGATAGGGTGAAAAATATTTACTAATTTTGCAGTCCTAACAGTCACCAACGAAACGCCAGCAAAATAAATAAATAAGGCCACGAATATTGTTCGTGAATGAAGGCGAAGCTGATACTTTGGAAACGTTACCAGCATATATTAAATAATGTTTAACTATTATTTACGTAGCTTACTTCTTAAAACTGCATTCATGTAAACTGATTTTGTGTGAGACTATGTTGAGTGTTTTCTGCTACACTTATTTTTCTGAAAAAAAGTATATTGTGGCTTAATAAACTTGTTAACATTGATGCCTGTCATAAAAAAAATTCAAACGTAATCATACGGATACATGTTGAGTATAGTTTATGAATGGTTCACGCATTGCTGGAAAAAAAAAAGCATGTTTACAATTTTACACATCTTTATGTTGTCGCATCGCGTCCATCGCGTTGTACATACGCAACTCTGAAAAATAAATGTATGGTAAAAAAGCTATAATAAAATAATCTCTTATCTTTCTTTATTCTTTTTTCTAAGCGCTCTAATGGCTTTCGATAATTTTGTTCTTTTGTGTACTATGCTTGGTGGAGGTTTCTTCGGCATTTTATTCCTGAATAAATCTCACGCTTACAACAAAAAACATCTAGCTAAATCACTGTGCTAAATAATAACAGAGAATAACCATTCAATTATACGCCGAGCTAGACCAAACACGTTCTCTTATCTACTGAAAATGAGTACGTTGACCATATCAGTTTCGCGCGAAATCCCGTCTCCCCTTCGTAAACAGCAGACAGCTGAGGCAGGGTGGGAACGAGAGAAAACACTGGCTGCAAACTGTTCGGGAAACTGTCGCAAGGTGTCACTACTGTCCAGCGCGCTCCATAATTTCTCGTATCCGAGCTTGCACGCTGCTCAAACTTCTACAGCTACGTTTTTACTTTAGGTCCGACTGCAATAAGCTAAAGACTAAAATAAAGTCAATCATTCAGCCGACAGATATATTGGCGTTTGAATTACAAATGAAAACGCGAATGTTATTAAATTCGCAAATGAATATCACGCAATTTCGTAGCAGCTCATTTATTAAAATTCAAATTGTAAATACGTTAAATTAATAATGATTACAGATAAAATAATGGTCACAGTCATATCTCCCGTGTCTGAAAATTTATCTGCGAAAGTTTTACCACTGAATTCTTTATAGTTTATTAATAAAGCTTGAATTTAAAAAATTCCCGAAAATCAGCAATAACTTAATTAAAATAAAAAAATTAAAAAAATAATTTTACACCAGAATGGTTCAAATCTTCTCTAGTAGCTGAATCATTAACAAATATATTGTTTTTTTTAATACGATGCTGGTGCACCAATCCCCTTAAGGGGCCTCGAAAGAGGGCGTCACAAGGTAGACGCATTGAAACTGCCAAATTACAAGATTGCCAAAATGCAGGGAAACCCACTGCCTTATGCGCATTACGTGCGTTACAAAAGTAAGTTACATTATCTGAAAATTAATAATTACGTTACGTTTTACGTACGTCGACGACTCAGGGGAGAACAGTTACAAACAAGTGAAGTTAAATTAAATAAAGTCGAGTTACCTGAAAACCAGGTGGCGATCGAAAAGGAATTTAGACAAAACACACAAAATTCAATAAACGTTTACATTATGGCAAGGGCCACCGCCTTACTCCAACTTACATTTTCTTTCCCCCGAGATCGCGCACGTCGTACAAAGTTAAAGTCCAACTGACTGACTACATGCTGGCTAACAATTACTCGAGCTCTCACAAGAGACTAAAATAGGTCTGACAAGCTAGTTGATACTAGAAGAACAAGAAGAACAAGACCGAATAAATTGAAAACGTCTGCTTTTATAACATATGTGCCGCGCAGCGCGCATGCGCCGAACGGAGGAGGAGAGGGAAGAAGCAAACAGGCATACACTAGGAGGGGGAAGCAAGCAGGCATACGCTAGGAGGGGGAATCAAGCAGGCATACGCTAGGAGGGGGAAGCAAGCAGGCATACGCTAGGAGGGGGAATCAAGCAGGCATACGCTAGGAGGGAGAAGCAAACAGGCATACACTAGGAGGGGGAAGCAAGCAGGCATACACTAGGAGGGGGAAGCAAACAGGCATACACTAGGAGGGGGAAGCAAGCAGGCATACGCTAGGAGGGGGAATCAAGCAGGCATATGCTAGGAGGGAGAAGCAAACAGGCATACACTAGGAGGGGGAAGCAAGCAGGCATACACTAGGAGGGGGAAGCAAGCAGGCATACGCTAGGAGGGAGAAGCAAACAGGCATACACTAGGAGGGAGAAGCAAACAGGCATACACTAGGAGGGGGAAGCAAGCAGGCATACACTAGGAGGGGGAAGCAAGCAGGCATACACTAGGAGGGGGAAGCAAGCAGGCATACGCTAGGAGGGAGAAGCAAACAGGCATACACTAGGAGGGAGAAGCAAACAGGCATACACTAGGAGGGGGAAGCAAGCAGGCATACACTAGGAGGGGGAAGCAAGCAGGCATACACTAGGAGGGGGAAGCAAGCAGGCATACACTAGGAGGGAGAAGCAAACAGGCATACACTAGGAGGGGGAAGCAAGCAGGCATACACTAGGAGGGAGAAGCAAACAGGCATACACTAGGAGGGGGAAGCAAGCAGGCATACACTAGGAGGGGGAAGCAAGCAGGCATACACTAGGAGGGGGAAGCAAGCAGGCATACACTAGGAGGGGGAAGGAAGCAGGGGACGACGAGTCGCCGCCCACGCAGACGCGCGGTGTTTGAAAGAAGCGGCGATCCTAACGCTTCAACGACCCAAATTAAATTGCGTTAAGATAAAAAAATGTTAATGGGTTCACAATTTGCAGACAATAATTCCCATTAAAATTCAGTTATTTCCATTCTGGAGGAATTGCCTGAAACGGGGTACATATCAAAATGAACAGTCGGTGTGTTATTGTTAATATAAGAAGCATAAAAGTGGTTGTAGAATATTTGCACTGGAAAGAGCGAAACTATTGGTGGACGGAGTTCTCCAACAACCTAACACAACAGAGAATTCAATAAAAAATTAACGGAAAAGGGAAAGGGTAAAGGGGCATAATATCTGGTGGAGAGGAGAAAGGGTGTAAAATAAAAGGGGGTAGCCATGTTGTAGAGGGAGGGAGAAGGGAAAGAGATAAAAACAAATGGGGGGAGAAATTCGGGGGGTATGATGGCAGAAAGTGTAAGGGGGAGGGAGAGAGTGCTAATTTTCATATTCTTTGTGTGGACCAGAACGAACATGTTCGCTTTACTGTTTCCATAATAATTTTTCCGAAGAAGTGATTTTAATCAGCCATTAGATATTAACTGAAAACTTTGCATCGTGGATGACTACAAATCAACAAAGATCTTGTTTAGAGCTGCATAGTGTATGCTGGATTTTTACACCAGTTGTATGGCATTTCTAAAACATTTAAATGTTGCATTTAAGAGTTTAAATTTATTTAATATTAGGAGTATTTACCAAATTTTTTAATCTTATTTCGGATAATTATTTGTAATATTAGTGCTTAAGTCTTCACGTATCCTTCATACTTCTACCTTAATCATTGACTGACGAATGATATGGCCTGTTAATTTAGATATATATTTTTCACTAGTGATTCGTTTGAAGTACATGTTACGGTACTTTTGGGCTATAAAATAGTAACTATTTAACCATTCTATCTATTCTTTTTTTACAGAGCAGTTTCCCTTATGTATCAACTAGTCTGGAAGCACTGCTGCTTATTGGGATGTCTTCTCACCTTAGTAAAGTTCTTATTGTATACACCGAAGTGGCCCACATGCCAAAGGTGCGCTACTTGAAGAAAACTGTTGTCAGCATTATTACAGGTAGGAAAATACCAACCATTAATTTTTTCAACTTCCGTAGTTAATAAGTGTTTTGTATTACTTATGTTTGGTGTTTTATACGCTCATCCATGACTCAGTTACGTTTACCAGTAAGATTTAATAATATCAATTTTATTTTTTGTGTTCATTTTTAATGTTGACTCATTATGAATTAAGCATTTTAAATATATTAAGTGTTACCTTAAACTGACTTGCCATGTAATAAAGTTGCAGCGTTATAAAAAGAGTAATAGCCAATGAGAAGCCAGGCACAGAACAAGGTGCCTGTCAGGGTCACAATAAATAACTCAAATCCATAGTATATGTAATTTTGAAATAGATTAAGAAATATTGATCTTTACAGCTAAAAATTAGGAATTTCGGTTATAACGGCCATAATTAAGTCCACGTATTTAAAACTCGACAAAAAAATTTAAAAGCAAGTACATTCAAGTAAATGTAATTGTTAACATTCTGAGAGTGGGCCTTTAACTGTAGTGTTACAGGGTTGGAAAAGAGTTTTACTTTCCGCTGTGTCCACATTAGAAAGATTAGAAATTTTGCAGAGGAGAGTATGGATTGAATGATGTTCAGAATAGTGTCCCAGGGAACTAGAAGATATAAATATGTTATTTGACTGATTCAGTAGGAAAAAATCTTTTAAAAAACATTTAGTGGATAAAGGTTTATCTCTAGCCGTTTTCCTAAATTTTTATATTCCATTTAATACACCAGAGGATAACTAAAGGAAAAACCAACACTTGATAAACCATTAAGTAAATCAGTAATAATTTTTTTGGAGCCATGATAAGTTTTATTACCACCGATTTAAGCAGCATTCTTGCGCAAAACTTTCTAAAGCTTTACTGTTAAATTTGTTTGTCACTGCCATGGCAATCATGTTCGCAATTATCTTCTTTTGCAGGTCAGTATGTGATCGCTTTTACTCTTTAGCAACCTGGCACACAACTCTCTGAGTCTGCAGCTGCATTCCTGGTGGCTACTCTACCACATGGTTCTGTTCAAAATTTTTGTCACTGCAATAACTCTTTGTTCACAATTATTATCTGTTGCATGTCTGCCTCTGATCGCAGTAATCTGCGGCCACCCAGCGCACAAATCTCTTGGGTTTCAGCTGCACCTTGATGGCCACTCTATGACACGGTTCTGTCCAAAGTGTTCGCCACTTCAACGACTGTCATGATCACAATTATCTTCTGTTGCAGGTCATCCCCTAAACACAGTTTTCTACAACCAACTGGAACACAACTCTCTGGTACTGCAGCTGACTCTTGGTGGTGACTCTGTGGCACGGTGCTGTTCAACGAGTTCGCCACTGCCATGAATGTGTTGTTCGCATTTATTATCTGTTGCAGGACTGCGTGTGATCGCAATACTCTGCAGCCAGCTGGCTCACAACTCTTTGGGAATGCAGCTGCTAGCTGGTCGCTACTATATGGCTCGGTGCTGGTCAACGTATTCGCCAATTCCATGTCTGTCATGTTCGTTTTATTAACTTTTACAGGTCTGCCTGTGATCGAAGAAATCTTTCAGCCACCTGACTGATATCTTTGAGACTGCTGCTGCACTCCTGGTAGCTACTCTATGACACGGTGCTGTTCAACGTTTATACCACTACTATGAATGACATGTACACAATTATTTTCTGTTTCAGGTTTGCCTGTAATCGCAGTACTCTGCAGCCCCCTGGAGCACAAATATTTGGGGCTTCATCTGCACTCCTGTTTTCTACTATATGACACGATGCTTTTTAACGTGTTCGCCACTGCCATTTAAGTCATGTTCTCAGTTATCTTCTGTTCACAGGTCTGATGTGATCGCAGTATCTGCCGCCAACTAACGCACAACCTTAAGGTCAGCATTTGCACTCCTGGTAGCTACTCTATGACACAGTGCTGTTCAACGTTTATGCCACTACTATGAATGACATGTACACAATTATTATCTGTTTCAGGTTTATCTGTTATCGCAGTTTACATCTTTCTGAGGCTGCAGCTGCCCTCCTGGTGACCCATCTATGGTACAGTGCTGTTTAACATGTTCGTCATTGCCATGACTGTCTTGTTTTCATTTATTATATGTTGTAGGTCTACGTTTGCTCTCAGTACTCTGCATCCACTTGGCTCTCAACTCTCTGGGACTGCAGATGCTCTCCAGATGGCTACTCCATAGCACGGTGTTGTTAAACTTGTTCGCCACTGCCTTGACTGTCATGTCCGCGATTATCTTCTGTTACAGGCTGTCTGTGTTCGCAGTACTCTGCAGTCACCTCGCTCACAACTCTCTGGGGCTGCAGGCTGCACTCTTGGTAGCTACTCTATGGCACGGTCCTGTTCAGAGTGTTCGCCACTGCCATGACTGTCATATTCGCAATTATCTTTTGTTAAAGGTCTGCCTGTGATCGCAGTTTTCTGCAGCCACCTGGCATATAACTCTCTAGGGCTGCAGCTGCATTCCTGGTGGCTACTATATGGCACGGTGCTGTTCAACATGTTCGTCACTGCCATGACTGTCATGTTCGCAATGTTCGTCTTCTTGTACTTCAGCGTCATGCGTCGCCTGCAAATTGTCTGTGATAAGAAGCTTCTTGATACATCTGGTGTTACACGCAGGTCAGTACTTTATCTACAACTTTAATAATTGTGTGAAGTATTTATTTTGATGTTACCTACAGTATGCATTTAATATTTCAAAGGGTCTGGTTAGGAGTAGGCAGTACTTTGAAATAAAAAAATTATTTACAGAGTAATGTTATTAGCCCCTGACAAACATACAAACTATCGCTACTTAAGTGTAATAACTTGGAATAATAGCTTTGCATTTTATTTTTTGCTAGTGTTTCTTTTCTTTTTTATCTTATTTACTGTACTTCCTTAAACATATTTAAAGCTAGTGTGCAAGGTGTTGATCCAGAATCTGACCTAGGAAAACAATTGGCTTTTTTTTCTTTATATTGGCATGTTTGTGTAACATTCACCCAAATTATTTCAACGTTTAAGTGTTGCACTCCAATATTACCCTCTTTCATTCAAAATTGTCAATATAAATAAAAATAAATGTGAGCGAGTCTTTCGGCGATCGTCAATGATGTGTAGCTTCTAACCTCGGTAACGAGCAAAGTCATGTGTTCTCATGTTGCAAATACACTTATAATAGGAAACTCGGGTTGCGGAAACGAAATTTGACGTAGAACCGTTTAAAATAATTCTGAGCGTGATGAATATAAGCAAATTGTGATTTCAACTATATATCTGTACTCGAATCACGCGTAGTTTCCGCAACCACTGATAGAATTATTTGCCGGAGCAGCTATGTTGCCTATTAAATAATTTGAGTAAAAGACGAAATTTAAACAATATAATGAAACTGTTTCTATAAAAACGTAAACGTCTTTAAAAATATTAAACCCCAACATTTGACCTGATTTGCAACAAGGATTTTTATTAAAATCGTCATATCTTATTAAATTTTACTAAACTAATAATTTCCCTTTGGTTTTGTGGACTTTGGTGCGTGGACGCTATCACGCTTAGTTTCCGCACTCGCCGTTAGAATTCGCTGCCGGAACAGATATTTAGACTATCGTATTATTCGATTTTCAGACCGAAATTTTTACTATATAATAAAATGGCTCCGATAAATGACAAAAAGTCTTGAAAAAATACGTTAAAATTCAATAAACAGTTAATACTCCTAATTTTCCCTTTGTCATTGTGAACATTTTTGGGCGCCATCCGCAACAGATGGCAGCACTGTGGTTGTTGCACATTTACTTTTTCATGAAATTACTCCCACCAAATGTTGTATCCTGAGAGCAAAGATGTTACACATCAAAAACCTGGAGTAGTTGAATATCCATTTAAGAGAGGAGATTCTTTGAAAATTAAAAACTTGTTTTAGAAACATTCTTTAGATTTTGTACACCACAATTTTACATATATTTGAGAAATGGTAGCTAAACGATTTAATGATTATCATTCAACTGGTCATCAATAATAGATAATTTCTTGAAAGTTTTATTTATCCATAATGTTTTAAATTTGATTAATATTTTATATAAATTATAAAATATTTGAAAAAACAATAAAAAAATTATTGAAACATCAACCCTAACAAGAAATAAGTGGTTAGGCTAAAAGAGAAACTTTAAATTTCCTTTAGTATAGGCGTGCTGCATTCATTATCTGTGAGCCTCGTAATTACAGCACCCCAAGAGATTTTGTGCCTCGCACATACAAACTTCCTGCTGGGTAGAACGGCTAAAGGAAATCATCACTGCTTTTGTTATATCCATCAGTGTTTATTTATATTATTATTTTCATTATGCATTCCAATTTGTGGAATGACAAGTCATGGTTAACAATTTACCCAGAAATTATAATCTCCTAAACTGTTTGCTGTTAAAGTGTTCTAATTAGTAACAGCTTAGTGTCAGTCACACTGTAACAACTTTTAAAAATATTTAGTCACTCTCCTTACTTTTCCGAGGCTTAAAACATAATTAAATTTTGTTTCAGGGTCGGTCTGCTGAGGCGAGGAGCCACGATATTCTCCTTCATGCTAGTTGTAGATGTTTCGAGCGTGTGCTACGTTAATCTGCATTCCAGGAGCTACCACTACATTTTTAGTCTATCAAGTGCCTTGTTGGTGAGTACTGGCCAACATCGAATTAATAGAAGACGCCATGACAATAGGTAGTGTAAAATAAATAGCCAGAACAAATAAACGTCTGTGATACGGTATACCACTGATTATCTGAATAGATGTAGCGTTTATTTAGTTTTTAATTGCTGACAAACTTTATATCGGTTACTTTCCAACACTTTGATGTTGAAAGTGCCTTCCTTTTTTCGCTGAAATAAAATACCAAAAAAAATGCATGCCTATGTCCAACTAAAATATAGGTTTGTATGTGCTTAGTTAAACTGGCAGGTAATTAGGAATTATATTTATCTGCAGTTCAATCAAAATGGGAATCCTGATTTCTGTTTCAACCTGTGACCCAAAACTCTAATGTACCCACACTTTATTCCAAGTGAAGCTGGGCTGTGATTAGTAGGAGTCACACCTGGAGGCGAAGAGTCTTCTGACTGACTTGAGGTGTGGAGTGTAGTGGAACGGATACAGGGCGGCAGCAGAGGGGGGGAGGGTATAAGAGGGATATCGCCCCCCCCCCCCCCCCCCTCCTTTGAAAGAAATTATGAAAAGATTTGTAAAATATCCGTGAAGACAGTAGGTATGTTACTGTGTGAGAAGCCACGTCACCTACAGCTACTACTGTAGGTCCATATGTCAGTGTGTTAGTGCCAATAGTAATGTAAGTTTTTTTAATAGACTTGTTCAAATTTTTAATTTCCCTCTTTATTTTCTTCAAATCCTTCCCTCCCTGAAATGAATACCTGAATCAGCCACTGAACGGATCGTACAAGCGTTCAAGGGCCCTAGCGTGTATTCGGCTGGGGAGAAATATATTTTGTCAAGCACAGTGGATACATACTCAATGTTAATGCAGGATGTGCATACTGTCTTTAAACTTGTGAAAACTAAAACGACAGAAATGCATCTGGATGTAATTTGGTCAGGTGAGTAATCAAAGAACATACATTGCAGTATGTCGAATTCGAACTTGTGTATTTCGAAATCGTGGGTAATACCAAAATTTGTGTTGGTACCTTGAATTTCTTTTTTAATCAGTGTAAAAACGTAAGTTTGGTTTATTCAAAGTAAAATGCACATAAATTTGAGAAAAAACAGGCAAAATTTCTGTGGATACAACATATTCTTTATTTTTCAATAGAGGAAGGAAGGAATCTGTCGGCAGCTTGAGACTTCAAGAATTTTTTTTTTACGGACGCCATTGCTGGTTACATTTTTTTCATAAGAAACCATAACGCACAAAAATGATGAATATACAAACAACCAGAAAACAAACCAAAATCAGTCGAAGTCAAAAGTTAAAAACACATACAGACAAAATTCCGTGGAAGGAATTAGTCACAAACATATTACAGCACAGATGGACACAGTGGGCTAACAACGACGAGGCATTGAAAAAAAAGTAGATAAATACTAAAAACTACATAGAGCACAATGCGGGGGAGAGAGGGTTGGGAAGTGCAGCATCTACCTTGCATCGATAACTGCCAGTGCGATGTTTGACGAAGTTTTTTATAGTGTTATCTTGATGTAATAGCCGTGTGCACAATTGGAAAGTATTTTATCCTCATTTTTCATGAATTACCCAAAAAAGCTGAGACAACTGACTTTTATTAATAAACCGAAGTCTGAACACCAATTTATATATTTCTAACTTCAAAAATGACAAACTTTCATACCCTGCTTAACCTCCTAAGGGAGTGGGTTTCCCAAAATCCTCTCTTAGTGCTCACCTACATTACATAGGAACTCCTATGCAAAGTTTCATCCCTCTAGACCCGTCGGTTTAAGATGTGCGTTGTCTGTCAGTCAGCCAGTGAGAGTTTTACTACGTAGGTTGGTAATTTTCACTAAGAAATATATGTGGTGAATTAATAACGTAAGCTGAGCAGTATAAAGCGTGTATGTTTTTCTTCTATCGACGTGGTCTCGCGTTATCACCGTTCGATACACGCTTCCGCCATCTCACCCTTAGCAGAGTCTCTCCCGCTCGAGGGAGACAGTTCGTCATCCACCCTCTCCTCTTTTGATCTGCGCTAATCTTCCCTTCAATAGCATGATTTTCCCCGAGTTACGTTTCCCCGCACTCCACACACGCGGTGCGATGGGAGCTGGTACGAACAACGCCGTGAGTTAGGCCCTTTTCCACTCTGACCAACTCTTCATCCAGACCACATCCTCTGTCTCCTGAATTATTCTACACTTAATGAACGCAAATTTGCACCCCGCATGAATGTGCCCAGAGTTTTCCCTGTGTCTAAGCAGGTTTGGCGCGCAGTCTTCTCGTCGTCACAGGAAAACTGTTGAAATTGAGCGGTTTCCGTAACATTATATGGTGGAGAAATGAAGATAAAGGTGTAATGCAAGTCCCGTAAGTGCTTTTAAAAATCTGTACTGGTTGTTTTACGCCTAAAAATTGCTCTGAAAACACGCCTTTTTAACCATTTTCACTCTTTTAAAAACCTCAGTTTAAAAACTTAATTCCGAAATCAAAAGGACTTTTTGGCCTTCAGTGAATTCTTAAATGCTTTTCGTAAACAGACCCCACTCGGATATCTTGTAGTTTTGAAATCGCGTTGTTTCTCCTGAAGCTCTGCGCACCGTGTGTGTGCCCGGGCATATGGCACCCTTAAGGGGGATGGAAAGGTAAAATATCTTGGGAATGCTGGAATCGAATATCAAGGATAAAATCTGAACTACTCATCATATTTCTTAGCGGTTTGTTTTGCCAACTAGATAATTTAATTACAGAGGGTTGTGTGTACAGAAGTGGCCACAATAATGCATAGTTTTTTAGAAAAAAATTAAATAACTTTATGCAGAAATAAGGGGTATTAGCCACAAAATGATAAATTATACCAAAATATAATTTTTGAATGGTGTAATAAAATATTATCTAGAGCTCTATAATACAGAATTTTACGTAATTGCTCAACAAGCGTGTCCTTCCTTACCTAAATGTTGCATGGCAGGTTTTAATTGGTTAAAATTCCTTTAAAACTCAGCGATCAAGTGTTTTTCACTTTTATTATAATAGAGTTCTAGATAATATTATATTACACAATATAAAAATTACATTTTGGTATAATTTTTAATTTTGCGGATAATACCCCTTATTTCTGCATAAAGTTATTTAATTTTTTTTCTAAAAAACTATGCATTATTGTGGCCACTGCTGTACACACAACCCTCCGTAATTAAATTATCTAGTTGGCAAAACAAACCGCAAAGAAATATGATGAGTAGTTCAGATTTTATCCTTGATCTTCGATTCCAGGATTCCCAAAATATTGTACCTTTCCATTCCCCTTAACAACTAATTATTATTACTCTTATCACTTTTATCAGACCTTATGAGTGAAAACAATTATGAGCTGATTTCGCCTGGGGCAGGGAAACGTTTGCAAAACTTATCAACAATAAAATAATTGACAACAGAAAATCATACTACGCGTTTATAGCTTCAAAACTTAAGTCTATCTACATAAAATATTTGGGGAAATATCAATCAGGGATTGAAGCCACATAAATTTAAGACAAAGTCTCTAAAATATGTGAGCTATTAATTACATATTATAAAGAAAGTTTCATAATCCTAATCGTACTTAGTGGTAATTTTGTTAAGACAAAACTCCCATGTGACAAAAAGATGTGATGAGAGATGCCTCCTGCTTAGGTTAAATTTAGACTTCCAAGCTGCTTCCTGGTTAGCCTAACAGCAAAACAAAAAAAGCTTATAATCTCAATAAAATAAAAACATAATAACTGCGAGCAACTGGGTAGTAACACTTATTGATCTGGGTTTAAGGTCCCTCGACATAGTAGTGGACCCATAGGGGGAACCATAGCGGCATACACCCCCCCCCCCCCCCCCCCCCACCCCCGGCCCGATTTTTTGAAACCTGAATAATTTTTAAATTTTGTCAGAATTCCTTATCATAGTTCACCAAACTTAATAATTATTTTACTGCAGTTCTATAGATAACAGGATTTTTTTATCACAAATAAAATGTACAAAATATTTCAATTCTTAATGTACCTACTAAATTTGTACTAGAAAATTTAATTTGCCCCCCTCCCCCCCTGGACCAGCCCTTGCCTCAACAGTGAGGCTATTAGAAACAGCGACACGTCACACGGAACAATGTTTTGGGAAGAGAATCGCCCATGGCTTTTGTAAGGAGCCATTCCAGCATTTTCTGAGGTGATTTCAGGAAACCATACAAAACACTAATCAGACTGGCTGGATGGTAGTTCAAACTCTAATCCTCTGGAATCAAAGGTCAGTGTCTACCACTGCGCCATCTTCCTCCAGCAGAAAATAAAAAGTTTTTTGAATTAGTTCTTTTTAACCAGCTTTTGAAGTATTGGACGTCCCGTTATTTTAATCCCTAGTGTAAACTGTCACTAAACCAATTTTTTTTCCATACCAAAGTAAACTCTCAATTCACATAGTTATAAAAAATTTGTAGGCTTTTTTATGGAAGTTAATAGATTATATTATGAAAATTGTGCAAGTTTAATAAAATGCAAACTAATATTTACAGTATGCATGTTCCCAACAACATTTGTTCATTACCTTTTGTTTTGAAGACACTTATGTTTTACTTGATTTAATGTATTCTTCTCTTTTTTTAGGGTTCCATCATATTTGTATGCTACATCTGGAAGAGCGAAACGCCGCTGTGTTTCTGGATGCTGTTCAAGTTAAAAGTCGGAGAATCCTCTAAAGACACAAAATCTAACTCGTGTTTTCTAAACTGTGAGTTTAGTGCTATTGTTTACCTAATAGCCTGTGTGAAATCCCAAACCTAGCTACCCTTAAGTTGCTGTCGCACTGAGGGGTTGATTACATGATCGTAGAGACTTAGTGTTATGCCTAGGACGCCACCGCATGTGTTACGGGTATGTGGACCCGGCTACTCTCTCTTCGAAGCCGTGACGTAGCCCGTGTGTAGCGAGGCCTGTTTCCCCCAGTATAAATAAAAATGCACGGAATTACGTCCCCTCTCAGCGGGGGTCACGCTATACGTGGAGAAAACAAAATTACGTAGGCCTGTCTGTGTGTTGTCTGACCATGTGGTCACCCGCACAAAAAGAAACCGCGGGGTTTATTCAATACTTTTATTGACGTTGCTCGTCTCTGCATTTTACACATTATCGCTGTTAATAAGAGCCAGTGGCACGAATCGGTACAAGGGTGGTCCAGACACGTATGCTGGACTGCGCTAGAGTTAGCATAACATGACCAGAACCCGTCTAGCCAATTAAATACAACCTAAGTAAAACTGCCTACTGCCCGAGGTAAGCCCTGGAGTTTAAAGAAAGTGATTGATATGAATGAAGTAGGCAGATGGACGTGGATCAGTGACACTACCGAGTTGCAGACGACGGGTGCGTGGCAGCCGCGGGGATAGACTGGTTCCTCCCAGAGCACCCTCGAGGCGGGCCCACAATTCACTTCCGGCCAACGACCGTTACGTATATTTAAATAAATCGGGGCCGCCGGGAAAAGGAATGAACACACATAAACCTTTAATTAAATTAGCTTACTGGCTGTAAACAATAACATCACATAAATAATTGATTTAAACTGATTTAATATTTACATATACTTAGTCTGCCTCGGGAATGTTCGTCCTCGCTCGGCATCGTTCGGGCCACGGAATATTACTTATGTTACTCTTTAAAGAAAAGCCCGTCTTGAAGCAATTACTCCGTCTACTAGAACATAAAACACTTTAGGGAATAAATAAGCAAGTTACGGGTAATTTAGGCTGGCATCGATAAGGGAGCGAAGCACTGACGTCTTACCGGTTGGGCGCAGGCCGACACACGCACACACACATGCACTTTGGCGGGCGGTTTGAAACGCCAGGGTCACAGAGGGTTGGAGGTGGAAGGATGGGGCTTGTACCGGGCGAGGAGAGAGGTGGTGGCACATCGGCTCAGAAGGGCGTAGCCCGGGACGACGACACAGTTTTAAGTTAGGTTAGATAAAAACATCAGAAGCTGAACTATTTACTTCTTGCACTTACATTGTTCTATAGCACATATTCAATGGAATATAAACTATAAGTATGCGTACCAACAAATGTAACTGCAGAGGTATCAAGCAAATGCCTTCCCTTCAATTAGTTTTTATGTGCTTTATCACCAAATCCCTGAAATTAAAAAATATAGATATAGTTTTTTAAAACTAAAAAAAATCGCCTTTTTTCAGTCACACACTAAAACGTTGATAAATTATAGTTTTAAATACAAACTTTTGACAATAATGGACTTCGTTAAAACAAACCAAACAAGCCCAAACTCGAGGGGTTTACTAGTAAACACCTGGCTCCATCATCAGATCAGTTCAATGGTACCAAATTATTGTATTTTTATCTGGATTACATGTACTTGCAAAGATTCAAATCGATATGACAATTAGAAGTATGTTAGAATCTACTTACAAAATTTGTTTACATTGTTAGTTAGTAAGTTACAAGTGAAGCTAATAAAAGCATGTTAATAAAAAAACATTGGCCAAATATTTCCTTTACTTTTGTTTTTACTTCAACAATTTTTTGTGGATTTTTTCAATAAGATTCAAAATAGTTGTAGACCCGACACTTCAAAACAATTTTTTGAAAATATTACATAAATTATTTTTGGTACAGACCTTAAATTTTATGTAAGTACGGTAACTAATAACATACATTTCAAAAGTGATATTGGATACAAAGTGGTGGATGTACTAAACTGTAAAAAAAGGAAATTTTTTTATGTCTTAAGCAAACTGCAGAGTTCACACAACTCCGATCAAATATGACTATTCATATGTTATTCCTTACATCAAAATAAATGTCTTTAGGCCTAGTCCAAAAAAAATATTTGCTATTTTTTCCAAGATAAATTATTTTAGTTCTAAAAATATCGGATTTATAACTTGATGTAAGTTTGAAATTACGATCAGATCATTAGTCAAAACATAAAAAAATCATAAAAATTATGGCAGTATGTAAACAACACCGACTACTATTTAAATGTATTAATGTTTCTTAAACTTCGTGGATTTTAACTTATAGTCTCAAACTCTGTAACTGAAACAGCAGAAATATCTCAAAGTCACACTGAAATATGAACCACGTAACTGGACACTTTAACTAACACAGTATTAGTGCCTCAAACCTTTCTTTGAGTCAGAGTCAGGATTTTTTTAAGTATTGTGGGAAAATTACTTTGTCCCAAGGCAAATAAAGTAATTACCTAGTTTACTCTTGTCTACGTGGATCATTGGAGGAATGTCTATAACTGAAGTGAAAAGTAGACAACATTATTAATTTACTGGAATAATTGACCGTGTTTAAAATACAGAATGTCCATAAAATAATGTCCCAGTTTCAATGGTATATTATAACAGTTTAATTTAGACTATTTACAACAAATCATACATCAAATTGAAGGTACACTGACCTATTTTTTTCTTACAAATGTTCAATAACCGTACTTTCAGTTAGCACACAGCTAACCTAAAGTCAAATTCATCCCACACTTTGGTTAAGTCCGGAGTAATGGAAGCAATAGCCTCTTCAATTCTGTGTCTGAAATCTGGAAAATCATTAGTTAACGGCGGAATGTAGACACTATATTTTATAAAGCCCCAAAGGAAAAAGATTTCATGGCGTTATGTCAGGTGAACAAGAAGGTCAGCAAAAAAGAGCTCTGTTATCTCGACCATTACGACCAATCGGACAGTCAGGGAATTCAACGTTCAACAACTCTCGTACAAAGAGATTCCAATGGGGAGTAACTCCACGCTGTTTCCAAATAAAGTTTACGGGTTCACCCTGTATTAATTGGGGAAATTACGTCCAGCAGTCGCCATGTTGCGCAAGTGACGCTGCAAGAGAGAATACAACAAAGCAGTACTCGCGCATGCACTTGTCTGAAACTGTTTGAGTTACTCTTTAATTGCGACCTTGAACCAACACTCTACAATGCTTATAGTTGATACTATTAAAATTAATAACTGGGACATTCTTTAATGGACACGCTGTATGTTATCTGTTGGTACACAAATGCCATGCAGACCGGAAAGCTGTGTGTTCTGTTGAAGCAACCATCACGAAACAAGTGGAAGCCATCAGACCTCAGAGAGAGCCTCCCTGGCCACACACTGCGTGTTCCCAGAGCGACGATGCAGCCAAGAGCATAGCTGTGTCTGTAGACTTCGAAATGGAAACCAGGAGAAAAATGTAAGTGAAGTTATCTTAATTTGCTTGACCATTATAATACTTCACTCACAGGTACAGGATAAATATCTAACCACTTTTTTTTAATGAAAAAATAATATTTATGAAGAAAACAGTTTCAGTTAATGGGATTTGTTTTACTCCTATTTTCCCAGTCAAACTTAATGTTTGGACAGGAGTTACTCCAAGGTCAGGAGGCTGACGAGTAATCTGCCCTGATAAGTTAAAAGACCCTATTTCTAACTTATTTCTAAATGGTGTTTTTGTAGCATACCCGAATCAGTTTTTAAAAATATAACTTTTTTTTACACTATAAAGCCCTTAATTTAATACAGTGATGAGTTGTAATTAAATTTTTATTGCCCTTAACTCCAGTTTGAGGTCGTTTTCGATATTTTCCTCCCTTATTTCCAGTAAAATTTCATTCTTCGAAGATAGGGCTTTCTATGTTAAGGGGGAGTAATATCTCGCACTCTGATTTCCCCTCAGTACTTATTATTTATGAGCAGTCATACAAGTCATGCTAACCTACATACTTAGCTCTACGCATAGTTATGAATCATAAAACTCTTTTGACAAGATGTTCCAGATGTGTCTCCAGAAAGATAGGCCCTCAGGAACTTGGGGAGAGTGTAAGGGCCTGGGTGACTGCCCCACCTTGAAGGTCCGGGAGGGTTGAGGGAAGAAAGAAGAGCAAAATATGAGTTTTTCCCCACTATGAAATCAAACCAAAAGAAATAAAACACAATTATTTAAGTAACCTGTCTAAAATATGTCTTCTCTCCACACGAGAGAGAGTTTTGTTTACATCACACTGGGATGTTGTCCTATTCAAGGAAGCGACACTTGTTCCGATATTTAGGTTTTAGTAAGAGAAATACAGACCAAATATAAGTCTGCCTTATGATACTATCAAACCTCATTTATTTTACAAAATATATACGGTAAACACAACCAAGTGCCTGACAGTTTATTGTTCTGATAGGATTTAGTAACATTCATCGGACACAGGGACGCAAATCGGTAGGATTCGAAAGGAGGCCCGTGGAAATTCGCTGGGGAAGGTGGGTCCGCGCAGCCCGAGAGTTTTGCGCGTGGGTTTTACCAGACACAAGTCATCTCTTATTAGGGTGCTTGTATGCTGTACACTGCCCATATGTTGTCCTATATACATACCATAAGCAGATAACTTAAAAAATATACCAAAGTTTGACATAAAACCTCAAAGTGAGGGCTTCTTAATTTCAGGGGGCCCGGGCCCCCCTGCCGCCCTACCGGATACACGCCAGGATCGGACATGTCAGCTTCCACAATCCATTCCAGTGAACTTACTAAGTGTTAGACGACATGTTTGTTAGCAATTTGTGAGTTAGCACTATTGAATATAAACTAAGATCATTTTGTGGTTAAGTAAACATATTACAACATACCCATATATTTTTTATATAACACACCAAGTGACCTTATGATTTAAGCATAGGTGAATTATTTAACTACACATTTGAAAAATATGAAAAACACACATACATAGTGTGCAATGCGCTGGATAATAATTTTATAAAATTCCAAACACAAATATCTAAAGCGAAAAACTGAAAAATATGGTTTTCAATAAGGTTACTTCTGGGGAAAAAAAAACCTCAAGACAAGTTTTTTTTATTGAATTGCTTATTCTAAAATATCATTCTACACACTAAAGTGCAATTTTATGTGTTTTACATACCTACTTATTAAAAAATTTATACTAGCATTAATGCACTATATAGTGTAAAATGTAATTTTACACAAGATAAAATCACTTTGATTTGTTTGCTTTTCACAAAATAGACATTAATTTACTTGACGTGATCCTCTAGCATGCAGTATTTAAATGGAATAATTACAACTGAATACTACACAAAATTAATATGTATTTCGTTACTACGAATTTTAATTCTTCAGATGCAAGATCTTTGGAGAGAAGTAAATAAATGGCTTTGATACATTACCTCGACTCAGCCCCAATATTAAATTTTAATTTTCTACCTGCGAACAGAAGTCTATTGCTCCCAGGCCATCAACCACTGCACCTATTCAAAACAATTTCAGTGAATACAACTAAATGAGTTTATACATTTGTGAAAACAAGTCTTACATTATACCTTAAAGATATATTCTGAGCTTAACACATTGTACAAGTTTCTATCCCCATCAAAAGAACTGATAACACTAGATAATTTATCACATTAATAATGGTGGTACCACTGGATGAAATATATGCTGCTGGTAGCTGGAATGACAGAAACCCCTCCCTATGTTTCTTAAATGAGCATTGTACAGCTACACAGCCCCGGTGTTTGCGCTGAACATCAGCGAGGTTCCAGTGGTCGATGTGTCAGAGCCGTCAAGAGAATCCAAAGGCCACTCTATATTATTTAATGTACAACTTTCCAAACCTGACAAAAAAAAATCTAACGACTGTAAATAAACCGTGGCCATACTTCAAAAGTGATCTGCGCCTATTGCACAACGTGAAATATTTGAAATAAATTCTATTGAAAATATATATGTAGTACCTATGTCCATAAAAGTATGTCCCAGTTATAGTGTGATAGCCTTATTTAGTAAAGAAAATAATAATTAAATATAATAAATTACCTTGGAAATGGCTGGGATTAAAAAAGAAAACAGGCTAACAAAACTTAGTACCTCAGAGGCGACACTAAAGGCCAAACAAAGAATAAGTTAATGCCTCCTTGTAAACACTGTGGAGACTGTAGCTCGGTAACTTTAATTAATAAATAAATAATTCAGTTTCGTCTATAGGTGTGCTTTGATTTATTTTACTTCATATTTATGAATTGTTACAAAAAGTAATTAACATCAGTTAAGTTTAGAACAGAGTTTAATTTATAATAGGGCCAGCCCAAAAATAATTAAATGGAAAAATAAATAAATGCATTAAGACATAATTAAAAATATAACATAATACAATATGTTAACATATAGAATTTGCAAACTGGCGATCTTGTTTGTACATAAGTAATTATAAAAATGTGGCGTTATTTAAATTTCGCATTTTCGGTTGACTTGCTCACATTCTAATTATTGCGGAAATTGGCCCGCTGTTGGTGTTACAGAACAAAAAGGGTCCTGAGTCGTCGTGGAGAATTTGGAAGTTGAAAGTCCGTAGCCGGTGGATTTGGAGTGGTTATTTCTTATGATGCCAGGAAGATCATTAGGCCGAAATTTCGGCTCCGGTTCTTGGACCCTATCTACTAACAAGCCAAATCCAAAGAATTAGACCTAGTCCGCAAACAGTCGTAAGTAGGCACAAATGCCCGCAAAAAGGGAATTATCGGGGAAGAGAATGGGTATCGACAATTCACCAAAACAGGGTGTTGATCCTAGAATTAGGAGGTGTCTCGCCGAGATGCCCGTGAAACTCGGTGCGAAATTAAAGCGGTGGACGTAGAAGCACTCATAGTTTTAAAAAAATTAACACACTATTAACTATAACACTGACTGACTGTTTACAAAAAGGTAACTAAAATCGAGGTTTGGGAAAACATCACTTGATGAGGCGACTACATCTTAGTTGAAGTAGTAAGGTCAAATCTAGCTGAAGGCTGGCCGAGAACGATGCAGTCAGTCGGAAGTCGCGCCAAGAAGTCCCTGGTATGGCACCTTTGTCGCTTAGTTAAATTGGGCGCTTCGTTTTGAAAGGAAGAGGGGATACTTCAGCTTCAGGGCCAAAAAGTACAGAAGATGTCCGAGGGAGGGATCGAGAAATACAGGCTTCGAGAGCTCGACGCTGCGGTTGGCGCCCGATCGCGGCGCTATCTACTGGGGGGTGGCCAAAACAGCGACGAAGTCGACTCGCACATCTCGAACGAGACTACTTCAAAAGCATTGGGCTTATGGAGGAGACTGGTGGAGTGCTCTGGTGGCTCGGAAAAGAAAGACAGGAGAATGTTTGTTGCGAGGGTCGCTAGAGGACAAGTGTGTTGAGCTAAAGCTCAATCACCCAGGGAAGTAGTAGACAACTACATCACTAGAGGTCAGAGGCAGTACTTTCGAACACCAGTGTTCAGTCCTTGATACAGGCCGTCGTTACCTGTCAATGCTCTTGGCAGTGATTAGTGGGGAAAAAGGGAGGAAGCAGGGTGCTGGCTCGTGATAAATGTCTTACCCAGAGTGCCTATACATGCTCGAGAGCCCTGGAACATTAGAATGTGGTATGACTGTAAGTGCTCAAATCAAGGGCGCTCTGAGAAACGAGCTGCCCTGAGAATCTGTAGGCACAAGCCGTCCTGGTCACGAAAGCAGGTGTGAATTTCAATCGCTGATCGTGCACTGAGGCGGGGAAAAGATGAGTCAGGATGCTAGCCTCGCAAAGGATCGGTAAAGTTTCAAATACTGCGCTGGGAACGACTGGAGGAACCAGCCGAACAAAAATTACAGTGAGCTGAACAAGTTTAAATTCAATCTATAAAATCACTGTTAAGATGATAATTTAGAATTCAAATTTAAAAATTGGGCCGAAAATCACTATTGGCGGCACAGTATATTTTACTAGTATCAACTGTAAGCATTGTAGAGTTTTGGTTCAAGGTCATTAAGAGTAATTCAAATAGTTTTAAATAAACATATGCACGAGTCCTTTGTTTTTTTTCTCGCTTGCAGCACCACCTATACAAACTCGCCACTTCTGAGCACTAAGCATTTTGTGTTCTGCAATTTGCTAAGAGTGAATCTGCAATTTTAGTTCAACGTGCATAAAGTTTAAAGTTTAATTGTGGTCCCTCATGTGTCAAAAACATCCACTGATGGCATAAACAATTCAAAAAGACCGGATGCACTTGCAAAGGGAAGGGAAAAGCGCGGGACTGACACAATGCCTTGTGATTTTTTTTTTCCTTTAAGGGGCGTTATAAAAATTTGTGTCTATGTTCCACCGCTACCTAATGGTTTGCCAGAGTTGAGAGATATAATTGAAGAAGCTATTGCTTCCATTATTCAATATGTGCACACATTGAACATTTGTAAAAAAAAAGTTTAGTTTACCTTTAATTTGATGTAAATAGTTTAAATTAAAATGTTATCATTACAGCCACGGAAATTTTCGCGGATTCATTTAGTCGCAAGCTAGAATGCAAACCTCCACACTGTCGCACTGTGTTCATGATTGGACCGCAGTTATCTGGACACGCGCCCCTCTCTACGACCGTGAGCCAACGATGTCCAGCTAGGAGAGAAGTAAGCGAATCAGGTAGTGCCAAATAACGAGGATAAAAATGTTCTCGCTAAGAAATCAACCGATGGGAAAGTAAACATGGGTCGAGCACACCTATAACTTTGAATTCTATCCTGAGGCCAGAGGAATCCGGGAAATTTCCGGGACTCTAGTTATGATATGTCATTGAAACGCGGGGGCATCCTGTACTTGTGACGAGGGCGTGACGTGCTCGCAGGGCGGGACGCGCCCCGCTGCCGGACGTGGCGCCGTGCCGCGAGGAGCTGCCCGCGCTGCCCGGCAGCCCGCGGAGGCCCCAGCCAGTGCTCGCGGCCAAGGTGAGCGTGGAGCTGGGGCTCGCCTCCATCCCGCCCCCAGCCGTGCTGCTGTGCAGCGTGGACGTGGAGCGCAAGCCCGCCGCGCCGCGCGGCGAGGAGCCGGACGACGGGCGAGGCCTGCCCTCGGCGGTGCTGGCCGTGCTACTGCCGGACCACACAGTGAGTGAGGGCGAGAGTTCCTTGCTGGGGTGGTCTCCTTAGAGGTGGGTTGCAGAGTATCAATCTGCTACTTTGTAACTGATCCATGCCTGTATCAAGTACTGCAAACGAGTACACTATTCAAGTATCAAGTACTTCAGTATCAGTTTAGAATTCGCCTGGAACAACACCACGGCCAATGTGCGCAGAACCCGATCGCAGATGACGGTCACTTGGGCGGAGCTTGTGAAAGGGGAGGGAGCGGCACGACGAATAAGGGATAAAGAAGGGAAAGAATGTAGGGGTGGAAGCGCAGGGGAAGGCGTTGAAGGAGAGGCGCAGAGCGAAATTGTTACGAGTCGTTTTGTTTATTGTCCCACATCAAAGTACGCTCAGTGCGCAGTGCGTGCTTCTTGCGAAGACTGAAGACTCAGATAACGAAAGGCGTGGAAAGAGAACACCGATACCTTTTTTCGACTACGAAGAATGTAGAATGAGAAAACTGATACCTTTTTACCAAGAACAAGGAAAGAGAATAGTGATACCTTATTACGCTGGTGATGACGGCACGGCGGATGTGTAACCTGTAACGAGAATGCTGATACATTGTTGCTTCCTGGTACCGCTACTGCTGTAGCTGATACATAAGTATCAGCTACTTGTAACCAGTACATTACCGTATCAATAACTGGTTGGAACTGATACCGAAAATTGCTGTAACAACCCACCTCTAGGTCTCCTTAGGAAGGGGAAGCCTACGATTCACGCCGAGTATTCGACATGCCCGAACATTACCGAATACCTGCCTTCGGGTGACTTCGGAATTCTTTTGTTTAGGTGAAAAAACGCATTTTTTATTTTGTCGTGTGTTCGTGAATGCCTAATTAATTAAAATGGTCGATTAGGTTAGGTCAGTTACTTTATAAATACTTTCAAACGAAGCGGACATTAAAAATAATATGATTATGTTTAATGGTTGTTTAGTTTTAAAGTACCTATGTATAATGTAACTGACCTGACCTAACAAACTGGGACAAAGGATGAGCAGTAGGAACTCACGTAATTTTATTTATTTTTTACTTATTACTTGCGCAACAATATCCAAACAACAAATAAATCTTAACATAATTACATCGCATTTTCATCATTGCAAGACGAATGTAAAATATAAGAATGTTCGTATATTTACTCAAATATTAGTCTTGGTTTTAATGGCTTAATTTGTATTATTGTTATGAAACTTCCTACCTTTATTTGTTTATGTTCGGCATTTAAAACAGACATTTTTTCACCTAAACAAAAGAATTCAGAAGACACCCGAAGGCAAGTATTCAGTATAATGTTCGGGCATGTCGAATACTCGGCGTGAATCGTAGGCTTCCCCCTTAGGAAGTGGTGAGCCTCTGTGTACTTAACCTCGGTCAACAAACAGCACGAACAAAAACATAACATAATATATTGAGGAATATAAGTATTTATATTGAATAGAAGTAGTGCCTAGACACTGAATACTAGTGCCAATATCAATTATATTTGTTTTAAATGTTTTTTTCAAAATACATTTTATACCTACAATAATAAAAAATTTAATTTTTGGGAAATACAGGGTGGCATTGTTTTTACATAAGCCAGTTTTTTTTTATGAGTGTTTTTTTTCGTTTTGGGAAGATTTTTAACTACATACCTAAGTATAATACTGTAAACACTGACACAAAAACCAAATCATTTGTAATAGTGTGACCACATTTTCAAATAGTTTTAAATGTGTCCACAATAAAAGTGACAAGTTCTCTGCACCGCCCGATACCGATTCTCCGTCCTGTTTGCATCACAAAAATTATTGCATTAAAATTCAGCCTTGAAATTTTACTCCTTTTGCACCCAAGTCTCACTTCAAAAATTTACGTTATTATTGACACTTACACACTGACATATAGTAAAAGCCATAGGCGACGGCTTCTCACTACGGTCTTTATTGATATTTTGCAAATTTTTCCATGACTTCCGGAGGCAAAATATCCCCCAAAACCCTCCCCCTCCCATACTGCATCTACCTGTCATCAACAAACTATCAATCGCACACTATACATCCCAGATCATAATATTTTCTTACCAGCACAATGCTGGGTATTGCAGCTAGTAGCTGTATACCCATTAAATAGTTGAAGGTGCAAAAGAATGATTGTTAGGTTACAGAATAACAATTACCGGGTATAGCTCTAATACAATCCTACTGGTCGGGGCTTTATCTGGAGGTTGGCAATAGCACAGGGACTGTCTCGAGACAAGAGGTTGGTAGTCCGTGTCTAGTGTGAGGCCCCTGTGCAGGACGAACCCCCCTGCTCACCCGCCACCCAGGGAGGTGCAGGCGAGGCGCCGCCCGGCCCTGTGACCGGCGATCAGCCCCCGCCAGAGACGAGCCACATTGACTGCATGCTGGACAGGATATCGCACGACCTCGACTTCCTCCTGGAGAGAAGCAACCAGGAAGACAACAGCGATGACAAAAGTGTGTGTCTTTCCATGTTTGACTGATCGAAACAGACGGCCATTTTAAACGTGAATGACGATCTGGCTAAAGTCTGCAACCCAAACCATCAAATCTGTTACCCGGATCCGGATGATTAAAAATCACTCTGTCTTTGATTCACTCTAACCTGCATGTATCTTGACACAATTACTGACTGTACATAGTATATTATATTTTTGTACTAAAGAAATAATTAATGTCATACGTGAATTTCTGTATTTCTTGCTGTAACTGAAATATACATATATTTTATTTCCTTCAATGTAATAAGATATATACGTATTTCTTTTTTTTTTTTACACTACATCAACTTGTTCAAGTACCATATAGGTTTTTTTTACTGAAATTGAAATTGGAAATTTTGAACACGTTATAAGGACAAACAATTTAGTTTTTTTTTTTTCTATTTCAGTTGCTTAAATGAGCTGTAAAGTCTAATTACATGTGAAGGTGGTTAAAAATTATAGTAAAGAGGAAATGACAACAATGAAAACCAGATTGCAATACGTTGGTTCTCAATAAATTCAGTTTTTGTCCATGTGATCAGACAGTAATGATGTCATGTTTGGGTTATACATGGTATCTTGTTGTGTCCTTCCATTATATACAGTAGTCACATGACTACATCGTCTGCGAGCCCCCACTATCTAAGCTACACTTCTGCATTATTTTGACATGACTTTACTAAATTACTCTGTATTTCAAATAAGTGATTTAAAGATTTGCAATGCAAAATTGGAAGAACTGCTCACATAATACTGATTGTTTAGCCAAAATTAAACAGCAATAAAAATTCAAATTGATTTAACACAGTCTTTGTACGCTGGTAAGAAATAATAAAACAATTCCTTTACATCAACATCAGCCTTTATTCCCCGCCATCTTACATATCACACCCCTGCCAACCTTGCACTTGTTGCCATACCCACCTAGCACTCCTCACACCTCCCTTTTTCAATAGCATAACATACACATTCTACGCTGTTCCTGTTGCAGTAAGGAACATACAAATTGACACTAACTAAAGCAACATACAAAATTTAAAACATATAAAATTTAAAATACATTACAAACAATGACAATATTATTGGGAGCCAAAATAAACTTAGGCCCTTCTAGTTTATCTTACTTATTGGAAACATACTCTGCACAATTATATCTTTTGGATGGTTTCAGTAACCTCCCAAACTTCGATCTACATTCAGCACTAACACAATCTGCATCAGATACATTTGCTGCTGGGTTCACAGAATCTTGCATGTCTACTGATGTGGGGTTTGTGTGTAGTGTGTCCTGGGCACTACTCTTACAGTCATCTTCTGTGAATCCTCGAAAGCCCTCGAATTTTGTATGATTGTGGCCACCTATGTTGGGTGTAGCATCCTCTCCAAGTTCTGGACTAGCCCCCCTATTACTGGTGCTGATATTCCCACCACCTATCATTGACATGTCCTTGTATTTAACCGGCACATCCGCTATACAATCATCTTGGCGAAGTACCCTAGAAGAACGTTCTAAAATGTTACCATTGGGCATTTTCACCACATACGAACGTGGGCGAGTAGCTGGCCCTACTATCACAGCACCTTTCACCCAACCGTTAGAAGTCTGTACCCTCACTGCTCCAGACAATGTTTCCGCTTCCGCGTGACATGCTCTCCTATCATAGAATGCCTTTTGTTCCTTCTGCCGTACAAGAAGAGTGTCACGAACAACCTGATGGTTTGGAAGCAAAGGATCAAGTAACTTAGGGACAACGGGAATACATCCTCTAAGTCTACGACCCATGAGCAATTGAGCAGGTGAGTACTCTCTTATGACCGGAGTGTTGCGTAACTCAAGGAGGACCATGTCCATGTCTTTCTGATCTTTGATCGCTTTCTTGAGCAATTTTTTGACTGTCTGAATATGCCGTTCGGCCATGCCGTTCGACTGGGGGTAATGGGGGCTAGATGTGTGGTGACTAAAATTCCACTCGCGAGCAAATTGGTCAAACTGCGATGAAGTGAAATTACTACCCCCATCAGACATTACTACTACTGGGATGCCTAACCTAGCAAAAATGGCTTTTAAGCATTGAATAACACATTTGCTTGTTTGGTTTTTGAGCCGTTGAAGCTCCACCCATTTAGTGTAGTAATCTACGAGAAGTAAGTATGGCCGATCATGAAGAAAAAATATATCAATGCCTACCTTCTGCCAAGGTCTGTCTGGAACTGGGTGCGGAAGAAGTGGATATCGACGTTTCGAGTTCTGGAACTCCCTGCAAGTCTCGCAAGTATCAACAAATTGCTTGATATCTGAAGCCATCCCTGGCCAAAATACCGTACCACGTGCTCTTTGAGTACACTTTTCCGAGCCCTGATGAGCTCCATGAATGGAACCAAGAATTTCTAACCTTAACGATTTAGGTACCACTATAGCATTACCCTTGAGAACTAAACCATAGGCACAGCTAATGTCTTCTCTGTATGTCCAGTACGGTTTCAGTTCGGGAGATACATCCTCAAGCCTTTCAGGCCACCCTTCACTAACCACTGTACGCAAACTTCGCAGGACGTCGTCCCGATCAGTTGATTGCTGCAATGCTAGCAATTTGGCATCCGATATTCTGGAATTAACTACCAAAGAACATACCTGCAACTCCATTTCCTTTTCCAGGTCCGTAAACCCACGAGGTTTAGCGCTAGTCTGGCATGCACTAGAGAGTGTGTCAGGAATGTACATCTGTGAGCCTGGTTTATAAATAACGGTAAGTGAAAATCGCTGCAGCCGCAGCCGCAGTCTCTGCAACCTAGCTGGGCAATCTACCAAATTCTTTTTGAAGATAGTTACCAATGGCTTGTGGTCGGTTTCCACCGTTACTTGTTTATTGTAAATGTACTGGTAAAAATGCTCAACCCCAAACACAATGGCCAACATTTCTTTCTCTATTTGTGCATACCTTCGCTCTGTCTCCGTAAGTGCTTTAGAAGCATAGGCAATCGGATGACCCTCTTGTAGTAGCACTGCACCTAAACCCGCTTGGGACGCATCGACAGAAAGGGTAGCTGGTTTACTCACATCATAATATTTAAGCACAGGGCTCTCACACAACAGGTCTTTCAACCTCTCAAAAGCTACCTTTTGCTCGTGCTCCCAATGCCAGTCAACATCTCTCTTCAAAAGAACCCTGAGTGGAGCTGTAGCCTCTGAAAGGTTGGGACAAAATCTTGACAAATATGTGACAACACCCAAAAATCTCTCGACATCTTTTTTGCAGGATGGAACATCTATATTTTGAATGACATCTACTTTGGTACCATCAGGTTTGACACCATGTGCAGTGAAAATGTGTCCTAAATAACGTACCTCCTGAACACCAACAACACATTTACGTTTATTAAACCTAACATTATTTACAACAGCTCTCTCCATCACAGCTTTAAGCCTCAGATCATGCTCCTGTTTGGATCTTCCCCAACAGATAATGTCATCAATATAGGTAAGCACTCCTGGTAAGCCCTCAAATACTTCACTGAATTTACGATGAAAAACTTCAGGAGCTGCACATATGCCATAGGGTGGCCTCAAAAACTTATAACGCCCCCATGGAGTGTTAAAAGTGCAGTAGTCAGTGCTGCTATCGTGCAGTTTAATTTGCCAAAATCCTTGTGCCGCATCTAGGACAGTGAAATAACTAGCACCTGCCATTTGAGATGTAATTTGCTCAAACGTGGGTAGTGGAAAGTGCTCCCTCATTAATGCATTATTAAGATCTTGTGGATCTAGGCAAATTCTTATGCTACCATCTCGTTTGTGTACCATTACAAGAGAGTTTACCCATTCTGTGGGCTCGACCACTTTAGCGATTATTCTGTTCTTCACCAACCTATTCAACTCCTCCTTCAAGGGTTCCCTGAGGGCAGCTGCAACTTTACGAGGAGCATGAATCTTTGGCTTTGCACCCTCCTTAAGAACCATCTTATAGCTACCAGGCAACTCCCCAATTCCAGTGAAGCACTTAGGATACTGGGTGACTAAATCTGCAAGCTTATGACTTGTGGTACTGGATTGCACACAATCAACCTTGCGTATCAACATCAAGTCCAGCAACACACATGCTGAAAGTCCCAGAATGGGTGAACTGTTATTTTCAACAACGTAGAATTCGAGAACTCTAGTTCTCCCATTGTATGAACATTTCAGGTAACACTTACCCAAGAAGGGTATTTTCTCTCCCAAGTAATTAACTAGCTTAACACTAGAACTTAACAGGTTCTTATGGCTAATATTAAGTTTCTGAAACATCTTCCTAGTTATGAGGTTGGCTTGAGCTCCAGTATCTAACTTAAATTTGATGAAATGAGAATTTGTTACCTCAATTTTTGCAGTCCACTCAGATATAGTGCTTGTGTGAGAGATAGTATGAACACACAAATTCTCCTGCCGACAACTTGTTGAATTTGATGCTGGAGTGTCATGAAGTTCCTTCAATTTTACCTCCGCCACCACCATTTCATCCTCGGAGGAACTAGACGTCGCACAGGAAAATTCCTTTGTCACTTCCCTGACTTTCTTCTGAGAGCGGCACCTTTTCGCAAACTGATTTTTTCCACTACACTTTCGACACACCGCTCCATATGCAGGACACTTACGACGTTCATGCTTCCTGCCACACCTGTCACAATCAAAGCGCCAAGACTCGTTCTCCTTTGTTTCATGACTATTTGAGTCACTGGTGCTCTGCCGAGGAACGTGATGATTATTGCTGTACCGACGCAACTTGTGGCATGACACTTCTTGAACTGAAACCGCTTCTTCTTGAAATTTCTCTAGTCGTTTTTCGGTCACTTCAGCAGTTCGGCAGGTATCCGTGGCTTGCGCCAGCGTGAGGTTATGTTCCCTCAACAGTCGCTGTCGTACGGCATTGTCTCTGATACCACACACGATGCGATCTTTGATGAGATCCTCTTTCATAGTACCAAATTCGCAAGTTTCTGACTTCTTCCTCAATTCGGTCAGATACATATCAAAAGTTTGACCCTCTTTTTGAGAGCATGTGAAAAACACATGCCTCTCGTAAGTAAGGTTACGTCGCGGGAGAAAATACGAATCAAACTTATTTAGCACAGCTGCCAATGTCCGTTCTTCGTTTTCGCCAAAAACAAAACCTTCATAGATATCTTCAGCGTCGTGGCCCATCAAGTTCACCAAAATGGCTATTTGTCGCGACACCGGGAAACTATTACCGCCGACCGCCTCGTGGTAGTACTTGAACTTTTTTCGCCATTGCAACCAATTACTGGCTACATCGCCATCTCGCTGCAGTTTCTTGATAGGTTTAATTAGAGAATCCATTTTGACCTAAGTTTTTACCGACTGCGCCATGTACGCTGGTAAGAAATAATAAAACAATTCCTTTACATCAACATCAGCCTTTATTCCCAGCCATCTTACATATCACACCCCTGCCAACCTTGCACTCGTTGCCATACCCACCTAGCACTCCTCACAGTCTTTAATTAGAGAATATAGTGTTCACTTATAGACCAGCAAAGTACGGATATACGGTACATTACAAACACATCAAGCACACTTAAAAATATATTTGCTGTTAATTAAAAACCAAAGGCATTTTTTTTTTAGTTTATGTACTTCTATTTGCATAATACAAATAACTATTTTATACAGTTTCACAATACATTGGGATACTTATAAAGAAATCTAAATCTAATCTCTCAATGATGGGCATAAGAGTAAAGGTGATCTGAAAGCAACTTGGAAAACATGTAGAAACTATTCTATTTTATTAAATTTTAAAGTTAAAATTTTAAAGTTGAACAACACATGACTTTTCGCATGTTATTTTATACATAAGGATGAAGGTCAAAATTTTCTCCGTAAGTACAAATCATTATACTTTTCAATTTCAGTCTGCCAAGTGACACGAAGGCTTAAATTTTAGAGAATATTTATCTTGCAAAAAAGTAGATTAGTTTAATAATTATGAACTCTAAGCAATTATAAAACTTTTCACCAAATTTTTTTTTCTCTGATATTTATTTATAGCAGTTTCAGATTTACTATACACGACCGACCTAGAGATATATAGACTGCTTATCACCCTGCTTTCAGCGCCAATTGCTGCTGTGCAAGTTTTTGAAAAAAAACTCTGGCCAGTTATAGCAGACCCATTATTGAATTGAAACTGGGATGTGAAACTGGGATGTGCACATTTATTTGTAAAAGAATGACTCCAGACCTCCATGGTAATACACTTCAAATACAACGGGGGCAAAGAAAGTGCTGGTGCTGTGTAATCCATTTTTAGATAATAAAACAGCACCATTTTCCACCTTGAAATACAAATTTTCCCGGGGGAGGACCCCCCCACTCCCCGCTTCAATAGGGAGGATCGATGATTCTTTATAAAAAGGTATATTGCCCCCCTTTTGGAAATTTAGTTGTTGCGCCCCTGCTGCTGTCGACGGCATACTGGGGAACTACAATCCGAGCGAGAGAGACAGAGAGCTGATTTGACAGAATGGTGGGCAAAACATAGCTGTAAAAGCATTGGTTCTTATGGGAGAAAGATGCAAGTTGCTAGTAAATTCCCTAAAAATGTAGGTTTTTCGCAATTTTACAGTTTTTGAGGTAATACTTAAAGATGGAACGAGTGAAATATAATTTTTAATACAGTTTTATCGTAGTGCGATGTGAAGTACGACATTAAATGCGCTAGAAAATAGCTAACCCTTCTTTGACCCAACGTTTGTGACCAATATATAGATCAGTTATTGAACCTATTATATATGTATTTCGGGTAGGTAATTTGATACAGTACATGGAATTTATCTCATCACTAAGTACTATTAATTTAAAATAATGAACATAATTCATCCCGTAATATTACATAATTAACTTAGTACACTGCCACTTTTCTGCTGTCAACGTATGTCGTCTGCTAACAAAGCACGGTTTGCCCACCATTCTGTCAAATTCAATTGGAATCAAAGATGGCCTCCCACTAGCAGTCTATATATCTCTAGGTCGTTGACTATACATAACTAATTAATTACAATTTTAGCATCAGTAAATTTTTGTTTTGAATAAAATATTTTAAAATTTGTTCAAATGCAAGCTAAAAAAAAATGTTATCGAAGCAGCTAAATAAAAATATACAAACTTCAAAACCTTTCAAGACAATAAGAGTTGATAGGTAATAACTTGCAAACATCCTGGAGGTTATAGGCTAATCTCATGTCTGTCCGTCAAAAGTTGAAGCTTGCAAAGCTTTTCACCAACAGAGTGATAACATTTTTCAAGCCATCTGATTGCTATAGGGGTAATGGGACTGGCAGACAGATGCAACAGAGCATTGTGCATGCACCTTTACATGTCAACAAAGTACAAAGTATTCATCCCAAAAATCCAAAATATTTTTTTTTTGAGAATGCTTAATCTTAATGTGTCCTTACACCATCATTCTGTTTGCTTCTCTCAGTTCCTCTTGAAACTACTTTTGTTTATTATAAATGCAGGTGTCACAAAAAAGTTTTTTTTGTACCATTTCAAATAGTTTTCCTAGTATGTACAGCCCCACGCACTGTTAGACAGCTTTCGTTAAAGCTAGACCTTTATCACATACGTATACTGAAACAATTTTGTCCCTCATTACGCACTATGCTGTCCGCTTGAACCTTGAACTAAAAACTTCTGATTAGCTTCTTTCAATCTATCAGAGACTAGTAAAATGAATCTCCTCCACATAGGCTGTGAAACAAAAATCATTCCACCATTATATTCTTCTCTGGACCAAAATGGCCTGAGAATACCTGCCAAAATTTATCAAATTATTTTTGTCCGCTTCCAATAAATTATAACTCTTGAATAATCCCACTTTATCTCACCGAAAGAATCAATTTTCATTACCCATTATTGCATTTACAGACTGTTTCAATAATACACAATTAACTTACCATATGTCTTCTACTTATTGATGCTATACCATTTTCAAAATGAATCCTAATGTAGGTACCTTGTCATGATTTTGTAAAAGCTTTCTTTATCTTTATCTTCTCTATCACCATAAACATATTATCCCACTCATGTAGATGGTCAACAATGGTAACATAAGAGAATGTATATATTGTTATATCTTTATTATATGACGTTGTAGTCACTGTTACAAAATACATCAATATGACACCATCTTACATCATGCACTTTCTAACTGTCATGGGTGCCAACTACCACACCCATAACACCTCCCCCTTTTTCATCACCTCAGGTTTCCTTATACATGTTACATGTTACCCTTCATACATTTGTTTCACTTTGACCCTCCTACCACTCCTGGTCACGTAATGGTCTTTGTTACTTAGTATAATCATTTAAGGTAAACACAAAATCCTGTCGACTGCGCCATGTTATATCTTTATTATATGACGTTGTAGTCACTGTTACAAAATACATCAATATGACACCATCTTACATCATGCACTTTCTAACTGTCATGGGTGCCAACTACCACACCCATAACATATATGGCAACAAGATTTCATGAATTTATTTTTAGGCCGAGAGTGTATATATGGCAACAAGATTTCATAAATTTATTTTTAGGCCAATTTAATTTTTAAAACAGGAAATTTTGGTGCTATTGTTTTTATTTTTTTCAAGCACTTGGTTTTTTCATAAATGTAACATATTAGTAAACAAATGTGACACCACTTAAATGATTTATAGCACTTAATTCGTCAAAACAGTTTATTGTGGCTGATACATGATGCTCTTTTATAACATAATAATTTTTTATAAGCATCTCTAACCACTTGGAACAGTAATAATAAATCTACAAGTAATTGTGTGTTTGAAAAATGTACCAATGCCATAATGTAAAAATGAGTTCTTAATGTCGGTAAAAGAACAAAAAGGTAAAAATAATTCAATATATTTAATACATCTATTTAGTACAATTTGTTACATTCCACGAGTACCTATATTAAACGAAATCAGTTGTGTTTTGAGTTTAAGTTTTGATTAAAAATGCTGATTATTTTGTGCTTTTAGTTGCATTTCAGTGCTTTGTGGAGTATGTATTAACTAGAATTTTTGGTGTTAAATGGTGTATTGACATGGTTTTGGGTGTTATTTCGGTTTTATCATAATTCACATTATAATCGTGTCGTCAAGTATATATAATAAAAGTACTTGTGTTTGGGCTTGAAGGTTAAACAGGACTACCTACAAAAGATATCCTGACAAGGCTAACTACGCCCACACTATAGAGTCAGAATACCAATCTTCAGGATGCTCTGTTGCTTGGTGAGCCTGCACTACGACCCGGAAGAACTTGTCTGCCCGTCAACAACTACTTTTAGTGAATGCTGCCTTACCACTGATTTCATTTGACTTCATGAAAACACTACCTTTTGAATTATAGAATTTCAGCCAATAAAATGACAAATGGGTCATAATAATGAAGTAAGCTACATTACTAATTTTAATAAAATCTAAGTTTTCATATTAAAGAGATAACTAAACCTTAAACCAAATTTCTTGACAATAATTCACATGGATACAGTTAAGTAAATAAATTTGATAGCAAACATTCTCAATAGTCAGATTGGGAAAACTGTCACAATCGAATCAGGTAAAAAGGTTCCTCAAGGGGAAGCTATGTTAGCAAAATGCTGACTAGTCCAAGCAAAAGAAATCTTTAAGTGACCTTACCACGACAAAATGTGTGTAGCTACAAATTCTTTCCTTCTATGTAAGTACAAATTTCAGAATTAGACCTGTGTGAATAGTGGATTTTAGTTGGAATTGAATTTAAACTACAAATATCAAAATATTCTTGAACACAATGACATTGGCCAGGGGCTATTTACGCCCCTTCTGTGAGCTCTATGGACCTCTCCATAATACTCTGTCTCTCTGTCTGCCAATCCTCCCTCATTCAAACCTCCCACCAGCGACATGTGTGTGATGTGTGTTCGAATAGCATGCCACTTATCCCACAAACTACCGCAAGAGGGCACAGTAGTCGGTGCCTCATTTCCTTTATAAATTTTTCTCTTCCACCCCTAGTACTGAGCATTATTTCCAATATTCCATAAACTTTCAACATGTTTATTTTATTTAAATTATATTCACTACAGAAACGGACACAAACATACCAAAGGCCACCGACATATTTTATAATTTTGAACAGTAATATTTTCACATGATTTCATTACATAATTTTTATGCTTAAAGATCTTTGTAATAATTTTACAAGTGCATATATGTTCTTAGTTTAGTAAGTTAATAGCACAAATTTTAATGACCTAACGATAAGTTCAACTTGGCATGAGATGGGCTGTCCAGCGGCTTCAGCGGCCATTTCTCCCTCCAGACTCGTCACATTGCCAACCGTTGTGAGACGCTTCCAGGACTCTGAGGACTTCATCTTGTCATCTTTCAATCGCTATTGTTCTTCATCATCCTGGTTTCTTTAATTGATCTAAATCATTTTTTCTATCCTTGCAGCTTACCTTAGGGGCTCAACTGTGTATTTAATTTAAAAATAAATCCACTATCTGTCACTAACGCAAAGACTTTATCCAACTACTAGCTGCCCGACCCAGCTTCACATGGCTATACTAATGGAAAAAAATTAAGCCACATCTCCCATTTACAGTAATGGTAAATTAAAAAAAATTCAGTGAAAGTTGTTACAATGCTGTATAATGTACCGGAGAGAAAATTAATAGCACCGATGGTTTCCCGACTCGTGCACGCAACGTACAACTGATGTACCCGTACTTCGCTACGGCAGTCTACAGGCAGATCACTCTTGCGCCACTCATTATACATGCCCCTCCTTGTGGGTACGCCACTGCCGCGCGATGCCCGTTGCCATGGAGACGCAGAAGGCATGAACAATGCAAAATCCTGTTCTCATGCGACAAAGTACCCACTGTTGCCTGGTTTTAACCACCCATGGGATCTAATTTTCGGAAAATGTCATCCTGCGTAACATAAGGAACATTACTGTGAAGTTTCAAGTCTGTAAAATACATATACTTGAAAAAAAGGGCAATAAAAAACAAATTAAACACAGAGAGAGGAAAAAAAACAATAGTTTAGGTTTGCGATTTAAAGTGATAAGTATTTAAATACTAATTGAACTCTTATGAGGGTACTGATTGCTTCGTTGTTAATATCACACGGGTGTTTTTTACTTGTATGGGAAAATTAAGAATGATAAGGCATCTAGTGCGTGGCAACAATGTTAATAGGCAATAGGAAATAAACTTCTAGCGTCTGCGGCATTGTCAACACACACTTCGTACGTGTACTGCATGTTGTATCTAACCCCCTCCAACGCATTTGATTCTAAATTGGACTTTTAGTAAGGATCCCTAATGTTATTGATAATATAATATAGCCTATAGCCTTCCTCGATAAATGTACTATCCAACACTGAAAGAATTTTTCAAATTGGACCAGTGGTTCCTGAGATTAGCGCGTTCAAACAAACGAACAAACTATTCAGCTTTATAATATTAGTATAGATGAGGTGGTTCTGTACATCACATAAACCAGTTCATGCCATTAGGCTTTAAAATAGTTTTACTTTTTATTATTCAAGTGTATGAGAAGCATGTGGCGCAGTGGCACATAATAAATCTCAGTACCGAATATCTTGTGCTTCCTTCTGCGTGCATAACACTGTGATACCAGCGTGTGGGACGCCTAAGAACCCACATAATACCCTCTTGCAGCATGCCCGTGAGCGGACCAGGCCCTGACACTCCAAGGTAACTGTGCCAGGATGATACGAGTCACACTTCCAAACGGGCAATGTCACGCCCTGAGAACAGCGTCTTCGTCGAGTCCGTGTTCCTCAAATGTGGTGGCGTCCATTAATTGCACTAACTTCAGTAAGCGAATCCCCCAACCATCAATGAGTGGGAGATACATGTCTCATATGTCTTGTAGGTCTTATAAATCAGAATGTCAGTTTAAAAAATGGAGTGGTGTAAAAATTGATAGATTTTTAAACTTTATAAAAATATATAAACGAGCTTAGTATATTCGAGTTGCACATAAATATAGGTACGTAAGGGTTTAGGCATGCGCCATTAAAACAGTTTCTGTATATTCGCAGGTCACTGCAAGTAAAAGGCAAGTTTCTCAAATGTTTGATTCAAAGTGACCGATCTACTTAGAGAGCAGATATAGAACACACACATGAACTCATTTGAATCAAATAAAAATCATTTTGTGCAAAAAAAAAGTGAAATATTTAAACCACGTTTAAAAGTTTAAAAAAGTTAACGATATTATAACTTTCAGCGAAATTTCAAAGAATAGTACAAAAAAATTACACTTTCAAGGCATATGGTGAATTTATACAATCGCAATTGTAAAAATGATAATTAGAAGAACAGCTTGTGACAGTTCCAAAAAAGGTGCCACTCACCAGTGCAAATTGGACCAGACTTTGCAGGGAGAAGAAGAAGCCAAAATGGCGAACGTTGAGCGGCCTAGTACGAGTAAAGGCTTGACCGATAGTAACCAGCCACGGCCTAGAACGATGTATTCATGTTTAAAACTTGAGGCTGTGTCCAAACACAGTTGTTCCCTATTTCTTTTGTTAGTTTTAAAGTCATGTAAGTATATTATTTCAAGTTAATTTTTTCAAATACTTAAACATGACTATAAAATAAATATACTTGTAAATTTTTAGGGATTTTACTGTGGAGAGGCTGCAAACAGTTCATTGTTTGCTTGCCTTGTTTGAAAATATAAAAAAAAATTTCTGATCTTACTAACAGTTCTCCAGTCTGAACTTTAGCAGTTATGCTGTTTGCTGTGCAAGTTTTTGAAAAAAAACTCTGGCCAGTTATAGCAGACCCATTATTGAATTCAAACTGGGATGTGCACATTTATTTATAAAAGAATGACTCCAGACTTCCATTTTGTTTACTACACGAGGTAATACACTTCAAATACAAACAAATATTGATTATTTGAAAATTTAAGTATGTATTTGAAATTGAATCTAATATAAATAATGAGGTATTTGTTTAGTTATTTGAAACTCTGAATATTCGCATGGACCTATTTAAAATGCTTGTGTGTGAGATGTAGGAGTCGTAGATGAGTAAAACTAATACATATTTCTCATATTTTGGAAACTTGCACATTTTGAGCAGTTGTAAGTATTGTTTGATAATCTCATAATATCTCTTGTGTGGGATATATACATTAAATAAACTTCAATACTTTCAAATAAATTTTGTAAGAAAACTATCACATATGCAATGTTAAAAAATGTATAAAAGTTTTATTACCGTAACAGCAACATCAATGGAGATATATGTATAATGATTTTGGCCAGTTATTTCATACATGTATCAAAATTTTATCTGGGATTTATTTTTAAAAACTTTTTTAAAAACACCTGGAATAAGAAAAATAAATAACACAAATATACTGCATGGATGGCTCATGACATCTGACATGAATCTAGTAAGGATTTACAAATTATTTCAGGAGATTAATGTAGGATTATGCAATCTTAGGCAAATACTTGTCATTCTGCTGTTATTCCTTGTAATGACTTATGCAACAATGAAGCCTAAGTTTTTTTGTTGATATTTGTACTACATTTATGTTATTTTAGCACTGAAAAAGGCTCATTTTTTAAAGGTGCCAACATATGAAGACAAATACTGTATGTACAGTATAAGCACTTGCAAATCATCTCAAAACTGAAACTGTTAAAACACAAACTATAAACATTGTAGAAAAGGTGCACTACAAAAACCAATTTCTTTCCATACATATTTTATTATAAAAAATATGGTAAGACTATTTTTTCTGTAGAAACATGGGAATTTACACTGTACATTGTATGATTTACAACTGGCAGCACTGTACAACCATTTTTTTAAAACTGAACTCCACCAATATTACGTTCTTTGGAGTTCGACAACTATACTATCTTTTATTGGTCATAACAATTTTTGTACTATAGGCCGAGTTCCATTACTAACTACATCCGTGCAAAAATGGGAAGCGGTAGGAGTTCCTTAACCAAATCCAGAACATCTTAGTCTCAGTTCTTCAAACCATTCTCACACATCATCATCATCATCATGTGGTCTGAAGCTCCAGCAAGTCATGCGCTGATGTCATAAGACAAGAGTGTATAAAGGCATTTTTTTTTTTTTTTTTTGTCAAAAGCAAACTTAATGCAAGTGAACTATTAGGTAACTCCTAAGACAATGGAAGAACATCATCAGTAAATATATTACAGATAAAGCATGAAATTAAATTTATTGAAGTGTGTGTTCTTTATTTTTATAAAACACCTTTAAAAGGGAACTGCAGCAACATTTTTACTCTTTGAACAAAAAAAATTGCATTTAGTAACAGAATTATGGCGGGTGTGCACATTCTGGCCTTAGTTTCTGTAATGGAAAATGACCCTATCTACATCTATAATCAAAATAATGTCTAATATTTCAATTATTTTTCAAGAATAAATAACAAACAATTAATACTTTTCAACAACTTAAAACTGTGTCACTCGCAATTAAAATAAATTACACTACCAACAATAAAAACTACCTAAAATGTGACAGCCTGAGCAAAGGAAGTAAACAATGAATAAAAGTAAACACGTTGTTCGATGATAACGATCCTCAAGGACGAACGTCTGGAACTACAAGAGTGATTCAACGAATCACGAATAAGCAGTCACTAGGTAGAGGATAGTGATGCCAGTCATTGTGCCAGCACACTGCAGCAAAAGAATCCAGAACGCTTTTCTTCTGCTCTTCTTCAAACAGTCCTCCAACATCTGGCTCAGCTCTGGGAACTGTGGGGAAAATTATAGAACTTTTGTATTAAAATACATATAATGCTAATTTAACTATGTAATATGTAGAAACATATATCATAAGGGTGTTCACACAAATCTGTAAAACATTTCTCTTACTTTTCCTAACAAAAACTTTAAATTTTCTTTATTATTATTATTATTATTATTATTATTATTATTATTACTATTATAATTTGTCTATGTTGAAATTTCCGGAAAGAAATAAAGAAAATCCTGCCTTCACCATATCCATAGCTGGCCTATCTCTCTCCTCTTTACTTCAAACAGAACCTTGCATATGCCATTTTATAGTGTGTATGATTTGCACTATAACACCAGCTGTGCATGCATAATAAAGGTTTATTTGTTTACAAACTAAATGCTGTGAAAATTTAAAAAAAAAAAAAAACGTTTCTCAGCATTCGAATTGCCAGTAAATTTGTAGTTGAGCGGTATTTGCGAAAAAAATGTTAAAAATCTGAAAATACTTTTATTGTATGCTCTTCAACTTCCTCTTTTCATTAAAAGCAGCGGAGATATGAAATTCCAAATACTTTAGGAGATATCGCCGTTCTTATTTTGCTATACAAGACCTGTGTAATCATTCGACCGTCACAATTTTTTTTACTGCCATGTGTTTGTAAATGCCTAATTAATGATAATGGTCGATTAGGTCAGGTCAGTTACATTATAAATACTTTGAAACTAAGCATACACTAAAAATAATATGAATTAATTTCAATGGTTCTTTTGTTTTAAAGTATTTATAATGTAACTGACCTGACCTTACAAACCGGGACAAAGGATGAACAGTAACAACTCACGTAAATTTTTTTTTGTTACTTATTACTTGCGCAACAATATTCAAATAACAAATAAGACTTTAAAATTATAAACATTAAAAACTCACCTAAGTTGGAGGCGGTAATTAAACACCGTTTTAAACAATAAATGAACTAAATAATCACGTATTGGTTCATTTGAATTCTGGCCTATCACGAACAATCACGTGACATCATTATCCAATAAAAAAAATAGACACTCGTAAACAAGAAACAATGGTTAAGCCACATGAATGCACTGGTATTGTGATGAAATTTAAAAATTCGATATCTCCTAAAGTATTTGGAATTTCTTTTAATGAAAAGAGGAAGTTGAAGATCATATAATAAAGGTATTTTCGGATTTTTAACATTTTTTTTTTTTCGCAAATACCGCTCAACTACATATTTACCAAATTGTCTGCACATTATTCAAGGTAATATATTCACAGTGATAAGATCAAGTTTTTCAACATTGTTCATGTTATCTATCAACATATCTGCACTTAATTTATACAATTTTAAGCTATGCAAACTTTATAATTCAACTTAATAATATAAAAATCTCTCATTTCCCAGGAGAAAAATGAAAAACCAATAATAATGCATTTTGTTTACATCACCTGTGTTAACCTAAGTACTGCAATTTTTCTGATTTTATTTTTTTAGCAGTATCTATAGCTCTACTTTTTAGACATCAGTTATTTTAAAAAAGACATACAGATTAAAATAATATTATAACATTTAAAAAAATCTTTATATGGTAAGAAACAATTAACTCTCCTATTTGGTGACACACATTAGGTGTCAGTTTAAAAACATGTTATTATGTTCAGAGTGAAAATACAGTTCACTGAATTTTTTATACTTGCATCACTTGTTGGGGTCTTTGGTTAGTTTTAAAAAAAATCACTGGATCAAATTTTTTGATCAAAACCTGCAAATTTTTAAGCTTTTAGTTGTCCTATAATTTTGTCAAGAAATAAACAAATGTGTGGCAAAGTCTATTTTCTATTTTTATTTTCATTATGCTATATGCTAGCATGTTATTTTTTATAAATCTCCCATTGCGATTTATGACCTCATTTATCATATTTCCTGATAATATAGGTACTTACAATTTTGCAAAATTTTAGCATGTAACAAATGGTAAAATTCCAAAGATTAATATTTTTTCATCTTATACTCCCCCAACAAACCCCCCCCCCCCCCCCCCCCCATCACCCAAAATAAAAAACAAACTAAATGGCAGATGCAACTTTAAAGCTTAGTTAAGACCGTTTTTAAAATGTAAATTGTAGCTAAAATGGAAATCATGTACAAAATGATTGCACCAGCAGTTACTGGATTTTATAAATCTACAAATTTGGTCCTACAACCTTTTGTCCTATCTTCATTGATTAGTAAGTATGAAAATTAAAATAATTATTTCTTGATACTCCCCAATGCAGTATATTCCTATTATTATTCCAGAACCATACTCTTTATTTATGTGAATAATAATTGGTACCAGAGATGAATTACTTGTAATTAATCACTCCCCAACACTTGGAATTAATAACAAGAATTAAAGCACCAAAACACTCTCTGTAGAACTTACAAAGGTTTTTACCAATCAGTTTGACATGTGCTACTCACCAAGCCTGTCAACGCGACGTACAGGAACAGACCCCCAGCAAACGCAAAAATGAACTCAACTTGGAATTCACCCAGCATTATTCCTACTGCCAGACCAAAATATATTGTACACGCTGACAGAAAGTTGTACAACAAAGCCTTTTTCACTGGCATTCCTGAGCTGATCAGAATAGCAAAATCCCCTGAAACAAAAAATTAAAATGTACTTTACAGTTTCTAATGAAATTGGAGGAGAAAACAATGAAAGTAAAAAAAAATACTTTATATTTGTTTTATAGACATGCATATTTATATTTGGAAAAACAGCTTAATATTAAAAATAAAATAACCTACACCAAAAATCACTACCTGTCAACTAGATGTCACTTTTGCCCACTTAAAAGAAATTTTTGTATTCTGTCTCAGTGGCAAACCTATGCATCGTGAGTTTAGATTAACCTTGCAGCAGAGTTTTAGAGCCCTGCTTACGATCTATTTGCCTGACATTGTGTATGCAATTGTTGCAAGACACAATTAAATTGACTCATCCTTAACGACATGTAAACACAAAAATTCTTTACAAACATATACTATGATTAATTCACCCCTGCTTAATCTATGTTGTGGGAAACAAAAAAATATTAACAACTGTGGCCACCAATCTAATCATTAAATTCCTAATGGATTTTGTATACTACTAGCTGAAGTACCCAGCGTTGCCGGGGAAAACACATCATAATATAAGGAACATCACTACAGGAGAAGAATAGAAAGTTGGAAGACCTTACAATATGACTGTGTGGTGGACATAAAGAAATGACACAAACTCACTGCTAGTGTGTCTACCTCCTATGATTTTTTATTATCCCTTTCTCACTTTCTTAGGGATGAAATTTCTTAATTATATGTAGTCTATGTCACCTATCTGTATGCAAAAAATGTCGAACCGTTGCTCCGTTTCTGTGTGAAAGAAAGACAACACACAAACACACTTTCACCTTTACATATTATTAGGCATTAAAGTTATTTCCTTTGCTTGCTAGAATTTTAAATGTACACCCCTCTATACGTACATTTCTTGAAATCACAGAAATGTACATGCATTTCAGGTATTTTATATCAATTGTTTAACTGATGAAAACCGTTCAAAACAACCTTTAATATATTCAAGGACTCGCATTAAGAAGGCCCCAGGTTAAATGCCCAGTCCATTATTCCTGATTTTAGTTTTCAATGGTTTCCTGAAACCACTCCAAGCAAACACTGGGTTGTTTCCTTACACAGGCCATGGTAGATTCCGTCTGTAATTTCCTTGCTTGAGTGGTGTTTAACAGTCCGTGATGGACAGCAGAACCTCGTTAACCTGGAAATCTTCAACCCAGTCGTTTGAATAACCCATACAAGTTTTACAAAATAAAATTTTGTTAGTAAAGGAAGGGTTGTTTTACACATGATAAATCGCTATTCTCAGCAGGTACATTAATCGACCGCGGGTGAGTTGATTTCAGTAGCCCCCACCTGTTACTACACAGCAAACTGGTGACTCAACCCTCTCCTGCCTCGCACTTGACATTTACCTAGAGAAAACATTCCTTAGTTGCGTGAAATATTGGTAGTGTTTGCATGTTGTCCTGGTATCATTGCGCCGTTTTGTTAGCGCGTTGTTCGCGATGGAAACTAAATGTACAAACATTTTTGTGACAATGGAAAAAAGGTTGAAAGCATTGACATGAATTGATAGGGGAGAATCTTTAAAGAACATTACTGCTGAGTTTGGAGTAGGAACATAGATAAATTAATGGTTTATTCCAAGAGTAAAACCGAAAAATCAATAAACAATCTTCTAAAGCTAAAGGGAATTGGAGATTGTGCTGCTCGTAAGTGATACACAAAACTGAAAAAGCAAAACCTCACTGTCTTTTTTTACTACCGACTAATTTGTACCTATATTGTGTACAGCATGAATACATAGTATGTGTTTTAGATAAAGTGTGCCGATAATAATTTTTCAAATCCATTAAAAATACTTTTGGTAAGTACATAGGTACATGTTATTTTTTATCGTTTTTCCCCCATTCTATGGATAAACTGGATTTTCGTTAAAATTGGATTGACCCCGGCCCCTTCCCCAGTTGACCCAGTTTAACAAGTTTCTATTGAAACATCAAACAGATAAATAAAAAAATTACATTTACAAAAGGTTTACTTGCCCCTCCAGCATTTCTCAAAATGTGTTCAAGGCCGTAGCCCTTAATGAGCTGACAGGTCTTACGGCCCTTGGGTCTAGAGTACCTTGGTAGCCAAGAGAGACACAAGACTGCACAAGCAGCTAGGTGCAAGAAAATTTGCAATTGTGCATCATTATGCAATTACTGAACAAAAAGCATAGACAACTACTGTTTTCTCACATGCTCCAAGCACAGAAGTATCATATTTATTTATATTATACAATATAACTTATGTATTGCAAATAAGAATACATGCAAGGTTTAAGTAATCAATTTTATTAGATACAATTAAAGAAAAACTAAGCAGCTGAAATAACCAATGTAGTTAAAACCTTTTGCACTACAGTACATATTGTCATGGATTAACTGCATTAACCTGTAATGTATGAGGTTTTTTTCTATTTTTGTATTGCAGTTTTTTTCCACAGCTACAGCACCGATCAATCATTTCTTGGGAACTTTGGGCCTTGCAATAAAAGGAATCTCTCTTCCCACTTAAGTTTTTGTTATTTATTGTAGCAACAGTTATGTTGGCAGGGTTAGTTGTGTCTTTAGGGTTGGTAACAATGAGTTGAAGGAATATGCAGCGTGGTGACCCAGAGTGCAACATTGCAATGTTGGTAATGAACATGTAGTAGAACATAACAGCTGCATAATGAGTCTGAATTTCACTGACAAACTACAGCTGCAAGTTCATCACGACAAAATAAGTTGAAAACATCTATACGACTTATGGTCTAAAGTGCTTCCCAGGGGTGGTATACATCTTTCAAGTTGAAGCTGAACAAAATTTTAATTGTTAACAATAGAGAAAGTATTTCAGACGGACACCAAATGTCTGGATGATATTTAATTGCATTAAGATTTAACACTGTGAATTTTGTCTTTTTCTTAAGGATTTAATTGAAATAATTGGTGGTAGTAACACATAACAAAAACATGTGGGGGGAAATCAATGTTACTCCCAATTATGTCAATGAAATAATTTTGCTACAGTCACAAAATTCACGTTAGTTGTAGAACATCATTAAACTAAACATAATTAGAAACTCAGTGTTTGATCTTAAATACTTTATTATTTACAATAAACATGTTGTTCAGCCCCAACTTCAAAGATGTATGAATATCAGACTTGGGAAGCACTTTAGACCAGGGCAAAACATTTTTAAAAAAAAAGGGGGGGGGGGGTGTATTATGTTTATCATTCTTGTTTCACAGTTTTAATTTTGCAAGCGCAAGCGAGCCCCCTCAAAAAAGGGACTTTTTGATACCACAGGGCCCTGGCCCCCCAGGGGATCTACGCCCATGCTTTAGACCTAAACTCCGTAAGTTGTATAGGGATTTTCAACTTACTTTGTCGTGAGGAACCTGCAGCTGATGTTTTTCAGTCAAATTCAGACTCATCCTGTATAATTGGTTGCTTAGACACAATAATTATCTATGCCTTTTTTGAGGACCACGAGAAAATTAAGATAAAACCTTACCGGTTTTTTCATCACCCTGAAACACTTGACCACAGCTATAGTTAAAGCAGTAAGGAAGCAGAATGAAGATGTTTACCAACCAGTACTTCAAAATATGTAATTGTGCTACCTGCGCACAAATATGTGTGCTCATCATGTGCGCAACCTACTCTCTGCCAGCTTTGAGTTGTGTAAGCTAGTTACGGCACGTAAAAAGGAATTACCTAATTCGTGAGGAAACTCTTCACAAGCGACTGCGATCGCCAAACCCATTCCTGTCTTCACGTTCTGCGCGTAGCCAGCTCCGATGGACATGCCATCCATGAAGTTGTGGATGCCGTCTCCAATGATGATCATCATCGCCAGCGGGGCAATGCCTTCTCCAACTGACTGCAATTAACCACCACCGTGAACATCACTCCACACTTGGTTGTGTTTATCTGCAATTAATATACTAACAATGTTCTAGTGTTAAAATGTATGATACTGAAAGTTGTTAAAAATACTTTCGAAAAATTATTATAAAACAGCACCTTCTTTTTTTTTCACAATCCAACTCATTGACTCATTAGTTACAGTTCTAGCTGGTGAGCTCAAAGGTCCCAATGGGTTTGGAAAGCACTTATTTGGAGTGAGGTGGGGGGGAGAACATTAAATTTTTTCATGACTTTTGAAGCTCAATATAATTATTATTCTTACATATTTTTGTCACAGTATGGTGTTAAAGTAAAAAGTAACTATAAACATATTCAATTATTCATCTAACAAAAAGTATTCAAAGTCATTGTATATTCTATCTTATATTTAAATGAGCAGGGCCTACAGCAACAAAAAAAATTAATTTTGTTTTTGCTTAAAGTAACAAAATAAGCATCAATATATCATCATTAATGTAAAGAATCAAAAAAAATTCTAAACTACCAAATGTGCACTTTTTATTCATAGAAATCAATGTGTTTCAAAACACTTTTCTACTGGTATAGTACAATTCACTAACAAAATATTAAAAGTACACACACTTTATTGGATTTAATGGCATGAGATGTAGACATCTGCGAATTGTGATTTTTCTGTTCGAATCGAATTTCAAAAAAATTCACGAGTTTCGAATTTTTTTCGAATCAAATTTGGGAATATTTATTAAAATAACATAGATCATTAAAATTTTTTAACATACCACCTTGTCACATAATTCACAGTTTAAATCAAGTAACTAAAATTAAAGTGAGACTATATTGAAGTGCACAACCAGATTCTCTAAAATTAAAAAAAAAATTAAAAATTATATGTCTATAGCACTAACATAAATCACTTCGCAAATCATTTCAAATCGTCATGGAGAAAGGTGAGTTCACCGACATGGTGCAGCAACAACAATTCTCTGTGGCTGGTAAATATGTTGCCTGCTGTAGAGAAAACTCTCTCACTTGCCACCTTATTTAGCATGTTTGACTTTCAAGGATAAAAATATTAATAAAAATTTCACAGCATAAGGAAGTGGTACAAAAATAAAAAACAAATTTACCATTTTTATTGTGTAAGCATTGCACATTTTATTCTAAAATCAAGTTTATAATTTAGGGGTGAGACCGTGGGTTCACTCTTAGCTGAGTTTTAAAATAAACAAACACCGTCGTATCACTGCGCCGCGTCAGCAAGTGATAGGCTGAATTAATCTTGCGCGCCAAGCACTAGTTGCAACACACAAACTTCAGTACAGTCTGTGCTAATAAAATAACGGAGAAGTAATATAACAGGAAGCACCGTAGCACTTTGTTCAGCGTAGGTGGTTCATTTGCGAAGAAAAAACTATGCACTTTACGCCTAATAGCCGTCTTTACAAAATCATCACAAGTTTTGATAACAGGATACTCAAGTTTCCTTTTCTTCCCCGGAGTTGTTAATGTCCCAGTGTCCTGTAATTCTTTCCTTGCACGAAGCACACTGCTCTTCGAAACACTCGTAAATTCCGCAGTTAAACTCGTGATATCGTTCACACAACAATCCGGATATTTGTCTAAAAATGTTTTAAAAACATTCAACACAATAGTTTTCTGTGCACTTTTCATAGGCTTTCCCGTTCTGTGCTTTACAAAACTCAGTCCGGCGTCAGCCATAACAAACCGTGCGCGCGCGAATCCGAAATACAGTTGTTGCGCCGGGCATCAACTGTACACACGGCGTCTGCTAACATAATAGTAAGTAAATACTTGCTGACACGTTAAACTGTATTGGATATTAATGGTGAAACGCTATAATGCTGTATAACAATTGTTATAAAAAGGGAGTGTAAAAATACTTACAAATGGTACGTAACCAAGGAACTATTTCTTGCGCACGAATAATGTGCGCAGCGGCCGGCAGCCAATGAAAATGTTTGTTTACAAGAGGCTTTGTTTATTCCAAAACTCAGGTAAATGTGAACGGATAATACTATTATGCAAAAAAAAAATGTAAAGTAATCCATAAAAACAAAACCTATTCATGGAAAGTACGTTTATTTAAAAAGTAGACTCTGTGAAAGCAAGCTAAATAATTTAAATTAATGAGTGATGCAATAAAACCATTTTATTCAACGTAAAAAAAAATAAACCCGTAACAAGAACGTGATTTGTAACTATACGCATAACGATCGTGCGGGTTAACTCGGTTCCTGACAGAGCGCGCGCGTGCATTCAGTCTGCGAGCTATCGATATCAATCTAAGACTACGTGCGCGCGCTCTATACGGTAATACAGGAATCAACACAACCAAACTGGCGCTGCCTACGTTTCTATAAGCGGTATAAAGAGACTCCCGAGACGTTAAAGATGAAGTTTTTAACTTTTAAAAACGTCTTTAAAACACGATTTACACATCAGATTACTTTGTAATAAGATTAATTAAGTTAGTAAGCAGTTTTATCAGAACGAACGGCGTAAACTGCGCAAAACAATAGGCGCATTGTAAACAACGGGAATTCATTGCATTACATCAAATGAAGTTAAAACGGGACAGAAATAAAATGGTTAAATAACGTGAAAACGTAAATAACGGTTACGTAAATAAGGGGTTTCGATGTATAATTTTTTGTAAGTGGAAGATGTAATCGCCCGTTTACATTTCTTTTAAAAATGGGAGAGGGGGATGTCATATTAGTGTACCCGGGCCAGATTTTCCAAGTCGAATTATTGTAAAATGAATTTGATTCGAAATTACGAATCGAATATCAAAAAATTCGAACTCGAATTCGGAAATTTCGAATATTCGCAGAACCCTAATGAGATGAACATCCCTCAATTTAACTCTCATTTTATTTGTCAAGACAGGTCTCAAGCAACTCGAAGTTTACTCTTTGGTTTTACCTAGAGTGGTTATATTTGCTCTTTCATGGTATGATGATATTCCTGAGACTTCTATCCATCAAAATTAATTTCCCTAGCATTTAAATAATTATAACTTTCTCATCCAAAACCTCTGACTGTAAATAAATGTGTGCGTGCATTCCAGTGCTTTTGCTTTCTTTTAGAAAAAACAAGAAGCTGAAAATAACAGTTTATGGTGAAATTTTGTTCCAAAAACTAATTAATAATGAAATTATTTTATACTTTGATAGAAAAACTTATCTTGCCGCAACTACCCACTAAAATCGTCGTTGAAATGCTATCAGCTTCCTAGGACTAGGCAATTCTTATTTTTTTGGTTAAGTAACAACATTCAAAATGTTTTTGCACATAACTATATGATATTTTATTTAATAGAAGTCCACCTAACAAAATAAATTCATATCTCTACAAAAAGTATATATTCCCAAGAAGCTACTAAAACAAACTTAGCTAAACTAGGTATATGAGTAATAAAATTAATTATGCATTTTTGGCGACCACACGACATTGAATTTGCTCTTCTGTGGTATCAATTGAATAGGATATGCAACGGCATAATGTAAAGAGTTAGTATCTAATTAATAAAATTATTCATTTTCATGCAAAAATCATTGAAAGTTAAATTTGCACGGACTGCTGGCTTAAAAATTGGAACAACCAAGTCTTTTAGATTCATTTGACGATGAGAGGTTGTACATTCTTAAGTATCCATTTGTTCAGAGGATATCAACTATTTACATTAATTTCTTACTAAAAAATTATCAGAATTTTTTTTATCAAGCTGCTAAATTACTGAATAAAAATTGGATAATATGCTGTCTAAAATTATTCGCTATTTTCATTTATCTGTGGCATCATCTCTTAATTACTTGTTATTCAAATCCAATCTAAAATTTGAACTAAAACTTTTAACAGAATTGAATTTTTTAAGTTAAAGTGTTATTTTCAGTTAGGCTGTACCTGCTTTACTTGAAAACTGAAATGAAATTTAAAACGAGCTAGATTCTAAAAGGTGAATTTGAGATCAAGAAAGTCACTCAGCAGTTTGTATAGGTTGAAAAAAAAATTTAAAACTGGATATCAATGTGGCATATATTGCAGGTCACCAAATATAAAAGTTAACTACTTTCTAAATATACTAATCGTTGTTCTGAAATATGTTACAAAATTTTAAAAACAAAACTGGTTTTTATGCTATTGCTATTTGTGCTATGCATGTATATACTCACATTGTGATACAAAAATGTTATGCTTTCCCAGAATTACACTCATATTTCCTGGAAAAATTTAAGATCTAACCAAAAACATCAATTTATTCAAAGGTGGCTTTTATTACCTAAACTAAAAAAAAAAAAAATACCCTATCTAATATTTTTTTTGATGAGAGATCTATTGCAAATCATAAAAATTAAAACTCTCTTAGATTATTTCTGAGTAAAGTTCTGTTGAGTGTAGTTCTGAATTTTCCAGTTCAAGGAAAGCACTTAACAAATGTGAAGTTCAGCTTCTAACTCGGGCAGTAGCAGTACTACTATGTACAGTTAAAGTATTAATTGATATCAAACAGCTCGTACACATCGAGGTCACTAAAGAAAAGAGGTGAAGTGAAGTGAATAGAGCAGTGACAGAGTGACATTTCATTGCCATGTCTGCCCCCCCCCCCCCTCCCATTTTCCAGTTACGGCTACCTGGATCTTGATTTCAATTCCCGGCCTATTCAAAGATTTTTCATTTGAAGAATGTTTTTTTTTCCAGAATAATAACTATGGAAAGCAATGGCAAAGCATCAATGTTATCCTTTCGCCTAGTACGCCTGTCATGACATGGCCATCTTCCCATGACGATATTGTGATCCAAACCAGCCTCCAGCCTCTCAACACATGGCCTGTTCAATCTGTAGACAAACTGATCTTGTTCAGCCACACACTGACAAAAAGGTACAGTTGTAGACAATTCAGAGTGTGACTTTACAGTGAGGTCTTGCTGTAAACTTATGGACATTACTATCACTTTAGTGCATAGGCATACCCGGGGGGGAGGAGTTTTGGTGGTTTGAACACCACCCTCCCCCCTAAATAAAAGTCAAGAAAATTGCTCATGTCATTCAAAGCTCACTTTCTGAAGTTTTGAACTGAGTGACAAGCGAGATAACATCACCCAAGCAGCCCAATCGGTAAGCAAACCTAAACAAAGTAGAATTGCAATGGTTGGTTCGTGATTAATCAGTCTCAGTTTATAATCAGTACAATTTAACTTTGATTATGTTTTAATTTTCCTTAACAGAATTGGGCATTGGTTAGCAGTAGTAATCGCAACACATCGACTTAATTTCGTACAAAACTCCACAAAACTGTTAAAACATGAAAAAACGGTACATGAAGTCAGGTACATTCATTTAAATATTGTACGTATAACACGAAGAAGGTTAGATTATCACGAGATGCGTAATTTTAAATGACGGTTACAAACATTGTAAAACTAAAACTTGAGTTTCCCGCCTTAGATGAAACGGACCACATTGAGTGAGACGCGATGTAAAGTTATGTTTCAGTCATTAGTTCAGTGGCCTCAGCTCAATGCGTAGGGGTTTATATTCTGTAGATCAGTCATTATTAGGTCATTAAGTGGAGCACAAACATTTTTTAACTTCTATGATCGACAGATTAAAATTTTGACCCTGTGATCATAAGTACATATTTTAACAAACATATTTAACATATTAATACATATTTATGTGTTAGTACGGTCCAGAGCCTATTTTTGGCTCACCAACGCTAAAAATCTTTCTAAATCGCGGTGCATGAAAGAGAAGTTACTGTTTTACTGCACTTCAACTGTTAGTCGTTAATGCCCTTACAGCCAAACTATGTATAAATTGTATGGTCTTGCCAACGTCAACTTAAGGATAAATTTGTGAAGTGCCAACTTAGATCCCTTAGGGTTAATTAATTATTTTGGCAACAGTAGTAATAGTACTTAACTTCTTTTATGTAATTTTTTTATTTTATTAGGGTTGTTTATGTATTTAAATATTGTAAACTAAATTAAGTGAATTGAAAGAAAAATTGTGTAAAAACTACAAACCTGTATTGGCCCAGGTTTAAAAAATTGAAATTCGCAGCTATTCTATTAATTTACTTAAGAAATGAATTTATTCACTGGAATAAAATCAAAGGTGGAAGAGATTTTTCTACTAAGTTAAGTATTATTCCAGTTTAATGTTTTTTTTATTCAGCTAGGTCAGCCAAGGATCACTTTGCTTATATAAACTAACCTAACTGAAATATCACCCATGTTCCCAAGTTCCCTGTTAATTGAATTTTTAATTTTTAGGTTCAGTATTTTTTTTTTATTTTTGAGTAAAAAACTAATAAGTAATCATATTTGTTGTTGTTGTAGGTCACATTGTACAATAAAATATGAGGGGAAAAAAATAGTTACCAATGAAAAGTCTATGGTCATTATAGTGGAAATTCATTTTTGCCAGTCTATGAAGTTGTTTTAAAAATCTGGACTGACCCCTCCCCCTTCCCCCCAAAAAAAAATTCTGAGTATGCCCATGTTTTGTGCATAGATTAGTGGTACTGATTCAATGTTATGAAAGCTGTAAATTTAGTAGGTGCTGTTTGAAAATTCATAAAAGATATTAATTAATCATGATTATATAATACCACTATTACTATCAACCAAAACCCTGACATAATAACAAAAACGAAACAAAACTAGACGACGCCCTGATGCATATGGAATGCTACCAGCCCATTGCAGCCATCCTCACACATGCACACACAAGCAGTGATCGACACTCTGACCCCGAGACACAAGGAACCGGTCATGGGGAAGGGTGTTGACGAGAGAGTACGAGCGCATGAACCCACAGAGTAGCTGGTGCGTGGTGACTGAACCTGCAGTCCAGAGCCAGAGCAAGGGCATATGCAGAGTCTCTTCTTGAGGACAGTGGCAATGAAAATTGTTGAAACAGGACTTGTCTCGGTGAAAAAACTGTGAAGTACTATTCAACCAAAACATAATGCAAGAATTGGTGTCTTGTTTGTTTGAAAATGAACTTTATTACCTTCAGCGATTTATAAAATTCATAGGCAATTTATGGAGAGTCCTTTTTCTTTTTTAGTCCCAAATGTTTCTTTCTTTCTTGTTTTATGGCTATTGACAAAGTGTTCTGATGGCCGACATTTTGCGTACTTTTGAAATGTACTCTGCATGAGACATGCGTGGAACGGGCAACTGCCGCTAGCACGAAGGCCTCTGGCGCGAGTAATGAGCAGGTCCCCACCAGACACTGTGCAAGTGTATTTGTTCTCAACTGGGTGGGTGTTACGCCACACCCTCTTCAGCTTTTCAATTTTTTGCTATAATTTCAATTACAATACATTTTTTTTTCCATTTCTGGCATGAATTGGCACAAATAATAAAAATATATTTTCAAGCATTTATTACAGTCTGGTATTTATTAAAAACTCACAGCTTACAATCGCTGGGAGGAATTATTACAAGCGCATGACTAAAACTGTCGTAATTATTACACCTGGCAACACACTTAGGTCTTATGTCATGCGAGAAGTCAAATTTTTACAGAAGCTGTACTGAAAACTGAAACATGCACTTTGTTTTCATGCACTTTGATGTTAATTCTAAGCATATAACATTAATGAAACTTTAAATATGCTCTAAGCACACAATAATTTATCCCTATTATAAAAAATCCACAAAAAAGGTTTTCAAAAAATCAACATAATTAGCTTCCCACACCTTTAAAACTTTTGTAGTGGAAACAGGTGCCAGCAAGGTGTCATCATCAATTGGTAAACTGCTTAGGTCCTTGTCTGGCCCCTCCAGGTCACCATTAACCTGCGGCAACAAGACAAAGCAACATCAGTAGTCACAAAAAAAATTCAGAGTGAAATTAAATTATTTGAGTCTTTGCAATAACAATGACAAAGCATACATAAGCAAATCTCTGGAAGCCACAGAGCCAAATTAGTTTGAGGTTCAATTTTTTCAAATGTGCAAAATAAAAACATTTAATAAAGCATATGAGTAGAATGCCTTTCAGATAGCCCTTTAACACTTGGGATTATTTCATTTACTCCATATAAAGGTTAACATAAAGCAAAGGTAACATGGTATGCAAACTAACAAGTTATTTTTATTTTAACAATAAGTGCCTTTATATTTTCAGATAAATATTTATTTTTCCTTAATCTCAGTTAATAAAACATATGGAACTAAATAATAACATATAAAATATAATCTATTTGAACTATTTTTTTCTTTATAAGTGAACATGTGACCACAACATGGAAATGCAGAGGATGATAACTTTTTTATGTAAAAATTTTAACTCTCAGTATATGGCATTTGATAGGAGTAATTTTGTGAATGGAACAGATGTCGACTTAACGGAAATGTGTAACCATGGTGCTGTCATCTGTGCAAGTCTCAGAAATCTCGAAAACATGGCGGACAAGTATGATTCATCCGTATAAATTGCTTTCATGAACATCACAGTATTTACACCATACATAGGTATTAAAAAAATAAAAGTAGTACAACTATACTTTAATACTTTATGTTATAATTTAAAGTCATAAAAATAAATAATGAGAACTTAAAAAATTCATTAGAATCCTGCCATTACAATCCTTACTAGAATTGAAATTTAGAGACGGTGCAGCATTCATCATACTGTAGAAAAACAACAAATTTAGAGTGTACATATATTCTATGCCATGAAAAATAAAAGAATTTCATAATGAAATTTTTACTGGTAAATCTTAAATTTAATCAGCTCAATAAGTTTAAGGTTTGTTTGTAGTAAGTATTTACAGAATGATTTCTACAAAGATGTTCTTCGTATTATAATATGTTTTAAAATGGTTCAGGTTTATATTTTGTTTTTAAGAACTAAACATAAAATTTTGTATCCAAGTTTCGTATTATAAGTGTGTTTGCATGAATTTGCTCGTTTCTGAGATTAGATGTTACACATCTCTGGAAATACTGAAAAACTTGCTCACATTTTTTTTTTTTTAATTTTTGATTAGCATCTTCACAACAGAGACAGAAACATGACAGAACAGGAATATTGGCAAAGGAAATTGGAATGGCCTATGATGAGGACTCATCCTAGCATTTGTGTGGAGCGATTTTGGGAAACCATGGAAAATAAATATCAGGACTACTGCTCCAGGATTCAAATCCGGAACTTCTGGAATCTGACAACTGTACTACTTACTCCATATGGAATTAATATAAGGGAATCAGGACTGCATGTAAAAATGAGACAACTTAATTTTCAAGGATATACATGTTTCAGTGCAGAAATCATTAATTGGATTACTATGTTAAAGGGCTCCTGACAATTTTTAAACAAATAGCTGAACCATGTTCATCATTTTAGCACACTGAACTTTAAGTTAAAAATTAACATCCTTCCTTAATAATAGGTAGATATTTTTTAGCTTTATTCTAAAGCCTGTTAGAAGTGAAAGTCATCTGGGTGATCTGAACACGTGACTGTGTATCAGAGAATGTCAGTTTTTTAGATTTCTGCTTATTCTTTTGTCTCATTCCACAATAAGCTATAAGACATTGATTAAAACATAATAAAATAAACTACACATTTAACCTTATCTGATTCATCCTTTAGCATGTTTTGTAATATTGTTTTCCACTGCAATATGATGTGATGCAATGTGATGCAATTCAGCCAATGATGCACATCACATGCATCGAAGCTCTGATTGGTTGAATCCAAATGGATCAAAACGCCACACTATTGTGAAACACGTTTCAGTAATTTTTCTGTCTTCATATTTAATATGGAAAAAAATTAAATTTAACATATACCATTCTCAATTCAAAGTTTAAGACTGAATAGAATCCACGTCACAAATGTAAACAAATTATAAACAACACACTTCACAAAGAAATTATAGACTTTTTAACAGTGTGTGCGGTAAAAAAAAATTACATCTGAGTAATCCATTTAAAATTAAAAACAAAATAATCACTAGTCACGAAGCTGCAAATGTGTCCTCCAGCTAGTAGTGTAGATTGTGATTCACAGGTGTTGACAGCACAGTCAGCTGACACAGCACGCAGCACATGTCAAACATATGGTGATGTTCCACACACACTGTAACCAGGCCACTACTGCTACTGTATGCTTGTGCACTTTACATAAACGTACTCCAAGGCAACATTTTGAAATTTCTGTTCATTTCACATATTGAATAACAGTGAGAAAAACACGAAGCATCAATGGTTGACTAAATATGTATGCAATCACATGAATTGTATACAGTTGATGCTCATTGGAGTTGGTATATCCGCTCATAACTGCTGTCTGTTTTGTCATCCGAGTGTTTAGTGTCCATCAGGGCTATTCATTTGGTTTATTCATTGGACCATTCAAAAGAAAAATTCACACTTCCTGAAGCATACATGTATGGAGATTATTGGTATATACTTGAGGCGGTAGGAAATTAAAAAAAAAATTGTGAGTGAGTCTTTCAGTACTTGCCAGTGATGTATAAACATTTAAACTCAGTAATGAGCAATTTCATGTGTTCTCATGTTGCAAATAATCTTATAACACAAAACTCAAAAGATGCCAGCGTGATAAATATACTCAAATTGACATTTCAACAACATATCTGGACGCAAATCACACGTGGTTCCGCACCCGCCACAAGAATTCACTGCTGGAGCAACTACATTGACTACTGAATTATTTTATTAGCAGAGCAAAAGGTTAAACTATAGGAATAATGAAAAAATACTAAAAAATACTAAACCCTGGCTTTGGACCTGACTTTCGACAATAAATTTTATTAAATTACTGCCCATATAAATTCACTAAACAGTTAATACTATAAAATTTCCGCTCATGTTAAACAACTATAAATATAAAAAAGTATTGAAAGCTAGTTGTATTACGATAAAATTTTATTTTTAATTCTTATGTGAATTCTTGGACGTTCTGTTTCTAATAAAAGGAATTAATTTTATTTTAAGTAACTAGTATGAACTAACTAACTAGTAAGAAATAAAACATCCAAAAGACTGAACTATGTATTCAATAATCTTGTTTGGAATGTGGGAAGCAAAGCCGCGACGCATATCAGGTACACGAGCGACCTGGCGACCTCGCACGGCCACTGACGTCACGGGTGCATACATTTGGGGATTAGGGCGGCCCGACCTCGCCACCCCCCTGCCCCCGTACCCTCCTGCATCGGCACTATCATCTATCCCTTAGTGGCCTGGGAATGCCACAGGCTTACAGAGGCCGCCGCGTGGAGTGGCGTGAATAACGCTTCACTATTCTGGATGCGTCAAGCGTCGGGTCGGCCCGGGATTACGCGAAATGTCACACACAACCACTCCAGTCTGACCCAGAAACACTGCCAATGGGTATAAAAGCGGCGACGCCGGCCTCCGCAGGAGTTCTAGCAGGAGAGTTGAGTGAAGTGCGAGTTCGGCGAGCGGCGCAGGCGCGGAGTGACGGTACCGTGCGAGTGTGACCGAGTGGCGTGAGACTGTATGTGAACAGGTGCGTGGTAAGGGGCGAACCACTGTTGAGCCTAGCTCCAGTGAGGAGTGCGAACTGTGGATTGGACAGATACTTAGTGATTTGTGAACAGACATTGTTGGTGATTTAATTAGTAATGTAAATATTAGTAATAAATAAAACTGTATAAAACTAATTGGGCTATCCTTATGAATCCGTTTCCCCATTCGGAACAATATTATAGCAATAAGATAAACAAATAAAATGTATTCGTATATATTTGCTTAAAACACAGTTTGTGTGATCTAGTAATCTGTTATTTAAAAAAAAAATTCCGCTCACGAGGTTTGCACCTCATCAAAAATTACCCCTAGACCTTATCAACTGCACATTCTACCACTGAGCTATCTAAACAATTGGATTCAAGGAAGGGAACTACATATTATAATAATTGTAATGCCAATTTTCTTATGTATTTTAATACTTCGGATTAATTTTAACTATGACTATTTTAGTTTACCAAAAATATTCTAGAGCAGTTTAAATATCATAAAGTTTCAATTGGCACATAAATATGTTTTTTTATGTACACTAATGTTTACTAAAGTGACTATTTACCGGTTTGTGTGTCTACACGTGGGTCCGCCATCTTTGTGTCACATTTCCGTTCATCCAATTCTGTTCCATTTTCACAAAATTACTCCTACTGAGAGCTAAAATGTTTACACATCAGAAACCTTAAAATAAACCATTCAATTTAGAGAAATTAATAATAGTATCCCTAATGTAAAGTGTAAATAAAATGATACTGCAACTGAACCTAGACTGAAGTTGAATAACAGCATCGTTTACAATCAGGACACAGACTCGCCTATATAATCATGCCCCTTGCTTCAATATACTTAACGGGAAATTCAAATTATATAAAAAGAAATAATTAAATCAGCAGGTCAAAGTGAGGGGTTTCTTTGGCCTTATATGTCCTGAAAGCCACCTATTGAAAAAGCCTTGTGGAGGGTGATGCATGTTGATGAAATTGTGTTTTGTAATGCCATAGAAATTTGAAACGAGTTATTTTTCCCCTGTGCTTCCAAGGCCAATCTTCACCTGCAGTAACACGAAATAAGACATTACAAACCAGGCACTGACCCTGACTGTGGTGATGGTGAGTAGGCTGTCCTCTTCCAGCCGTATGCTGCCACTCTGGTCTCTGTCGGGCCCCCGAAGATCAGGTGCCTGTGAAACACAGCCACTCCTGTTTCTGCTCGGTTCTATCACACACAGAGTGTACAATCAAACATCTATCCTACACAAAGAATTTTATACCCCTGAATTTTTTTTTTCCATTTTACAAAATACTATTTTATAATAAAGACTGAATATTTCCATGAAAGTCTAATAGGATATTAAATGTTTATTTTTCAAGTCGAACTTATTTATTTTAACAACTAAAAAATCAACTGTTGGTGCAGACATACATATCTGAATAACAATACCATACACTATAGGTAAACTGTTAATTATGATGCTTTTTCCTTAGGCTTGTATGGTTTACTCAAAGTTACCAAGTGGTGCCAAATGAACATTCAAAAAGCAGGTAAATAACTTTTGTTTCCTATTTGTCTCTCTTTTTCTGTCAAAGAATGTGAGATCTACCAGAAAATAGAATGAACTGCTAAATAGAAGCATCCAAAAAAGATAAGCAATATTACAGTTATGTACTGGGTTGCACAATATTATAATAAGTTTTGTTTCTATTAAACCACACGGAGGTTAAATAGCATTATTAAGAAAAAAAAAATTATTTTTGACAATTTTTTTTAATTTAAGTGTTTTGAGTGAATGAATACTCTCAACTCTGACATCAATGAAAAAGAAAGGAAATGATATCTTGAAAAAAAAAATTTAAAAAAAACTTTCCCCAGGGTTTTTAAACATCATGCCAAACAATTATCATCCAAGTTGCACTGAAACATCAAAAATTCTGGTAAAAGTTCCATATTACGTATCCAAGTACATACCTTCATGCTAAATGTTGGTCCTATATACATTGATCCTGTAGTACATGTTGCATACTGTTTTTATTTAATATGTCGAAAGATCCTGGACTTAATAAAAACTTGTGATATACAATGAATTATGATCATAAGTTGGATATGAGAGAAAAAAATTCCTACAAGAACTGACATAATTTGTTTGCATTGGGATATTCAAGTTTTTGTTTGGCCAGGATCTTCCGACAGGATGAACTTGGATACGTGACACAGAAAATTACCAAAACGCCAGAGCTTTAGTTCCATAAGCAAAATGCAACTTATTTTGCTCTACTGTAGAAAGTGTGTAAGGGATTTGGAGGGGAATTTTTATTGAACTGGAAGCAGGGACTATGGTGTAATAAACATGTGTACATGGATTTTTTTTTTAATTGTTAACTAAACCCTAATCATTAGATTTTTCACTGACTAAAGTTTTCTAATTACACTGAAGCTAAATTGAAAAAAAAAAATTACCCATTACTGCAAAGAAAATACTGTTTAAACGATTTTACAGTATTTTAAGAATAGCTAACATAACCTAACCAACTGTTGAAAATGGTGAACCAGTAAATTGTTATCGGCAATAAAGATATTTTGTGTCGTAGGTATAGTTGTAGCTACCGAGTTGGTAGCACTGCTTTAGTTTGGAGAGTTAGTAAATGGAGGAAAAGGAGTGTGGAAGAAATGACTGTTATTATGTGAATAAAAGGATATGGTTATCAGCATCATGGCGTGTCGTTTTTTTTGTGAAATACTAACAACAGGTTATGGGCCCAGAATGCTTATAACAGTCATGAGTGATCTTCGCACCAGAGATGTTTAAATTGTGTAGGCCGGCAACGTGTTTCTCTGCAGAGTGGTAATGGCGGCGTGGGAAGCTTCTGTGGAGTAGCGGTACCGGGGTGTGGTACACATTCAGTCGCTTTCGTCGTCAACAATTTATCGTCGGTGCTTGTTGACTCCGGAAAAATGGAGCAGCTAGGGATGAATACTGTAGGAGCGATAAAGTTGGAGGGGCAGAAGAATTGGAACGTGTGGAAGTTCCAGGTGTCGGTGTTGTTGCGGGGAAAGAATCTTTTTTCAGTTGTGGATGGAACAGACATTAAACCGGAAAAAGATCAAGGTGAGTGGCAAAAAAAAGATGCAAAGGCTCAGAGTATTATTGTAATGCGTTTGAGTGAGGATGCAATGATGCACATACTTACTTGCTCCACTGCAAACGAGATGTGGAGGAAGCTTCTTAGTGTGTATGAGCAGCAGTCGAGTATAAGTGTACACTTACTGCAGCAACGTTTTTTTCAGTTTAAGTATGAGCAGGGTTCTGACATGTCTACATATTTGTCAAAAATACAAGAATTGTGTCACTTGCTTAAACAGGCAGGAGAAGAAGTGTCGGAACAGTTCACGATTACAAAAATATTAATGTCATTGCCAGAGAGATTTGATCACTTTGTGACAGCATGGGAATCTGTAGAAACTAGTAAACAAAAACTTGATGACCTGGTGGCACGACTACTAGTGGAAGAAGAGAGGTTAAAGTCTAAAATCAAGGATGAGGATGTGGCTATGGTGGCAGGATCATATAAAGGGAACACTGTCAAGAAGACAGGGGGATTAAAGTGTTTCAAGTGTGGATTCTTGGGACATGTGGCAAACCAATGCAGAGAGGATAAAGACTTACGAAAGTGTTTTGAATGTGGCAAGAAAGGACATCTGAAGTTTCAGAGCAAGCAAAGGTATAGGCCTAAACATGAAAATGCCTTTGTAATGTCAGAAAGTGTATTGCGTAGTGTAAGTGATTTGGAGGACCATAAAAGATCCACCTCTTGGATCATGGACAGTGGAGCAAGTGAACATATGACATTCGAACGTGGCCTCCTCATGAACTTTACACCAGTATCGAATAAATGTGTTCTCGTTGGTGATGGACGTAGTCTTCAGGTGCAAGGTATCGGACAAGTTAATGTGAAAGTCTACAATGGACAGAATTATGTGCAAAGTACCTTGAACCATGTATTGTGGGTCCCTGAGCTGAAAATGAACCTATTCTCAGTATCAAGTGCAATTGAAAAGGGTCATACTGTTAAAATGGCTGGCGATCATTGCTATGTATATAAAGACAGCCAGATTCGTGCGGTGGCAAATAAGGAGGGAAATTTGTACATTCTGGACGTAATCATGGAACAAGACTGCTTAGTGGTGGTACGCTCGTTGAGAGAGTGGCATGAAAGTTTATGTCATCAAAACCTGGACTATGTGAAAAGTGTCTTGAATCAAAACAATATTAAGTACTCAGACAACAGTGAGTCATGTGAAGCATGTCTGGAGGGAAAAATGAAGAAATTACCATTTGGTGAAAGCAAACAACACACTGATGCTCCATTGCAATTGGTACATGCTGATGTGTGTGGACCAATGGAGGTAGAGTCTGTGGGAGGGTCTCGATACTTTCTGCTACTGAAAGATGACTATTCAAATTACCGGCAAGTGTACTTTCTCAAGAGTAAATCTGAGGTGTCCCAGAAGCTGAAATACTACATACAGTTTTCGGAAAAAGCTACAGGTCTGCCTGTGAAAGTGCTTAGAAGTGATAATGGGAGAGAATTTGTGAATCAGGAAGTGAAAGCGCTGCTTGAGGACCATGGGATACAACACCAGACAACAATACCTTATACACCAGAGCAAAATGGAAGAGCAGAACGGGACATTCGCACCTTAGTGGAAGCTGCTAGGTCAATGCTCAGTGGGAAAGGGCTTAACAAACAGCTATGGGCAGAGGCAGTAAATACAGCTGTGTATGTGTTAAATAGGACCTCAAAGGCTCGAGAAAATAATAAGACACCATATCAAGTCTGGGAAAGGAAAAATGTTGATTTGACAAAACTAATTCATGTGTTTGGAACAGAGGTATTTGTCCATATACCGAAAGAAAAGAGACTGAAGTGGGACCCAAAAGGAGAGAAAGGTGTTTTTGTTGGTTACGAAGATTCCAAAGGGTATCGAATTTACTTCAAAGACAAGAAGAAAGTTGAAATAAAAAGGGATGTGGTGTTTGTGAGACTAAAGGGACGTGAAACAAGGACTGAAACTGAAGTAGAAGACATTGAAATGATTGGCTTAGACCTGACTCAAGAAGATGAACAAATAAAATCAAATTCCAGTACTGATGAGGAAGACGTACAAAGTGAAAGAATGTCTTCTCCCTTTAAAGGTTTTGAGGATGCAGTGACTGAAGGAGACCAAAGAAAGGGGAGACCAGTTGAAGTGTCAAGCAGAGAAACCTCCAAAGATAAGCCACCTAAAACAGCAAGTGGACGGAGTGTAAGAAAGCCAGCGTGGTGCTCAGAGTACGATCTAGGACTCGTAGCAACTGATGCGGTACCGAAGAGTTACAAAGAGGCAATGAATAGGGAAGACTCACAATGTTGGAAGGAGGCAATTAAGGCCGAGCTTCAGCAGTTACATGAAAACAACACTTGGACGACCTTACCACAGGTGCCAGAAGGAAAAGAAGTAGTTAGTTCAAAATGGGTGTTCACAAAAAAGGGGACTGAAACTGGGGAAACTAAATACAAGGCAAGACTAGTGGCAAGAGGTTTCGAGCAAGAATGTGATGTGTATAACTTGTACGCTCCTGTGGCAAAACTTAAAACTTTCAGAGTGTTTATGAGTGTGGCCACCAAACTGAACTTACCAGTACAGCAAATGGATGTATGCAGTGCATTCCTGAACAGTGAAATTGATGAGGAACTCTATTTGAAATTACCAGAGGGTGTAAATTCAGAGTATCCTGTTGGTAAACTAAATAAGTCTATTTATGGCCTTAAAAATGCTCCCAAATTGTGGAACTCTAAATTTGATAAAGTAATGTCATCACTGGGTTTTGTACGTTCTGACAAAGATGCATGTGTTTATTCTAAATGTAAAGGCAACACCAAAACGTTTTTGTTGGTGTATGTTGATGATATTGTCACGGCGCGTTTTTCCGCGGTTGTTTTATTTGATGTTTTAGTTTTTTCACTTCAGTTAGATAGAAGGTTTTGGCAGTAATTTGGGTTGGCTTGTTAAATTTTATGTTAGGGCTGTTGCGTTCAGGTAGTGGCCGCCCGGAAGTGGGATGCGCAGGGCATTGCCCGCTGCGCTTCACGCGGCTATCACGTGATCGGGGCGTGCTGCGGGCGCAGCCTGGTCGGCGTTGCGACCGCTGGTTGCCAGGCGCGGGGCATACGGTGGCGCTGGCCAGGCTCGCTTCTGCTGCGCCCGCGGGAATGTTGGTAGGCGCGGGGAGTGGCGTAAGCGGGAGTTGCTGGCGTAGCGCGCCCTCCTTCGCGTGGGGGCTACGTCCTGTACGGACGGCAGTGAGGAGTTTTGGGGAGTCGTCGACAGGAGCTCGAGGAGGAAGGACGTGACTGGTGGCGAGGGAGGAGGACCCTCGAACTGGTCACCAAGATGTAGATTTTCCAGTTAAGTAATCTTCATTTTTATCATGTAGTTGTAGACTTTTTATCCGTAAGTTGGTATTTGTGACCGCCGTGACTCTAGTTATTCTTCCGTTAATTTTAAGTTTAAGTATACTGGTTCATTTTTAGGAGTAATGGCTAGAGGCCTGACTTAAAATTGCATTTCAGATTGTAAATTTAATTGTAAATTCATTTGCCAGTAATCGCTTTAGAAATCAAAGTTAAGGGGCTAGCAGGCCTCAGTTAATCAGTCCATCCTACGTGAGAACATTTGTCGGACATTTGTGCGAAAGACTGTGAAAGATTTTAAAAGATTCGTTGAAAGCCTTTATTTTGAATAAACATAATTGTAGTCCTCAACTTGCAGTTTTAAGTTCTTATTTTAATCTTAATTTCCTTTCCCAGGCTATCGTCTAAGTTTATCAAGTAATTTGTTATAAAGGTTCTTAGTCAGATATTTGAGGTGTCATTTAATTAGAGGCTTTCCTTGTAATCCACAGTTCTGAAAGATCCCCGGTACAGCTCTAGTTTACGTCCCTTGGTTTTTATTGTGCAGGCTTCCCTGATGCCTGGTGTTTTCACGCAATCTCAGGGTGGTGGAGGCTTTAATAGTGTATTTATTGTCGTTTTGTGAGTTAGAGTAAGACGCAGTCATCTCATCTCGTATCACTCCATTTCATTCATTTCATTTCATCACATTTCATTATCATTTTCACACACCCACATTTCATCATTCCATTTTACCATCACCATTTTATCATTTCATTTCATCTATTTTTTTTTTTTTTTTTTTCACCGCTACATTTGGTGGAGGCGCCGGGTATGTGTATCGCCGTTGGGTTTGTTCGTGCCGTGACGAATGAATTACCGTGTTTATTCGTTGCGCAATGATCGCCAGACGTTCACATAACCAGTGGTATAGGAACTGTGGATCATTGAAATTTTATTTTGCTTTGTGTTGAGTGCAAAATCCTATTAGTTTTATTTATTTCAATTTGTAATTATTTGGTTATCAGTTTTTTTATAGGCTTTTATAGTCAGGTTTGAGTCCTGAAAGTTTGCGGTACGAGAAACGAAGTTTTATGAATGGAACGGAACTATGTGAATTGTCAGAAAGGAGACGAAAAAGAGAAAACTTTTTTTTTATTGAACATAGAAAGATGAAAACCTCTTAGGGAATATAAGTTACGTTGTTTTAATGTGTATTTTTATTATGAAGTAATAATGGTTATGTCACGTGATGACTTAGAATTTTTTATTTAAAGTTTTCCGGACAAGGTTGTGGTATGTTGTACCAGTGTTTTGTCAGATAACTATGAGAGCCACGGGTTGTTGGTTATTGAGTTTAATGGTTAAAGTTTGGCGGTTTAAGGAATAACTACAGTACGGCAGTAGTTGGTCACTTAGGTTAAGTAATTACGTGTGTCAAGTGTGCAAGGTAATCAGTGTTCAGTAAAGTTATTAAAGTAATTTATTTAATTTGTTTTTAAAGGCGTACCATAATTTTGAGTCGAGGTAGATAATTGTGGGGTGTTTATTGGTACGGCACCCGGTAATTTCGGTACGTAATAGAGACGTGGAATTAATTTTTTTTTGTTGTTTTTGATGTTGATTGAGTTGTAATAATTTGTTGATCAAGGAAGAGTTTTTTTTTTGTTATGTTTGAGAAGTTTAGATGCGTGATAGTTTGGATGTTTACAGTTGTAAGATTTTTTTTATTAAGACCTGATTTGCCTTGTACCTTGGACATGGTTAGTTTTAAGTGTTTTCCCCTTGATGTACCTTGTTTAAATTATTTTTAAATTATAGGAATTTTATGTTGCTGGGACGAGTGGTGCTAGCTAATATTTGTTTTAATTTTTTTTTTGTTTTTAATTAATGCCGCACAAAAAAAAATTAAATTAAGATTAAAGAAACTCTAATGAGGCCTTCGGTTAAGATTTGTTTAGCGGAGATTGGAGAGCCCACATTGGCAGCAGATGGCAACGGGAAGGCGCTGTCTAGGCAAGTGACGAGAAGCAGATGTGTCGCGAGGACAGCTGGCTTCGTAGAAAATTAAAGGTGAAAGTATTCGTTAAGTTTTTTTTTTTAGATTTACAATGCGATTAATTATTTTCTTTTTCAGCTCTGAAAGTGTTTGAAATATGTGTAAAAATTGGAGAAAACCTTGAGAATGGAAGGCAGAGAAATGTTTTGAATTTTCTGGAAGTAGGGAGTTTGAAGACTCCTTGGTCCTAACCTGGTGCATAGAGTTCCAAAAGGTTGCTGTAAATCCGGGAGCCTTACAGAGGCAGGCGGTCGGCGTGTTTATAAGAAAGGGGTTGAGTGAGAGCTCCTTGGGACTGACTGTGGGTCAGTGCCCTAAAGTATGTTAGTGTAACCAGTGCGGGGGAAGCCTGGTAGTAGTATAAATTTTGTTTAGGGGTCAAATTAAGTAATTTGTTTCCCCTTGGAACTACATCATGTTAATTACCAAGGTAGGTTGGATAACTATGGTCTAAATTTGTGATAAAGGTTGTTATTGTTACATTTTAGTATAATTTTATTTTGGATAATTTTAATTGTGAGATAATTTGATTTTTTTTTGTATTGTGAGTCTTTTTTTTTTGTTCTGGTCGATCTTGGTGATGGCTCTGGTTAGTTAGGAGATGTTGGGTTAGCGAAATTTTTGTTGTGTTGATACTGATGCCTGAGAAAATGGAGAGTTACTATAGACCCGAGAGGGATGGTCTGTAGAGCAAGGGTTAGAGTCCCTTTGTCGTTAAAGGGTTCGCAGGGTAGGCGACCTTTAAGTGAATGTTGAATGAGCCCGGGGAACGTTGTGTCCTTTTGGAGTAGCATTGGCTACCAATGTAAGAGGCACGGAAGGGTAGACGTGGTTGGCCAGGAATAGGCACCACAGGGATGATTTGCCTAGCAAATCCAGCCGCAGGAGACTTAATTTTTTTTTGGGTTAGAGTCCCACAAGGAGTATACACAGGAGGTGTATGGTAGGCATCAATTGGCTTTTGTTTACAAGTGGATGTTGGGAGCATGGAGCTCATGGGGATGAAAGTTGTAGTTTTCTGTTTGGAGTAATTAGTAACCAGGTGCCAGAGATCATGCCAACTACTAATTTAAGTTTTTTTTTACTAAATTTTCTAATAATCATTTTAAGTGATTATTAATTTTTTTTTTTTATCGTGAGTACTGGGTGAGAGTACTGGTGTATGAGCAAGGCTCAACACTGTTAAGTGACTAAAGTTGAAGTCTGAGGGTAACACCTAGGTAGAGGTGGCCTCAGTTATGAAAATTAAGTGAAGGAGACAGGAATTAATGAGGGCAGAGAGAAAGCCCGCGAGAATTTGTGTGTTTGACTGAGATTTTTTTTGTACACAAGCAGGTATTTGACTTTTTTTTTAATTATTCTGTTGTGGTTCCTAGAGATAGACTGGTGTCTATTCTAGTGAAACTGTTTGTGGTTTTCAATAACAAGTAAAGTCAGGCTATAGACCTACACTAAATGATTTAAAGTAAGTTTTGTGGATGGAATTTTGTTGTTATTGAATCAGAGACAAGGCATGTCATTTTCATTATAAGTGAATGTTAAAAGGGAAAAAGTTTTGTTACAGGTACATCATGGTGGAGCTGTGTTTGTGAGATATTTATGTGTTGTTTTGAGGACTACATTTTAGTTTTAAATTTGTTTATGGTTTCAGGATACTGGCTCATTTGGTTTGGTAAAGGAAATAGGCGGATATTTTCTTGAGTTAATGTGATAATTAAATTTTTATTTCAGGAAACATGATGTTAGCTTGGAAAGAAAGCATTGTTAATTGTTACTAACATTCTCTCTCAGATATTGTTTTTTTTTTTTAAGACATGTTATGGTATTTGTGTTACCTAGGAGGTATTTATTTATGTTTCCTGGGTTTTAAGTATTTGCTGTAATTTTTTTTGTAGTAGTTGTTGATTTCTTGACAGTATTACGATTGATATTGGTCCTGAGATTATGTTATTTGTTTATTTATTTTTTTGAATCAATAATCAAAGTGCTTAAGTTATTTTGCCCCAGAAAGAAAAGTTTATTGTTGTGAATACTCAGTTAAAATTTCATTGGTAAAAAGTTTATTTATTTTTATGTCCTGTTGTTTTGTTTTGATGTTTTGTGCCAAGTTTTATCGAGAAATTTAACATGTGTGAGGTGTTACTTAGATTTTATGTGTTTGTTTTGAAGAAAGTGAGAGCGGCGGGAGCTATTTTATTTGGAGATGACTTGGTTTGTTTTGGTATTTTTGCTTTAGATGTGAATGTCAAGCTGATGCAGAGATTGGAGGTCTGAAATTTTTATTTTATTTTGAAGCATGATTTTAAATAATTTGTATGATTCAGTTTAAGTACATTTTGTTGGTGTTTTCTTGGGTCGTTTATGTCTGGATATGAGTTCAGATGTGTACCGAGTGTCAGGTTAATGTAAGTTATTTAATTTAATTATTTAATTTTAGTATGATTGATTATTTTATTATGTGAGAGTTTGTTGGCTTACTGTTGTGTTTTAGGTCGAGTGGAGTATTAGGCGTTTATTTCTAAGTTAAAGTTAGTTTATTTTATTTGTTAAGGGAGGGAGATTAGGAGGGAGTACCTACCTATCTGCCCCTTTCTCCTCCCTTGGTGCTCGGACATTGTGGGTTGGTGTGTGTGGCATCGTGTTGGGGAAAGAAGTAACAGACTTTCCAGTGTGGAGATCGACGATTGGTGTTCTGCGTTGGTGTTTTGCTGGACACTGGTATGAAGTGCCATGGTGTAGATGTGGATGGACTTCCTATATGTGAGGTCAGATGCGACTTCACTGGGGAAGCGACCACTGGACTGTGCGCCCTCAGTTGAGCATGTGAAGGGGACACATTATCACTGATGGTCCAACTGTTTGGACGGTCTGGGATGCTGGATTCCTGGTTGAACCGAGAGGCGTCGGGTTCTCGCCTCTTGACCCACCATCACAACCAGTTGAGTTCTCCCCAGAGCTGTTCGAAGAGACGAAGAGGATCATGTTTGCAGAAGAGTCGTGTGCCACCACCTACTGATGGAGTCCTGGCATGTTAACCTTAGTGGATGCTGGACTGTTCTAGTGATGTGGATGACCAACCTGGCCAGTTGTCAGACCCTCACTTCAGCACATCCTTTCCTTTAGTTCATCCTGTACTGTGTCTAGTGTGCCTTAATTTTGTCCTAGTTATAAGGTACTCTCTATAGTTTTGTTGAGGGAGGGAAAGTTTTGTTAATTTATTGGGAAGGTTTGATTACTTGAGTGATACGGTACTCATCTGTCTCAGAGACCAGAGTTGATTTTTATAAATTATACTTGGAGTTAATCTTTTGCAATGTTAAATGAGTGTGGATAATGATTGTCTTTTATGTTTACATTGTGGGTAGGAGATACAGTTCGGTCGATCTCCTACGCCTTTGTTGTTTTGTACTTGGTTGAATGTTAATGCTGTTAAATTGTTCCTAGGTTTGCTCCTTCCGCTGCTCATGGTGTTGGGATCCGGGAGTGCCATGGCGTCTGGTGATGGAAGCTGCGTCTGCTGTTTGGGGGCCCTGTGCTGTGATGTTTGGCTGGACATTCGGTGATCGCCTCCCCAACTTCAGCGCGCTTTAAGACATCATTCGTCAAGACACTGCTTGTGATCATGTAGCAGATAAGATTGATTTTTTCTTACTCTCACACACATGTAACGAATTAAAAGAAATACCGAAGTGAATGAAATGAACAAAATTACACCTTAAGACTGTTATCTTTGTGATGAAATTAGAACCAAAATTGTGTGTAACTTTGTTGGACCTAAGGTTGTTTAAGTTTTCATATTCGATTATTGTAAGAGACTGCTGGTTCCTTACGTTGATGGTAAATTTTGGATTTAGGGCACTCCTTAGTGGGTTTCTGACATTTGTGAGGTCACAAATCTACTAAGCGGGGGAATATGTCACGGCGCGTTTTTCCGCGGTTGTTTTATTTGATGTTTTAGTTTTTTCACTTCAGTTAGATAGAAGGTTTTGGCAGTAATTTGGGTTGGCTTGTTAAATTTTATGTTAGGGCTGTTGCGTTCAGGTAGTGGCCGCCCGGAAGTGGGATGCGCAGGGCATTGCCCGCTGCGCTTCACGCGGCTATCACGTGATCGGGGCGTGCTGCGGGCGCAGCCTGGTCGGCGTTGCGACCGCTGGTTGCCAGGCGCGGGGCATACGGTGGCGCTGGCCAGGCTCGCTTCTGCTGCGCCCGCGGGAATGTTGGTAGGCGCGGGGAGTGGCGTAAGCGGGAGTTGCTGGCGTAGCGCGCCCTCCTTCGCGTGGGGGCTACGTCCTGTACGGACGGCAGTGAGGAGTTTTGGGGAGTCGTCGACAGGAGCTCGAGGAGGAAGGACGTGACTGGTGGCGAGGGAGGAGGACCCTCGAACTGGTCACCAAGATGTAGATTTTCCAGTTAAGTAATCTTCATTTTTATCATGTAGTTGTAGACTTTTTATCCGTAAGTTGGTAGTTGTGACCGCCGTGACTCTAGTTATTCTTCCGTTAATTTTAAGTTTAAGTATACTGGTTCATTTTTAGGAGTAATGGCTAGAGGCCTGACTTAAAATTGCATTTCAGATTGTAAATTTAATTGTAAATTCATTTGCCAGTAATCGCTTTAGAAATCAAAGTTAAGGGGCTAGCAGGCCTCAGTTAATCAGTCCATCCTACGTGAGAACATTTGTCGGACATTTGTGCGAAAGACTGTGAAAGATTTTAAAAGATTCGTTGAAAGCCTTTATTTTGAATAAACATAATTGTAGTCCTCAACTTGCAGTTTTAAGTTCTTATTTTAATCTTAATTTCCTTTCCCAGGCTATCGTCTAAGTTTATCAAGTAATTTGTTATAAAGGTTCTTAGTCAGATATTTGAGGTGTCATTTAATTAGAGGCTTTCCTTGTAATCCACAGTTCTGAAAGATCCCCGGTACAGCTCTAGTTTACGTCCCTTGGTTTTTATTGTGCAGGCTTCCCTGATGCCTGGTGTTTTCACGCAATCTCAGGGTGGTGGAGGCTTTAATAGTGTATTTATTGTCGTTTTGTGAGTTAGAGTAAGACGCAGTCATCTCATCTCGTATCACTCCATTTCATTCATTTCATTTCATCACATTTCATTATCATTTTCACACACCCACATTTCATCATTCCATTTTACCATCACCATTTTATCATTTCATTTCATCTATTTTTTTTTTTTTTTTTTCACCGCTACAATATTCTATATTTTGGAAATTGTAAAAATGAGCTCAGTCATCTTAGAGATGCACTATGTAACACCTTCAAAATGAAAGAGCTGGGTTGTGTAAAAAGGTTTCTAGGTATTGATGTCGAGCAGGATTTAGCTAGTAATCGTACAACCATAAGTCAGAAACAGTATCTGCAGAACTTACTTGAGTTATATGGTATGTCAGAATGCAAACCTTTGTCCTTGCCCATCGACAGAAACTTCAAGTTTGAGTTATTGAAAAAGGAATGCTCAGAAAATGAGGAAATAGAGTCAAAGTGTAGAAAATTAGTTGGATCCTTAATGTATGCTGCAATGGGATCAAGACCTGATTTGTGTGCTGTTGTTACAATCTTAAGTAGATATCAGAACTGTGCAAGCACTTTACTTTACAAACTTTTTACAAACTTCTGCAAAATGTTCTTAGATATGTCAAGGGTACTTTAAATATGTGTTTAAATTACTATGGAAACAGGAATGATGATGTAGTAGGCTATGTGGACAGTGACTGGGGAGGCAGTGATGACTGTAAGTCTACAACTGGTTGTTGCTTTAAGGTTTTTGGCTGTACTGTTATCTGGTTTTCAAAAAAACAACAATCAGTGGCTCTGTCATCCACTGAAGCAGAATTTGTTGCTCTTAGTCAAGCTGCCAGTGAGGCTTGTTGGTTAAAAGACTTGTTGCATGATTTTAAAATAGAAGTTGGTCCCATCAGTCTGTTAGAGGATAATCAGTCTACTATAAAGCTGGCACATATGGCCACTGACAACTCTAGAGTCAAACATCTAAAGATTAAGAAGTGTTTTGTAAAAGAGAAACTGTTTGAAAACATCATTAGGTTGGACTATGTTAATACCAGTGACCAACTAGGTGATATTTTTACTAAGCCTCTTGGTGGTGTACTGTTTGACAAATTTAGGAAAAGATTGTTTGTTTCATAAAAATATTTTATTGAGGGGAGGTGTTATCGGCAATAAAGATATTTTGTGTCGTAGGTATAGTTGTAGCTACCGAGTTGGTAGCACTGCTTTAGTTTGGAGAGTTAGTAAATGGAGGAAAAGGAGTGTGGAAGAAATGACTGTTATTATGTGAATAAAAGGATATGGTTATCAGCATCATGGCGTGTCGTTTTTTTTGTGAAATACTAACAACATAAATAACTTAAAATACTGTCACAATGTCATTTAACAGATTGATCAAGTAAATTGTGAGGAGCTCAAAAAAACCATTTTCTGAATTTTACTTTTATGGTTGCACAAGAACCCCAAGAATCTAGAAAATTACTGATGTAGCTTTATTTAAACAAATGTGCAATGATTTTAAAACATTACTTTTCATAGTTATTTTATATAATAGACACACACACAACAACAAAATTGAGGTAACTCAAGTACGGCTTACTTATCTTGTGCTCAAGTAGGCAACTACAGAAATACATTGTTAATTTCACAATTACAATTTTTTGATGACAAGGTCACTTACCTCTTTGGTATGAAATATAACTTTCGATAGGTTTTGGCAAAGATAAAGTGTCCATATGCAGCCCAAAATACTCAATGATATGTTGATGTAGTGATCGACATAGTCCATGATCCGAAAAGCCTGTGGACATAAACATTACTACAATCTTGTATGCTTTAAAGTGTAACATTACATTACTATCATCAGCCAAGCAAAGTGTTAACAAAATGCAAAATAAACATTAAAATTAAGATGTTAAAAACCTACTGAGTGCTATACAGATAAGAATCCCATACAAGGATAATTCGAAAAACACCTCAGTTTATGCACGTGTAATAAGTGAGCAGAGAAAGCAACATCATTCTCGTGCATGCAAGCAGGTGTTCAGTAGGTATTGAGGAGTGAAGTTAGAAAATGAGTAGTAGTTTAAAATGAATGCTGTTATAGAAAACATGCCAAACATTAAAAAAAAAACCAAATGAGCCATGCAGAATAAGTGTGGAGGCATGCTGGTAATAATATTAATGTAACCACAAGTTTCTGTCATTGATCACCAAATTAATTATTTATCTTTCTCATTATGGCCAATTTTGAGATACTTTTATTCGATCTATACTCTAATAAATTTTCAGGAAACCTTAACAAACTGAGCTGGACATGATTTTAAAATGTTTAAATTTTACAGCTAAAGGCCCCGGCAAGATGATAATCACTTTTTTTAAATTACTCACTGCTACAAAACTCTTTCAATATAATAATTCTGTGCAGTTAATTTGCTGTTCATTTTGCTCCAACAAGTGAAGTTAATGACCATACTGAGTTTGTTCCTATTCACTTAGTGCACCTCCTAGACAGCTCAACTGCTGAATGTTTAGTGTCACACCGAAGAAGAAATGTTGAGAGAAATAGTTAATTTGACAAATTATATCCGGCTGGTTTTTAACTAATTTTTCTCTCAGAATCTGGGGGAAAACATATAAATTTAAAAAAAATAAGGAAAAACAGAACAAATGGATGATATTTAAATGTAATGGAGACATCTAGAAGCTAAAATGGATAGATTGAATGGCCAATAAAGGGGACTTGCAGACAATTCTATGAATAACAGTCCACAGGATAGGATATGTTAAGAACAACAGGATATCAGGGCTGTAAATTTATTAATTCATTGATTAGTTGATTAGGTTTTGAAAACTCAACATCAAGGTCAAGTGATGAAAAAATGAGATGGAGTAGGCCTACCCAAGGAATGCATTGGTGAGGGGAAACCACAGTACCCCGAGAAAATCCATAGGCTCATTTCAAGGAATCAAAATTGGACCACTGTGGTCCCTGATGACCAGGACATAGTCAAAGCTTGAAAGAGGGGGGGGGGGGGGTGAAGCAACACGAGGACAGTGAAGCTGACAATCTCAAACAAGGAAGGAAGAACTTTTCAGGAGTTCAAACAAGACGGTGCAATGAGAGAGACTGGACAAGCTAATTGGTGTATCATTTGCGGATGATTGCGTAGTATATGAGGTGGTGGGGTAAGGGGTACATCTGCAAGGGGATATGAACAGGCTTGGAACGAAGGACAGAGGAGAATGGGATGTCGCTGAACGTTGGATTCACGAGGAAGAGGAAGGTAGCTGGAAGGAGCAGGTGATAAAGGAGGCCGACGAGTAAAGTACCTGGAGGTGGTCCTGCAAAATAACCTGGGATGGCAAAACAAGTTCAGCGGGCGGTTATTAAGGAGAGGAGGGTGCTGGGGCTACTTGGCAGGACCCTGCAGGGGGCAGGGAGGAGGGAGGAGAGTAAGGTAAAAGGCATACTCCACGTTGGTAAGATCAATGATGGAGTATGCGGCTGTCACTGAGATTAAAGAGCTGGAGAAGGTGCAGCGTAGAGCAGCGAGGTGGGTGATGGGTATGTGATGGAGAATGGAAGAGCAAGAGGGGGAAATCATAGCCCGTCTGAGATAATTAAGGATATGGGGTGGAAGGCATAACAGGGGAGAAGGGTGGAAAGGTTAGTCAGGCTGTTCAAGGTGAATGGGGACAGCTGGGAACTAAGGTACACAGAGGTGGGTACAGAAGGCAGAGAGATCACAGGTGGAAGCTCCAGAGAAAATGGTGGTAAACGGAAAGAGGGAGGCACGCCTTCCTTGTGAGGACAAGGAGGGAGTAAAATGGGCTGGAGGAAGGAATGCTGGAGGTGAGAGATTCACAGAACATGCGGAGAAGACTAAAGGGGAAAGGAGAGTGAGAAAAAGGGGAGGACTCCTTGCAACCGGGTGAAAGCCCAATTGCGAGTGTAATCAATCAATCAGACAGAACACTAAATAATAAAAATCATTGTTGTTCAACTTAATTTCAAATTAAAAATTAAACATTAATAAACAGTACTTGTGTAGAAATAACAGAACTCAAGCTCGAAAACCATCTGCCCCTTCACATCTGCGAAGAGAGATTAGTCTTTTTTAAAACTCTAATAAGCTCTCGCTGAGTTAAAAATCAAAGTTTTTTATGTCACTGAACATTCAGTAACCTGGGCCAAGGTAATAAGGGCTTCGCCATTCAAAAATGCACGCGAGAGTACGATGCCAGCTTCACGCACGCCAGGGACACGAACTAGTTGTAATTACGACCTACGGTCGAAAGAAAGCTGCTCTTCCTGCAACTTGTTAGCTTAGCTTCCTGGGCAGCCGGCCAGACGTCAAGTGCTCCCGGCTCTCGCTGATTGGTCTCTTGGAAGGCCACCGCCGGGTATTATTAGGCTAGGAGCATCGCACTGCAGCCACAAGCATGGCTCTGGTTCGAGGGGAATATCGCAGCATCAGCATTCTGAGATAACACTTAGCACCATCAACCATCGCTGTTTCCCGCCAATCACTGGATCATCTTGCGTTAGAAATAGTACAATGTCTGAGTTTCTGAACATGTCCTGTTTCTTAACTTGTACTTAGAAGAAACATACACTGTTATCGATGGTTGCATTTACAACTAGAATAATAGTTACTATTACGGAGTCTAATCATAAAACTGCTGTTGATAATGACAATGCAAATTTTCTTAAAATTTAAATTTAAAGTGGGCGGCGACATGCAACTGAGATATATTAAGCTGAAATTTTAAAAGCAAGTTTTAAATGTACATATTCGGAAAAATACATGCAATTTTATTGCACGTGTACAGATACGTAGAGCTAGGCCCTCATGTACATTATTTATTTTGCGCTTATTTACGCTTAAACAATGTGTTTCAGGCTACTACCAAAAAAAAATACATTCAAAATGTTTACATTCAGTTGCTCGGCAATCTTTGAACAGCTACTGGCATATACATGGGCATGGCAGATTGTCAAACGTAATGTTTATTATTTATTCGATATAGAAGTTTTGTTTTTCTGTATTTTATTTTTAAATGCCAACCTTTATGTTTTGGTTTTTAATCACTCATTTCAGTCATCCGTTGCGTTTGACAATATGACGGCATTGCAATGGCGCGGCTGTTTGAACAGTACAAGTCTTGTAGTGTTCTTACGGACATGGCTGTACCAGCAGAGGCTCGGTCCTAGCTCCAGGTTGCATCGAGTGTTCTCGCGTGTCGGTCCATGTACATAAAGTATTAGTGCAACGAGTGGGCATTAAATTAGGTCTGAAAATTAACTAGTTTCGTGTGTAAACTGTGAAATAGTGTTTGTCTAATATGTGTGCGTTAGCGACGCCATATCGTGGGTAATAAGATACATCGCTACCCAAAACATCGACATTACAGCTAAACCAGGTAACACACGGCCTTAAACTGTTAATATTAAGATGTAACTGGATTTAAAAGACACCACTTTCGCCGATAGTTTAAGTGTGTAGAGTGTCGTTACTAAAACTGGCTAGATAGTACTTTTCTCCCCCCAGAGGTCTGAGTGTGAACTCTTCTTGTGTTTTCCAGCAGAGCTAAGAGGAAAAAAAAATACTCTACTATAATTCTGAAATAATTGCAATTTAATTTGAATATATTTCTAAAAACGTTGACCCTGAGAAACGATTATTTTAGTAAATGCAGAGTTCATAAACTATCCCCGTACATTGTTATAATGACTCTTGAAGTTATATATATATATAACTAGCTGTGGCCACCCTATATTTCCTGAGATATTAACAAATCAATTTTAATTCAACAGTGTATGGACCATTCTAACGTGACCACCTCAATTGTGGCAAAACATTTTTAAATTTGATAATATTAATATGACAAAATATTTGATCCCATAATATGTTATTTACTTGGTCTTACTGTTGTCTCATATGTATAAGTGGTTCTGTGATTTTTTTCTGTTTTTTTTTTTTTTTAGGACTATAAGTAATATTGGTTGCATTTTATAAATAAACATGAAAAAATACTAAACTTTTTTAAAGAAATAATTAAATTTTAATCTTTTCCAATTATCTAGTTTGAATTATTAATTCACTTAAAAATCTATTTTTAAAAAATGAAAAAATACAAGTTTTACATGTTTCTAATATTTGTATCAATTTTCTTTGCATTCACAAGAAAAGCAACACAAAAAAGATAGCTAATTGTTTTATCAGATTATCATACTACACCATGGTAACATCACGTGACCTCTATTGGACTGTAGGGCACAGCACGCCTGTGACCACATAGCAAGCAAATTTACATCCATTAGAGTTTCGAGTCAAAGCCAAACAAGGTTCCCTGCACCATCAGAACACGTGTTTTATGTGCATAATGAGCTGTGACTTTCAGCCACACATTCTCTTTATTCACCTTCAATTTATAACACATAAGTTAGGTACGTTAATAACAGTAGAGGAAGGTTATATTATTTTATAATCAAAATTCGAGTAGCATAACCACACAAATAACTCACCAGTTCCTCACAAACTCTAAACAATTATCTCCATTAGTATATTTATTGATATCTTCATTTATATATATCAACATAAATACTATTGTACCATATCAATAGCTATAAATTAATATATAAGAGATTTACATGTGCATAGTTATTTAACTACATCAATATAATATATAAATCAAATTACAGCCTTAAAAATTATTATAAATTAATAGTTGAAGTATAGAGCGTAGTCAATCAAAATTTAAAAATTATTTTTCTATTATTAAATTTTCCATTTTTGAAGGTTTCACAATAATTTTGATATTTTTAAATTCTGACCAAAACTTTTACACGTCAGTAGCGCAACCAGTTTAGTTAAACAAAACTACGTTATTATATTTAGAAAAACGTCAAATAATTTAATAATAATTTTTAAATGCGGTTCATTTGGTTCCTGTTTATATATATATATATATATATATATATATATATATATATATATATATATATATATATATAGTACACTTGTTCGTCCTTCATCGGACTAAAATCGGCATAGCTTGCGTTGGCTATATTTTTATCAACTTCTGCTCCCAAAGCTGAAGTGAGAAAAAATATGTGCTAGTACAATAAATTATTTTAATAAAACTTATAGACTATAGTTTAGTTTCTAACTTTTCAATAATATAAAAATCAATTATTGCAGGCTATCAAATACATTTAATCTCTTTTATTTGTAACTTCTATAATAAAAAATTAATTGCCTTCTGGGTTAATGACTTTGAAACGTCATTATGAACTAACAACGTTTTACTGTCAATTATCTCATGGCAGAAGTTTTAGTTACACGCAGCTGTAGAATATTGGTAGAAGCAACTGTTACACTTATTTCTTTTAAAAGGTTGCTTAGGTAGTTACTGTTGGACTGCAGAAGTTGCAGAAGCTACAGCTCATGCAAACACAGCTATTATGAAAAAGAGTAAAATTTATTTGTTCGGTCAATTACAACATTTAATGGGGATAAAAAAAACATGAGCGAGTGGTATTTGCCAACGATGTGTAACATATAACCTCGGAAATGAGCAAATTTGTGTGTTCTCATGTTAATAATAAACTTATAATACGAAACTTAGACCCAAAATTTAACGCAAAATTCTTTAAAATAATGCCGAGTGTGATAAACAAACGCAGATTGTGTTTTTAACAACTTTTATTTACGCGAATCACACGTATTTTCCGCACCCGCCGCTATAATTCTCTGCCGGAGCAACTACGTCAACTATTAAATCATGTGATTAGCAGACCAAACTTTTAAAATATATATGATTAAATGGCTCCGATAAGAATGAAAAAAAAAAAACTTTTAAAAATACTGAACCCAGGTTTTGGACCAGATTTAAACAAGGAATTTTCTTAAAATACTTCCCATTTTTTGTTAAAATTCATTAAACCGTTAGTACTATAAAGTTTCGCTTTGTCTTTGTGAACTTTGGTTAGCGTCATCCGCCACAGATGGCAGCCCCGTGTTACATATTTCCGTTCCATGCGACTTCGGTTCCATTCACGGAATTACTCCTACCAAATTCCTTATACCGAGAGCTAAGATTTTACACAACAAAAAAAAATATATATATATATATATATAAACCTGGTAAGTAAAAGGATTAGGAAGTGAGCTAGAACATATAGATAGAGTAGGGGTGGGCGACCTTTGAAAAAATAAACTTTGTTTTCCTGATTAATTTGATAACATTTTTGTTTGCCCGACAGGACACAATCCAGGCAAATGAGCATTATCTCAGTAACACCTTTGAATATATATACTGTATAGAAGTCGCGAGTGGATAGGATTTACTCTACGTTTTTCAGGAGCGTATGATGAGCAGCTTGGGAACTTCACCGCTGCAGGGCGCTGCCGTAACACCCTGTATCATCTTAGTTGTTATTTACACGTTAGAGCGCAGCACTGTCGCCCGCTGTCATTCCCCCGCACCCCCCCACCCATCATTCACTGCAGCTCAAGGTCATTCAACGGGAGGGGGAAGGGGTGTTTGAAGAGTTCGACACTTGTCCGCTAGGGACCACCACAAGTCGATGCCCTAGAGATGGTGGCGATTGCGGCGGTGAATTAACCAACTACCTCAAACCGTATTAGAAATTTTAACCTGGGCTGGCGACTTCTATACAGTATATATATATATTCAAAGGTAACACTGCAGTTCTGATACACGGCACTCGGGAAGTTTCGCCGGCATGTGTAGATTCAGCACGCATGCGCAATGCCGGGGAGTTAGTCACCTCCGGGATCAGCTGCAGCGTGGCCGTGGCAGTGAGGGAGCCGGCGCCCAGCCCCAGGAAGAAGTTAATGCCCAGCAGGTAGTACTTGGTGTGTATGAAGGGCATGAACACCCCGCCGCCCAGTCCCGACAGGCTGATCACCGCCACCGAGACGAGGCCGAAGCCCCACACTGCAAACAACACCGCCGTCCTTCATCGGGCTCACATCCGCATAGCCTGCGTCGGCTGTATTCTTAAGCTGGGTTTACGATTGATTTCCTTAAGAATTATAACTTAACATCGAGCGCACGATTAAGTCAAAACTACATTTCCCAGTTTATGATTGACATAGAAGTCGTTAATTCTAACCAATCACAGCACAAAACACACGGTCGGCCATTGTTCGAAACGGAGAAGCAGGTTTGAAATAGGTTATTGACAAATGGGATATCTATTTTTTCGAAATGGATGATGATTACAAATGACAAATATACGAATTCTAACCCAAAATACTGCCTCGCTCGGTCCAATAATAAGACCCTAAACTTCCGGTTGAAAGGTTCAGGTTTGTTGTGATTGGTCGCTTCCCTTAAGTCTTAACGAAAAATATAAAATATAACCATTTCTGTTAAGTCTTAAGTCATCATATGGCTCGCACACGACCCGTCAAAATTCACACACGATAATCATAAACCATTCCACTAGTTTACATAGAGTCATATGGTAAGTACACGACTAAGTCTTAAGTCTTAATTCTTATTTTCAATCGTAAACCCACCTTTATCAACTTCTGCTCCCCAAGCTCAAGTGAGTGAAGGTTCTCTAGAGAACAAAATATGTGCTAGAACAATAAACTATTTTAATAAAACTTATATAGTTAGAGCAATTGCTAACTTTTTTATTTATACCAAAATAATTTATTGCAGGCTATCAAATACGTTTAATCTCCTTTATTTGTAACTTCAATAATAAAAAAATTAATTGCCTTCTGGGTTAATGACTTTGAAAAATAATTTATAACTAACGTTTTTGCTGTCAATTATTATCTCGTGGCAGAAGTTTTAGTTACACGCAGCTGTAGAATATTTGGTAGAAGCCACTGTTAGACTTACTTCTTTTAAAAGGTTGCTTAGTTAGTTACTGTTGGACTGCAGAAGTTGAAGTAGCTACAGCTCATGCAAACGCAGCTGTTATGAACAAGAGTTAAATTTATTTGTACGGCACCACAACGAGTGCCTCTCTAGGGATGCCAGTGGTCAGGCCTTCACTAACACAGTACACAAATTACTAGGGGCATGCACTTTTCGCGAAAAGATTCCGAGACTAGTTAAAAGTTAAAACACTATAGCATTGTCTGTGTTTCGTGATTGGGTGAGTTCCTTTCAGGTACATGTCTAATGTCCGTACAACCAATCACAGTAATTCAATACGGAAACAAACGCGTCCTGAGTGGCTCGGTCAAATAAGACGACTTCTCCCGCAGACGGCCGCCAATGAAACCACATGTGCGGGTATGTATACCTTGTTGCAATCTAATAGGCGCGCCTAGGCGTTAAGATTTTTTCGCGAAAAATGCCTGCCCCTACAAATTACCACTACGGCAAAAACATTCCTGGTTCATGATGTAACACAAAACTATATATATATATATATATCGCTGATTAGACTGCAATAAGGTATGCCTTCGTTAGTAACTGGCGTCCCTATTTGACAGGGCCTTTAAGGACGCGTTTTCTTCCGCGCCGGATGGCTGTGATTGGTTTGCTGACAGTATACGTGTACCTGACTGAAATAAACCCAATCAACCAAGAAACAGCCAATGCTACAAATTTTTAACACACAATACTTTTTGCAAGAATAAATGGTCCTACACATAATGTTCACGCCAAAATTTTCCCATCGCTGAAAAAATTAAAATGTATTATGCAGTATGTCCCTAAAAGAATGTCCCAGTTATAAATTGTAATATACTCAACTGTAAGCGTTGTTGAGTTTTGGTTCCAGGTCAAAATTAAAGAGTAACTCAAAACAGTTTTGGATAAGCGCATGCACGAGTAGGCCTACTGCTTTTTTTGTTTTCTCTCTTGCAGCGCCATCTACGCAACATGGCGACTCCTGGGCGTAAAGCGTTTTGTGTTCTGCAGTTTGCTAAGAGTTAATCATTAAGCTCAACGTGCGTTTCGTTTAAAGTTTAATTTGTGATCGCCATGTGTCAAAAACATCCGCCGATGGTCGCGATGACAGAGCTCTTTTTCGCTGGCCTCCACGTTCATCTGACATAACGCCATGCAATGATTTTCATTTGGGGCTTTATAAAAGATCGTGTCTAAGTTCCGCCGATGATTTGCCAGATTTGAGACACCGAATTGAAGGGGCTATTGCTTTCATTACTCCGGACTTGTTGACGAAAGTGTGGGAAGAATTGGACTTTGGTTGGATGTGTGCCGTAGGGTAAAGTAAGGTAATTTCGTGACACAGGTAATTTCGTGACATTTTTTATGACGTTTGTAACGAAAATACCAGCGGTTTTTTGGAGCTGCATTTTGGTCTGGTAGTTTCAGCGTTCTCCATTAGATAATGTGGTATGTATCGTTCGTGTCTTGGAATGCGTCAACGTCACAAAACAAAAGTTTTCGTAAAAGTGAGCAAAGTGTCGTTAAATTTGAGTACTCTTTTGCAGGTTTAACTTCGAATATTCATAAAAGGATCCATGTACATGGTATGTTAGCATTTAATACACAGTTTTGTAGAGAATCTAAACCTCTTACAGTGTGAATAATTTTATGATTTTCCACGTCTGTATACAGTTGTTATTGCTTATGTTGTTCATGGCGTTTCTTAGCATTTTTGTCCTTGTTAAAGATACATTTTCAAAGCCTTTAATATGAATTGATCTTGTAAGTTTTCTAAGCTTGTTAGAACAAAATTATTATGAGAGTTTGTGTTGTAAATTAAGTTTACAATAACTTAGTTTCACTTAGAAAGCTAATTATAGTGTGTCACGAAATTACCTATATCACGAAATTACCTATATCACGAAATTACTTATTGGCTACCACAAAAATATATTGGCTCTTATTTTATTTTTCAGTTGAATGATGAATAAAACAAGAAGTAAATACAGAAAATATGACTCAAGACAGTTAATTGCAGCTGCTGAATTCGTTAAACAACAAAATTGTTCACTTTATAAAGCCTCCAAGGAAATGGGTGTGCCATGGAGTACACTAAGAGACTGTCTAAAAAATAGCACCTGTGAAAACAGAAATGAACCTCTGCCAAAACTAGGAAGACCATTCGCTCTCACTTCAAACCTATAAATTAGTCTGTATAATTACATCATAGAGATGCAAGAGTTAGGATTTGGTTTAACTGTTTCTACAGTAAGGAAATTAGCACATGAACTCGCAAAAAATGCCGGCCGTGAAAATTTATTAAATTCCGACAGTGAAAGTGCAAGCAAATGGTGGTGGACATATTTCAAGAGTAGGTACAATCACTCATTAAGATCTCCAGAAAAACCTTGCAGCATACAGGGCTTCTATGGCAAATGAAGAAATCATTGGGGATTTTTATATTAAATTAGAGGAATTACTGGACAGATTGGATATCAAAGAAGCACCTGATAGGCTATGGAACTGTGACGAAACAGGTCTTTCGTATGTCGTGAAAGCAAACAAAGTTGTAACAGCAGTGGGAAAGCGATATGTTTATAAGAGAGTTTATGCAGACAGGGGAGAATAACATACACTTTTGGGATGTGCGTGCACAAATGGGACATGTATTCCGCCTATGATTATTTTCAAAGGTGTCAGGTGGAACGATAACCTAAAGAGAGATTGTTTGCCTAATGCAATAGGGAAGTTGTCTCCAAAAGGGTGGATTAACAGTGATCTGTACTTTGAATGGTTCCAGTTCTTTGTAGCCTCCATTCCTCCTGCTCGACCAGCCATCCTCTTCATGGATTCACACGCATCGCATATTAACCCTGAAGTTATTTCGTTTGCGAAAGAAAATCATATTTTCTTATTTACTTTCCCAGCCCATACAACTCATTTGTTGCAACCGTTAGTTGTAGGAGTTTACAAATCCCTAAAATCACATTGGGGTCAACATTTAACTCCTACATGAAGGGAAATCCAACGGAAAAACCAAATAGAACAAATTTTCATACTATTATGAATACTGCCTTTATTGAGAGCTTCTGCACTAAGTACATTACAAATTCTTTCAAGAAAACGGGAATTCATCCATTCAACAAGTGTGCTATTCCTAAGGAAGCTTTTGAACCCTCCAAACTAACAAACAAGCCTCTACCTCAAGAACAGCCGGAAAAGGATCAGATATTGGTAGCTGACAAGATCTTGGTCCTGCAATCAATGTCAAGAGACACCCTCATTAACAAAGGAAAGAGAAAGCGAGACTCAAGTGCAAGATGCATGCCTTACTCCAGTAGGAGAAATTACCACCTTGGGGTCAATAAAATACGCATCATTGAGACCTGCCACTTCAACTTTAAATGCTGCCCTACCAACATCGAATCCTGTAATGTCATCATCGAAGGATATCTTATCAACATCCAAGGCTACCCCATCAACATCCAAGGCTACCCCATCAACATCCAAGGCTGTCCCATCAACTACTAAGGCTACCCCATCAACTTCCAAGATTGTCCCATCAATTTCCAAGGCTACCCCATCAACTTCCAAGACTGTCCCATCAACTTCCAAGACTGTCCCATCAACTACTAAGGCTACCCCATCAACTTCCAAGGCTGTCCCATCAACTACTAAGGTTACCCCATCAACTTCCAAGGCTGTCCCATCAACTTCCAAGATTGTCCCATCAACTTCCAAGGCTGTCCCATCAACTACTAAGGCTACCCCATCAACTTCCAAGGCTGTCCCATCAACTTCCAAGGCTGTCCCATCAACTTCCAAGATTGTCCCATCAACTTCCAAGGCTGTCCCATCAACTTCCAAGGCTGTCCCATCAACTTCCAAGGCTGTCCCATCAACTTCAAAAGCTTCGACACCAACATTAGAACCGTTCATATCTGGTCCAGAACTTCGCGAATGCAAGACAAAATCAAAGGAAGTCCAAATTCTTTATGAAGATTGGATCTGTGGTATGTGCGGGAACAGTTATTTCAGAGACGTTCAAATAAGAAATGGCGCTTAATGGGTGCAATGCTGTTATTGCTTGATGCCTTATCATGAAGAGTGCCAACCTGCTGATTCTGAGGAACTAGTTTTCATGTGTGATAATTGTGCTAATGCTGAAAGTGAGTTGAGCGAGGTAAGCATCTAAAAAAAAACTAGACTAAACCTAATTTTTCGAAGGTTATTTGAACATTTTTTTGAAGAAATGAAGAAAACAGCAATTAGAATGCATGTTACAAGTTAAAATTATATTATTTGTTATTATAGTTGGTATTTGTTTGAAAATATTTGTATCGTTATTGTATCACGAAATTGCCTAACCCCTATCACGAAATTAGATACCCATATCACGAAATTACCTGTCAAACCATTTAAAATTTGAAATTAAATTTTGTGTTGAAAATATGTATATAATTGCAAGTTTATTACTTATAATGTTAGTATTACACAGAAGTTAAACAATTTTGGCCAAATACGACAGTAATGGTTGAATAAAACAATATTTATTAGCGAAAAATTAATTTTATCACGAAATTACCTTACTTTACCCTATAACTAAAGGTGCACATATTGAAAATTTGTAAGAGTAACTAGTTTAGTTTCAAATAGTTTACCTTCAATTTGATGCATGGTTTGTTATAAAATTTAAATCAAACTGTTATACTATACCATTGAAACTGGAACATTCTTTTATGGACATCCGGCATTATGATATTAGTGTAAGACCTAAATCTTGCACCACTGATTAAAGTGAATTGTTAGTTTATACTGCAAATAATATTAAAAAAGCTTTGTTAAGTTTTTTTCAGCCAATACAAAGCTAAAATATAAAACTACTTGCATTGATATAATATCCCCTGGAACGGACATACCTCTGGCTAATTTTATGTGTAATATTTTATTTATCAAGTGTGTGTCATCCCTACAATTTTTTAAAAATATTTATTTACTCATATCTTGCTGTTAGAATTTTATGTAATAATATTTGCTTTTGCAGTTCAAGCTGAAACCTGTTCAGAACAATGTAAAAAAAGCTTTAAACAATATTATCAATGCAAAACAAAAATAATTGTAAAACATCATTTTCCTGAACTGTCATATCGCCCTCGTGTTACAGTGGACTGCGCTTATAATCTTTAGTTCAAGGATCATGGGTTTTAATTCCATCTCAGACAAGTGTGTTTAGAATTACATAGTTTATAAGCACCAAACCTGACTTAAAGATCATTTAAAGTAAAATATAAAGTAAATTCGCTGTAATGATTCTAGTGACTGTTACATGTACTGATCACAAGAAACTATAGAATTGGGAACATGTATTTAATAACATTGTCCTAAGTTAAACTATTTTATTCTACATTGTAAAAGATTTTCTCACCATATAAAACTAAGACCAGTTGTCGGTATCTACAAAAATATTATTCAGTTTCTGATTAACGTTTATGAACAAAGTGTTATGTTACATATAAATGTGGTTCCACCTAGCAACTATGAGCAATCATCAGCTCATTTAAAATCTTGATGGGAAGTCTCAAGACTTATCACAACTGTCGTGTAACATAGAAAAAAAATTACACAGTGAGCAAATAAACCTGAATGTTTAATCCCATAGGTTACTTTCTATACATGATCTTTAGAAAGCCAAACAGGGCTCTAAGAGTTGTTTGCAATTTGAAAACATACAACTCTTTTGGAATTATCTCCTAAAAATTTTAATATGTCCCTGGTGGTACGGCCTTACCGGTGAGTGATTAAAAAAGTACAAGTAATGATATATGTGTGGCTATTTACTTTTACGTTAAAAACATGTAAATCTAAATTGTATACGTAATACAAATAAAATGTATATAGTGACAGTAAACCATTGATTTTTTTCGTAAGCAAACTTACTTTGCCTACCTTTGAATAATCACATGCATACGTGAAAAAAAAAACTATTAGTAATTAACGAAATTTACGATACCCCTAACTGCACACATACGGTGGTACAAGGCCAAAAAAAAATTGAAAATATTTAAGGAGGACGCCAATAACCTTGTTGATACAAATATCAACTCTTTTAATAAAACATCCCATATTTGAAAAATTTTAGATTACAACAAACCACTCTGTATGTCACAAGTTAAAAACTGGTACATTACTAAAGTCACCGACTATTCAAACCAGATTTAATTTGATAACATAAGGCTACCTCACTCTGCAGCAGATGTCTCTAAACAAACTCTAGCTTAGTGGGGCACGAGTTGAGGAGTCAAGTGGGATTAATAACTGTGTGACCTTGGCAACCAATTGTTCTTTCCCACATGACTAAATCCAGCTCTGAATCGCACGTACGTATAGCAGGCTTGCAGTAACGTACAGTGCATTCACTGTAGTTAAATATACTAAACGAACTCCTGTAACTCCTGTAACATAAAATTATTTTAGATAAACATCCACGTTATTTTATTGTTTCATCTGATGGCGCACTAAGTTGAAACAGCTTCTCGCCTGCACCGCCACAAGTATTTTACACAGCTAAGTTTATAATGTATTTTCCTATGTTGCCCAAACCTTGATTCAAATCCAGGTCCTATGGAAAAGAGTCGTTTCCGCCCCTTCACCCCCAGACTAGGTGTAATTATATTATCAGAGATGAAAAAAATAACTCATTGATTAGTTCAAGTTTAAACTTAATTGATCAAATTTTGTTTAAATGCTGTAACAGATTATAGTAAAATATTTCTTGTAAATATTTATTTTTACATGGTAGCAGGCTTATTACAAATTTATAATCAATACCATAATCCCACAAATAACTTTTAACTAACCATACCCTATTACACATTACATGTTAGCATAAAAATATGAAGTGCTATAAAATTATTATATACAGGCCACTACAGATGGCAATGCCGTGTCATAGTGGCACTTGAGGTTTACCTAATGCAACGTGGACTGACTACGACTGATAGCACTGATTAGCCTTAAACATTCCTTTGGAGATAAAGACTATACATACACGGGTCTGAGGCCAGCATGCAGAAATATGTACATAAAGTATCCAATATTTATTTAATTTCTGCGACTGATCGTAATCCTTTAATCAAATGATCAAAAGTTTCAATTTACTGCACTTTAAAAATTATTACTACTAAAACCTAACAGAGTATTTGCTTTTTGTCCAGCAGTTAGGGTAAGGTGGGACTATTTGAATCATTTCAAGTTTGAAGCCTTAAAATAATTTAACAGTGCATGAGATCAGATATAAAAATAATACAGAAATTATTGTAACAATTTCTGCATCTTATGAAATCAAAACAAACATTTGTAGTTAATTTATCTCATGGTAAAAAAAAAATTATTAATGAAAACACTACGCCAACATGATAATCCGAAAATCGTGGAGCTATTTGAATCACTTTTTTTTTTTTGTCGCTCAAGTGCACATCTTAACACAAAAATGAATAATAAAGCAGTCTTCAAAAAATTTTAACTTATATCTACCACAAATAATCCCCCTCCCCCCCCCCCCCCCAAACCAAAATCCACCGAACCTCATAAGCACCAAAATAAATATTGTCTTCGAGTGATGTTTCTAACAAAATTTTGTTGGCGCTGTCGCATCTGTTTTCTACCAAACTTAGCATGAGAACTTTATGTTGGCTTGTTTCCTGTCCGTGATTATTTATTAAAATTAAATCTTTTCGGGTCTTCTTTTTAAAATGTATTCCGGAGATTTGCACTGTACCAGACAACTGCCGTTACATTTTCTCTACGTTTCCAATTCGTCAACGATACGATCTCTCTCTTACCCCTTTCACTAACTACCTTCAAGGGCCTGTTGTCCATTGGAAAACCGCTCGCATCCACATTGTACATGTTCTGAGATTGGTCCTGAATAATAAAACTCGACTGACACACTTCTCAAGATGTCATAAAAATCATCAAAAAAATATCTTTCTTCAAACCCATAGGCCGAACTTTAAATATGCCTCCTGGTTTCCTCAAGAAAATTTAATTTCTATGTCTGGCCATGAAAGACAAAAACCAATTTTTCCCTGCCATTTTTATTTTATCGCTTCATGGCGTACTTATGTTCATTAATTTTGCAACATGGTACACTGTCAGGGTTCCTACAGCCTGAGTCAAATTTATTTCCCTGACTTTTCCCTGACTTTCCCTGATCATTCATTGAAACTTCCCTGACCAATTATGAAAAATAACTCAGTTTTACAAAAAATATTGATGTTTTAACTGTGCCCTATTTATATTGGCCTCCTCCTGCACTTCAGCTAACCGTACCACACCTTAAACATAAATATCAGAAAGCAGACACAATATTAAATAAAAATTCCATTTTTGACAAGAATATTAAAAAAATTCAAAACACTGTGGTTCAATAAATACGTAATTCAATTACAAAACAAAATGTTAACATGTAACAAATAAATTCAAAAAATTTGAAATACTAGTTACAACAAAGCTCTTTTTTTTTTCAAGTTCTTTTAATTCCCTTTTCATTGCTTCCTTTTTCTCTTCTATTTCTCTCATAATTTTTCTTCTTCTACTAACTCTTTCACTTGTTTTTCTAACAATATCTTTTCTCCCTTTCTTGTTGTTTCCTCACTTGTTTTCTGTTTTCTTAGTACCAAATAATCTTGATATTGTTTTCGAGCACTTTTCACATTCTCAATCCCTCCTGCCTGATGCACTTCATCTTGAATATGGCGTTGTGCTATCACTGTCTTTTCTAGCATGTTTTCAACCAATAGTGACTTATTAATTGAAAAACCCCCTTCCACAGTTGCATTACCATGAGAGAGCACAAGACATATCTTAATTACTTCCCACAGGTTTTTGTACACTTCACTTCCTCTCATGAAGTTTCCATAGGTGCTACCGAGTCTTGCCTCCTCATTAGTTTCGCTGTGTTCTTGAAATATTTCCCTAAGTACAGTTTTCTTCACATCACACAAGTTACAGTATTATTTTTTAGCCTTTTCTGCAACTTCATCATCTATTTTGTTTGAAGCAAGTAGCTCTTCTAAAAGAAAAGAAAACCTTTTCTGACCAAGCAAAGGTGAGTGTTGAATACCGTCAGTTGGGGTAACATTGGCCCTTTGAGGGTAACTTTGGCCCAAGACAAAAAACATGTTAAACCATGTTATAACTCTTCAAAATATTTATTAGATGTGATGATACATATGTTACACATGTATCATCACATCTAATAAATATTTGGAAGATTTTTAACATGGTTTAATATTTTTTTTGTCTTGGGCCAAAGTTACCCTCAAAGGGCCAATGTTACCCCAACTGACGGTAATCGAGGGATCTAGAGAAGACAATCCTCTAACTGCTTTGTACTTCAAAGGACATCTTTCTTGAAGTTTGGCAGTCATGGCTGTCAACATACCACGACAATCATGCATAAACTCAAGCTTTTCTCTTTCCGTTACAGAGGTTGATACTTCTGCAAGAAAGCGTTTTGCTGCAAATCCAACATCAACTTTTTTTCTTAGGATCAAATTGTCTGATTTTTTTACATCAATAGAGAGCAGATTTGTGCTAGTACACTTCATCACGTCAGGCTTTACACAGTGGTTCATAATTTCTCTCAGAAGTTTCTCCACTGCTTCAAAAATAAATGGACTCATGGGTTTTGAAGTTTGAAACTTCTTAAGAAAGGGCTCACACTTATTTTCAATTGTCTTGCAGAATGCCAATTTACACTTTACAAATGGATCACGAGCGGCTTCAATCAAGGTTTTTGCAACTTTTGTCTTCGGAAGCTTGGCTACATTAACAAATTTTGCAACATGATCCCATATCTCTAACGCTCTTTTAAGGCACTTGGCATTGTCTAGAAAACATACATTACAGAACTTCAAAGGAAATATTGTGCATCCCGTCAGCTCTGTAAATAATGCTCGCCGAGCTGGAGAATCATGGAAAAGAAAATATAAGTGTAGCAACAAGGTACTAATGTCCATCCAACAGATTCAATGCCAGTTTTCAAAGCACAATGAACCACATGCAGACTACACGTTCCCAGATTCAGTAATGTGAAAGTTTCATTGCTTGTGGTGGATCTGATGTGTTCTTGGAGACATTTGAAAAATTTCAAATTGACGTTGGGGCCATCCATAGACACCTGTATTATTTTGGAAGGTGACAGAGGAGCAATTCCATCCAAAAAAAATGCCTAAGCAAATGTTCAGCTGTGCTTCTATCAAGAAACACACTATTTAAGTATCTGCTAATAACCATTTGCTTTTCTTCATCCCAAAACATGATTAGTATGTCCATTTGTCCTCGCTGAATTATTTTGTTCAATGCTTCATCAAAACATAATACAAAATTGTCGCACAACTTCAAGCGATCTAGCATATTCTGCTGGAAGTACGGTGCTAGCCCATGAACAAGAACATACGCAACTTTATCTTCTCCTAAAGTTAATGCATTGGCAACTGCACTATCCGGAAACATCATTTTAAATACAGTACTTATGTTACTGCAAGAATTAAAAGACATTTTCTTGCACACAACATGTAGACTCCAAATAATCTCTGCTTTCATTGCATCTTCTTTTAAAACGTAGTTGTCGAGATTTCTTTGAGGCACTACATTCTGTAGACTAGTGACAGTGTTTATCTGAAGCTGAGTGCATTTTGACGTGAAGACACTATTTGAGCAAGAAGAATCACTACTCTGTCCCTTGTCTAGGTTAACGTCTGAAATCGCTGTTGATCCAGATCAACTTGCAATATTACCTGGCGTCTTTATGAAAAAAGAAGACTAAAAAGTCTGACTTGTCGCACCTCCCACCATTTTCAAATAGGTTGGTCCTTTCCCATGAGAAACTAATGCTTGCTTTCCCATATTGCTCAAGTTCAAAGTCTTTTTACACACCCTACAAAATGCTTGAGTATTATGCCCATCTACAGGATGCACCCATGCTGAAAAATCTGGAAAGAGAGCTGGGTTCAGCCACAGCTGATTAAATACAGTTTTTTTGTCAGACATAATGACCTGTAACAGTCTTTACATAATCAACCTGGAATAAAACAAAGTAGGTGGATGGTTACACAAAAAAGCTTACTACTCCACATGCAACAAACAGGTAGCCTTCTTTTCACAGGCAAGAGAGCCACAGCCACAACCCGAACAGTTCCGAAGTTTACCGAAGTGAAAAGTAAAGTTAGGTTCGGTCAGTTACATAAACAAAAGTTCTTTCAATTTTTATTTTCTAGGAGGTTAGGTTAAGTTAGCATTATTTAAAATACTATATCACCGTAAAATATATAAATCCTTATAATATGGTGTTTTTTCATGGGTGATCGTTCCATGTAGTGAAAGGAACACATCCGCGTAGCAAATACAGTTTCTCACTCCTTGGCAAATGTTGGCAACACATACTGCGCACCGCTGTGTTGGTTTGGTACCAGTGATTTTGGGCTTTGTTTTTGTTTACCTTGACGTAAATTTTTGTGCTTTATTGACACGTTCTACAGATAATTTATTTACGTTTATGATTAATTTTCGCGATATTCATGTAATGGCGAGTGGTCGTGAAAAAAACGCTGTAACAGTTAACAGGGTGTCTACCAGATCTAGTAAATGAAATTCCCTGATTTTTCCAGGTTTTCCAGGTCTAAAACTGAACTTTTCCAGGTTTTCTGTAACACAATTACGACATTCCACGAAACTGAAAAACTGCATAATAGTACATTGACGGGTTTCAAAGTATTTCAACTCACTTAAATTATTAAAAAAAAATACCTTCTTCCAGACGTGGCCAAAGTGACTCATTTGATGACAAATAAAACATGCTGCTACAAATATTTCACACACTTACTTTTGCAAAAAACATAAGTAAAAGGAAGCGCCCATCAATTTCGCAGTGACTCAACTTTTGCGTCTATTGCACTTGCTTCAGAACAAGCCAAATCCAACACTCGAGCCTTCTTCAACTGCAATGCCTTGATCTCTTCAACTCTTCTTTTTCTACCTTCTTCTTGTCTGTAGCTTCCTTTTCTTTTTGTTTTGTTTGCAGCGCTTCCTTACGCCTACAACTAGCATTTCTTACATACTGTAACATGGACTTGGTGATATCAACATGCTCTACACCTCCAGAACGTTGAACAAAGTCGTACATCTGTCTTAGTGCGATCAGTATTTCTTCCTGCAAGTTTTCAGTCAGAAAATTAGAATTCATTGAAAATACTCTTTCCAGTGATGCATTTCCATTGGAAAGTACCAACATCATCCTCACAAACTTTAGAAGGCCTGTTTTGGCAGCTACTGTATGTGCCTTAAGGATGAGCATCCACAAGTGATCAAAGCGCCAGTCTTCTCGAGAAAAAGACGAGAACAGTGCTTCAGAATCTTGCGAGGAACATATAAAATTAAAATGATAACTCAATGTTATCAGCTTCTTGTCCTCATAGCCACTTGTTTTGAAGACAAAATTCTAAACTGTAATTCACATGCTGTTTCCTCACACCCGAATTTAAAGCCACAGACGGACATAAGCAGGAAATTCCCTTGGTAAGTTTGTACTTCAGGGGACTTTTGTCTTGAAGTTTTTTTACCATAACCTTTAGACAAGTCCTAAAATCATTTTTCAGTAACAGGACAGACTTTACTGGTACTTTCTCTTTCTTGATGGCATGGCATACTGCATAACCCAACTTGATATTGTTAGCAGTCAATAGATTTTCCTGGTTATCTACATCCAATCGAGATACATTGTGTTTCTCTCTAAAGCTCTTCAGTACCTCTGGTTTCAAAAACTTTCCTGCCAAAGCTAATAAAATGTCTACCAGTGAATCATAGAGAAAAGGTGCCATGGGTGCTTCACTTTGGAACATTGTGAGAAAATATTCCAGCTCTGATGCCAAAGAGTAGAAGAATGTCAATTTTACTTTCTTCAAGAGCACTTTTCACTACACTGAAAGACACAGATGAAATAGAAACTTCACTAACAAATTTCTTTAGGTGGGGTAACGTTTTCATGGCACGCTCAGCAACTGCAGTATTCCATCTGATTGCACAAAATTTATTGGAAAAAAGCTCTGATCCAGTTATTCTAATGTAATCTGCCCTCCTTGCAGGTAGGTACATGCATAAACAAATAGTAACTGTGCCTCAAAAAACTAACAACGTCCAATTGTATAGCAGAAATTCCAGTTTTGAAAGCACCATGGACCGTATGAAGCCCACAGCTACCAATTTCTAGCAACGATGGCGAATCTTCACCAAAAGTGTCTGTGATATGTATTTTCAAAGCTAACAAAAATGCCCAGTTTAAGTTGAGGGCATCCATAGATACTTAAAATTAAATGCACCTGCCGGTATAATCCGAACGTGGGAAGCACATGCTGCAGTACGTATGTCAGCAGGATAACAGACCAGCATGAACCAGTTTGTATCACGTGATTTAAAGCCACTTCCGAATCTGATGGTAAATAAAAGAAAATGGACGTGGGAACTGTTCGTTATTTTCCATTCAAAAATAAAATAATGGGACGCGATACACTTGATGCTACGTCAATGCAAGCAGATCACTAAACAAAAAACGTATTGCCAACTACAACCTATCAAACAAAAATTCCCTGATTTTTAACAAAATTCCCTGATTTTTCCCTGATTTTTCCAGGTTTTCCAGGGTCAGTAGACACCCTGAGTTAAGCAAAAATGGAATATTTTGAGGTAGTTTGACAACCATGTTGGATCGCGTGTGGCCTTAGTGTCTACATTAAACACAATAATTGTTCATAATTGAATGTCCATCGAAAATGCCGCAGAACAATGTGGAGCAATGGCAAAAAAAATTAAAAAATATCAAGTTGTTAATGTTAGGCCTATAACATATTTTTACTTAAGTTTTAGGATAGCCATTAAATACTAAAGTTAATTGCAAACAAAAATAATATAGTTATTGTTGTAAAACGACTTGAAGAATAATTACAATATCTATCATCATGTAGTTTTAAGTAAAATTTTACTTTCCCCTCAATTACACTTTCCTCCGAATTACACCTTTTTTTCTGTTTTCCCCTTGAAAAGTGTTATTCAGGGGTTCCACTGTATTTTTAAACAAACTAGTAAAAGTGTTGGCAAAACACTATTAATGGTAAATACAGCGTAATACTTAATATATCTGAAAACTTAAGACATACAAGCCGAGTTAGTGAACTTCTTTACTACTTTCACATCTTCATTCACTACTGCATGCAGAAGACTGCAGTAACCTTCAAAAGATACAGTGAGCGGAACAGAATTTATTGCAACTAGAGATGATGTATGTACATAGCTAATAGCCAGACTTATGATGTTTTTTGATTAGATATATTTCTTTCAGAGTTATTTATCAAAATTTTACTTTCCACTACATTTCACTGACTTTATAGCTATCTCCCTGACTTTCCCTCACTTTATAGCTATCTCACTGACTTTCCTTGACACCTTTATTTTTCCCTGACTTTCCCTGACTATCCCTGACATTCCAGATTGTAGGAACCCTGACTGTCCTCACACAGACAGATGAGTGGCCAAAACCAGGGCTATACCGACATTTATGTCTATTCACCTGATCAAATTTTTGCTCTGATGAAATTTTTGTGGGATGACCAATGGCCTTTCTTTTCTTGGAAATTTGTACATGGCTAGGATTATTCATAAAATCAACTTGAATATAATTCACGGACTCTTCTCTGCAGAGTAGAGTATGGAACATAGAAGTGCGTTGCTGCAGCTCTCGTACCTAAATGGTCATTAAGAACACTTATTTTTTCTTGATTCATTCTTACTTCAGACAAATGCAAGTACACATTCTTACTCTTGTAATTCTTCCCACTTGCAAAAATAAATTCTATAAATATATCTCCATGAAATATCAAAACTTAATTTCATCTATAAGCATTAGGAGTACCTAATTGTTGTAGATGATGTTTCCCGAATTTTAAAAATTCAAATTTACATTAACTTAAAACAATATTACAATTAATCAATTCACAAAATACGTTAAATAAAATAAAATTCAATTATATTTTGTAACAATAATATACTTTTTACTTATAAACATTTGTGAAAATTGTTGTTAGACATTGTATTTTTTTTTAACTTGAATTCTTTATCACACACCTTCAAAACATAAAGACAATTTAAAAGAAAACAAAGGAATTATTCAGTGTGAATCAAATAGCCCCACCAAAAATGGTTCAAATAGCCCCACGTGAAACAATGTTCCAGCATTCTAATAGTTCCTAGACAAAGCAACATATGCCGCTAGTTGTTGCATAGAACGATGAAGTGGTCTTTGCAGGCTGTGACACAAACACAACATGCGCAGAGTTGTAGTTATTTTCGCTGTAAGATCTTAAAGAACTAACATCGAAAACTACATCAGCACCATCAACTCACATAAACTACTTACCTCACAAATTTTGAATTGATATCACATGAGATACATTAAAGGTATTTAGTTAAATCTTCTAGCGCTTCCATTAACAACTTAACTCACAAGCTCTCATACGGAAAATGGTGTCTTAGCTTTGAATAAAAGAGGTGACACTTTTCTTCTTATTTTGATCCAAAAAGCCTCATCGCTCAAATAGTCTTACCCTACCATACATGTTAATTCATTTTAAATTACGTAAACTAATAAGTATTTGTTTCATGAAATTAAGGGTGAATAATCGGAAGCTGTCGCAGCTGAGGCGTCAAGCTAAAAAGGCAAATATCGTAAATTCAATTCCAGACTTGGTATGGATGAACGAATGAACAAGAACACAGTCAGTATGCCTCTTTGCAAACACCCTGCCTTGCCTTTACATTTATCTTCTGAATATGATGAAATCTCCAAGACAATGAATGAATTGTAGGTTGATATCCCGTCAAAATCGACATATCTGCAGCTGGATAAGTGGTAAAGCAATGAGCTGTACCAGTTACGAAATGTATTTTGTGATGAAAACAGGAGTACTCCGCGCAAACCCACAACATGTGGCAACAACGCCCACGTTCCTTTCTTGCAAAAAAAAAGTCTTGAGAATGAGTATCTGATTGGGGGGGGGGGGGGAGAGAGAGAGAGAGAGAAGTACATCTAAGAACGAGGCATCACATAGTACTCCTGAAGGGTGTGCTGCAAGCCTCGCTGTCACCACGCACAGCCCCAGGCGACGGAATGCCAACCACAACTTCTGGTAATTACAAATAATGACAAAGGCCCGTTCTACAATGACACGGAAACAGAGACGGATCACGTAAGCAGAAACGGATCTCTACGAACAAGGTTTTTACAATAACACGCTGACGGAGACGGTCCTGAAGAACTCTTCCGTGTACGTTGCTCCGTGCGACCAATAAAATCTGCGGTGGTAGCCATGTTTGTTCATTTTCTAAATATGTTAAAAATTGCTTCTAGTCCAAGAATATTTAGTGTTCTATTAGTGCATTATTCGACTGTTGGACAAAAAACTTAATTCAAAATTTTATTACCACGCTTTTATTAGCTTCACCTGTATTTATGTATGGATGAATGGATGGATGGACTATGTAATAAAATCTTTCCATTCCATTTTTACCCACTTTTCGACGTCCGAATGTGTTGAAATTTTGCATACGTATAAAGAACCTCAGACAATACAATATTTTGATAACTTAAGATCTTAGTGTTAAGGGGGAGTGGGGGGTCTGAGAGCCAATAAACCATTAATTTTGAGCCGTGGGTAATAACCGGGCCTTTTGCGGATCCATGAGGTCGGGGTAAGGTAGGAATTTTCCCCGGGGTCGACATTTACGCTTGATTGGGGGGGGGGGGGGGGGGGAGAGGAGAGAGAGAGAGTTTACAACCAAAAATTTCGAAATTTTTTAAACTGAATGCTTTTTCTATTTGGAGTGTTTCCGATCTAATAGGTCGGTTTATGGTGGTAAATAAATGTGCCCGGGTAAGGAGAAGCGTAATGCCTCTAAATTTTGAAAATTTTAGAAGTATATACTTTTCAATTTAGAGTTTTTCCGAGGTCATGTTATGGTGGGAAATGAGTCCGGGCTTCGTCTTTCTCCCCCTAGAAAAGGGAGGGGGGCCGTAAGCCCTTAAATTTCGAAAATTTCTAAAATATATTATTTTCGATTTAGAGTGTTTCCGAGGTCGTTTTATGGTGTAAAATGTGCCCGGGGTTCGTAAATCGCAATATGGGTACTATATGTGAAATTATCTGGCCACTCTTTCGGCGTGATCAATCCATTCCATCAGTCCCTGTTGATTTCGGCACAGATGGTGTACATACAAGTATACCAATAGCCATTCACTTTCCAGCAACATGTATGGTACTGCTGAAAAGCGAATGTTGCCATTAATACTGAGTTGGACATCTACCGTGCATAAAATGCAAGGCTGCGCTGTAGATTATGGAGTTGTTTATTTGGAATTGCGTCTCTTTGCTGCCGGATAGGCTTATGTAGCTCTTAGTTGCGTTAAGTCACTGGATGGTCTCCAAGTATAAGAACTTGATTGCTTTATGATAACAAGAAAAGTTATAATTGGACAAAAACTTAAATTTAAATTTAATTTTTTTAATTTTTAGTTCATTGAACGATAAAAGCTGTTTTTTTTTGTTTGTTTTTTTTAAACTATAGGTTTATTATCTCGCTTTCTTGTCTGTCTGATTGTTCGGTACAAATTTTGCAATCGATTTTAAAGTAACTTTCCAATAAGCTAGATACTTGAAACTTTTAATATAGCTCAGAACTGTTTGACAATGCATATTAACTCGCTTTCTCTTCATTTTGTTTGTTTATTCGTTACAAATTTGTTTGGTTTTGTTTAGCAAAGCCCTGGGATTCGTGGGATTAGACTACGAGCAGAACAGAACAATGTTGCGGGATGCATAAGGCAGCACTCGAACGCGGTGCCTCTATCACGCATACAGGACTAGGAGAAATGTCCACCACACGGTTATACAGTAAGGTCTGGCAACTCCCTACCCTTATCCTTATCAAGACCCGTCCACTTTGCAAAGCTCACGGCGAATAACGAAATAACGGCGTTGATGATAGTTTAGTTTAGTTTAGTTTAGGACTTCGTCAATAGATGGTGTTGCACTGAATTTGACAAGAACTGTATTTTGGTGCGTCCGTCAAGGCTTTTTTCGTTGTCTCCTTGTCCTCTTCTTGCAAGCACTTCTCATTTTTAGTTTCAAACCTTACAATTATTTTTATATGTATTTAAAACTCACAATCCCAGATTTTCATTACAATCTGTGTGGATTTTGGAATAAATCAGATACTTAATATGTACTAAAAATTAGATTAAATAAACTGGTAAAAATTTCACACACACAAGACTAAAGAGCCAAAAATGATAATTTAATTAAATAATATTTTTTAAATTATACTTTTTAAAATGGACTAAAATGTATACAATGTTTTTTTCCTAGTCCCATAAAGATTTATAACCCCATACAGATTCTTAACCCCATACAGATTCCTAACCCCATACAGATTGTCCTGAAAATTTATGATTTTTTTAACATTTATGAATTACCTAACTTGTAAGATTTAAAACGAGAAACGGGGAAGCATACAATAGACAGCTGATGCATGAATAGTTCACTAACAATTTTATTGTACTGAAAATATTTTGAACTGTTGTGCGAGCTTTCTCAATGACAGCTACTCATTATACTCATTATTATTATTATTATTATTATTATTATTATTATTATGAGTGGGGAAAATTGGTTCGTAAGGATAGCCCAACTAATTTTTATACAATTTCATTTAAAATTAAAATTTACATTACTAATTAAATCACATTTAATGTTTGTACACAAATCACTAAGTATCTGTCTAGCCCACAGTCCGCACTCCTCACTGGAGCTAGGATAAACAGTGGTTCGCCCCTTACCACACGCCTGGCCGCACAGTCTCGCGCCACTCGGGCACACACGCACGGTCCCGTCGCTCCGCGTCGCGCCGCTCGCAAAGCGGGGTCTCTCGTCTTCCACACGCCGAATTCGCACTCCAATCCACTCACCTGTTGGAACTCGCGGAACTCGAGCGGGAGCCGGCGTCGCCGCTTTTATAACCTTGGCAGTCTTTCTGGAACCAACTGGAGTGGTTGTGACTTGTCGAGTCATCCCAGGCCGACCCGACGCTCGCATCCAGAATAATGCCACTCCACGCGGAATCCCCCGGCCGCTAATGGATAGATAACAGTGTCGAGGAAGAAAGCGGGGTTAGCGGCGGGGGGTGAGTGTGGCAAGGCCCAGCCGCCCTAATCACACAATGGTATGCGCTCGTGACGTCAGTGGTCTTGCGGTCCAGCCAGGCGCCCGGCTACCTGGCGCGCGTCGCGTCCTTGTCTCGCGCATTCTCAAAATTATTATCGATCGCATGCGCCCCACGTATTTCGTTTTATATCTTACATGTTAATTCATAGGTCTTAAAAATCAACAGTCACAATTTTTTAGGACGATCTGTATGAACTTGGAAATCATAACTGGGTTTGGAGAAATAATTTATTTAAATATTTTTAGTTCGTTTTAAAATAAGTTGTTTTTAAATGTTATTTTTTTATTTAATTATTATTGAATGTAATTATTCAGCACAAAAAATAAAAGTAAAATTCATACTGACTGCGGCACGGGAAACAACGCGTTAAAACACGGCTCCCGTAAAGCACGTTCTGCAATGATCATTTACAAACAGATAACACTTATCTTGACATTTAATTCCGAGGAAAAAAAGAGCGTGGATGTCAGAAGATAGAAAAAGTCATCGATAAACAACATAGTACTTATTCCTCGCGTACTTCAAACGAATACGACGAACATTGTCGAGGAAAAGCAATTTTGAATAACCCATTTGCTTTTATTATAATTTATTAACTGACGATCACGAGGTTTGTTATTTTTTTGCCATCCTGTCTGACTGCAAGGTTAGTATGTGCACATTTCGTGCCGCCACGTACATGAGTGACCAGGGCTGCAACTAGAGTCTCTGGCACCCGGGGCATGAATAGATTCATGCGCCCCCCCCCCCCCCCCAATTTTTTTGCACATACCACACCAATAAAGCAGGGTGTCCTGGGGCCCTCCCACGGAAAAATTGTGCTATTTAAGCATTTTCCATACCTACATGTAACAGTTTCTGTGATACTGTAACTTCCATGCATGAACCCACTATGTCCATAAAGTAGTCCGTATAATCACTAGACTTGTTCATTAAATATGTTGAGACGTTATATTGGAAATCAGATTAGACATTCCTGGCATGCAAGTTAAAAAAACTTTTTACCAGTTACCAGTTGTAGTAGGAATTACAATGCAAGCGATTTCGGCGCCCCCACAGCTTTGCGCCCGGGGCGTATGCCCCGCTTGCCACCCCCCCCCCCCTAGTTGCGGCCCTGTGAGTGACGTTACGGTCACTCGCATCCCATCACGACAATCCGATTTAGATTCTTCCTCTTACGGATGAAGTGGCTGATGAATAGACTCAACACACGCCGCAATTACTACACCACAATCGTGCTAGGCATATAAGCAGCGTCGAGGTTTCGTGAAACCATAAAAACTCCACACCTGCGTGGTTTCTCCCAAACATAAAGCTTAATGTAGGAGCAAGAGAGGCAGGCCCAGGCCAATGAAACGTTTCTACACCGTTTGGATTTTATTTTTTGCTAGCTTACCACACGCGGCTTCTCTCGCGCAAATATAAGGGTAGTAGTAGCATCGTACGAAACGTAAATGATCAATTCTACTCATTCTTTAGTAAAGCAATATAAGTAATTAAGTGTAGATTTATAGTAAGTTTTATTAATTGCAAAACCATTCAGAGTTGAAACTTTGAAAATGTTACTGTATATAAGCGCGTATATTTTAATGTATTACATTACATGTGCCAATTTCTTATTTCGCATATTGAGTATTCAGAGATATGTTGGCACTTAATAAAATCACACATTTTCACTTCATCAGGGAGCTAGTTATAACAGTATTCTACGCGCATATTTATTTTTAACATAGATTATGCCATCTTCCACGTGTTTAGTTTCAATACATTTGGCTATAACCATAAACTAACCTAATAAAACTTTTTTTCTCATCTGAGTATATATATATTTTTTTTTAATTTCTGAAACTATTTCATCTTAATTTTGAATACAGATTATAGATATGAACATTGTGTTATCTTCCTTATTAGAGGATCTGACTTGATTAAATTAAAATCACGAACTTCTCGCCCCTTCCCCCTTATCAAACATGGGTTGAATTGAATGAAAAAAAAAATATTTTCAGTATGAAATAGGTAAGTGAAAATTCACACCTCCCACCACAAAACGCTTTACGCTCAGAAGTCGCTGCAAGCGAGGAAAAAAAACAAAGCAGTACTTGCTACACATGCGCTTATCTAATACTGTTTGAGTTACTCTTTGTGACCTTGAACCAACACTCTACCACGCTTATAGTTGATACTATTAAAATTTATAACTGGGACATTCTTTTATGGACATAGGTACTGTATTTCAGAAGGCAATGGAGTGTCATCACTCGCCTCTCGCACGCGATCACAGTTGGATTACCAGGGGGTTGCTGGATTACCAGGGGGTTGCTCCATAGTTTGCCGCAAGTGGAAAATGTGGCAGATGTTACTTTGATCCGGTGGATTTTCGGCGCTCAGGTGCCTTCGCTTCCTTTTACAAATTTTCCTTACATTTCCCTTTTGTCACTAAAAAAAAAAAAAACCCTCCCCCCAATATTATTTGTAAATCTGACAAAAAAAATTACAATCAACAGTTTGCGCCGTTATTTTTTACGTACCCAACTCTGCTGGTATGGAAAAATACAACGAATATACCTGTTTTATAAAACTTTTATCTTTTATTGTAATTCAAATTAATACAACGTTCTTTGCATCTCTTACGTTTAACTATTGTAAGTGTTACGGATGATTAAAGGCTCGCGAATTTATGATTAAAATAAGTATCCAGATTAGGACATTAATATACTACATAGTATGTAAAATTACTGATAGCAACTATTTTTCAACCAATGTTCCCTGTCTTTTACACGTTTTTTTTAAGACACCTTACAAGTTACCGGAGTGTTTCCGGTTTCTCATATTTCCCCTGACCGCGGGAACTCTGGTCGCTACTCCATTCCTACTGCTTCCCCCTTCTTTAGTCACTAATGACCTTGATTTCGACGAGACGTTAGTGCTAAACCCAGGGTCGGACCCAGGACTGACTTCTGGGTTTAAGGAAGGGGGCGGTAGTATGGACCTAGTATAATACATGTTTATTACTTCAGAAGTCGTTATTATCCAGTGCATATTTTACCCTTCTGGGGGTCCTAGTCCACCTCCCCTCCTAAATCCACCACTGGCTAAACCCTAATGCATTATTTCCTTCACTCGCACTTGTGAACGGCCAGCGGGCCCCACTGTGGTGGCACTGGTGCCAAGAGCACTCAGTGTGGCATACCCACGGGACAAGGGGGCAGATGTACAAGTGCGACTCCTACAGTGGAAACTGAAACCATGTTTCGCGCGGCATGTGACGCTATCTGTCGGGTGGGCCCATGACAACTAACAAAAAAAACTGGCGGGAGTGTTAGTTTTACAATAATAATTTGACTACTTTACAACTAATTGCTTAGTAAAATAAATCTAAACTGTGCAAAAAATAACATACTTATAATACTTACTGGTTTGTAATAAATATATAAACTAGTAGGGGCTGCAGTATTTCTGAGTATGCCAAACCACAAAATATTTGACTACCAAAATAAAGTGAATTAATTTTCACTGGTTTGTTTGCACAGATATAAACTGTTGTATTACTTCTAAAAATCAATGTAACATGTGTTAGTATATTATGAAAGTTACTATCTAGCGGGTGGGCCTAAAACTACTTCAAAAACTAGGTCACCCTTCCAGGTACTGCACGAGGAGTTGCAAAACTTGCGTTCATGTTCGTTGTCAAGTGTCACGTCGTTAGTTACTTCATGTTTCCAACCGACACGTCCTACTACTCTCTATTACCCTTCAAGGTTTGCCTGTGTCATTTGTTATGCTCTGTCTCGCCTAATATTCCGAGCTCTACATTAAAGCCAGATATGTATATAGTAGGTTTACATTTAGCCAAAAGCTTCTCGCTAGTCCGTCAAGGCTTCAAAATGTAGGGCATGAACGTTTGGCAGGTGAAAGCCTCACAAGAGTTGTAATTTACTTTTCTAACTCTGTAAGAGAGAGAGAGAATAAACTGCGCTGTCTGTTAAAATATTAAGCCAAATTTATACTAGCTCCATCATGTAATGTCAAACGTTGCACTTTTCTTTGACCTGTGATCCTTAAATATTTGTAAGCTCTGATAACGTCATTCGCTAGGTTTAATCTACCGACTGTAAAGAAATACAAACCTACAATGTTACCACTATGTTTGCTCGAGTATCAGAAATCGGCACTTTTTTTCTCATAGCCAGATCCAAATTCATCCATAATCAAAGCAGTAACGCAGGTGATTTTTGCCACTCCTCTCTGATCGAAAAAGTAAGACGTAGCAACACAAGAACGCGAATTATCACCACCATCACACTTGGCATGTTTGTTATGAAAGCCGCTTTGTTTTCTTAGTTGGTTTATGGCGTAAAATAACGCACTGAAAATACCGTCAGCAGGAAAACATAAAAAAAGCATCTCCTGTATAAACAAAGTGAGTAAAACAATGTTTGAATTACCTAACTGAAATTTCTTTGCCGCAGCATATTTTATAAACAAGCACAAATATAATTGAAAATATGTAACATAGAGTCTTATACGTGACAGTGCTAGCAATAAGATTTTTTTTCCGCCCTCATTTTCAGTATTTTGCGAATTTGTTTCCTGCTTTTAACAACAGTGTCTCGCGCTATGATTGGCGGAGGTTTTTTTTATTATTATTATTATCATTTAGACACCTCATAGACAGCCAGGTCGCATGAAGTAGTGGTTTAAGGCTTTTCTGCATTCTAGTCGTGAGAGATGTTGAGAGTTCCGCGGGTGCTAGTAACTTCCCGTCAGCGGGGGTCGCTTCCCGCGGGCCTCGCTGGCCATTGCTCCCATTCGCGGCAGTTGTTGCTGGAGCGCTACTGACGAGAGCTGACTGGACGTGGCGCCGTGCCCTTGCAATGGCCACTGGAGCACTGGAGCACTGGAGCACTGGAGCACTGGAGCACTGGAGCACTGGAGCACTGGAGCACTGGAGCACTGGGGCCAGCGACACACTAGGCGGGTGCACCGGAGCTGTTGTCACTTCTGCTCGGGGAGTTCTTCTACATTTTCCATTTTCATAAATGCATTTAGTGCCCACCTAAGAGACCTGAATTGTATACTTTAAAGTCGTGGAAAGAATACTCAGCCAAAAAAAAAATTACTATTAATGGCTCCAAAGCCAAAGTTAGTAACTTAATGTTTATTATACTCAACTAGCAGTACTCACTGCTCACTCACGAGCAACTTAAAAGTTTAAATCACGCAACTCGGTCTATTACTTCCAGTCTTACTTCTCACTGACTTCAATTCGACGCTCCCCACCAACGCTGATTAAGTCATCACGGCAAATGTTAACAGGGTTAGTCACACCGTCACACGTAACGACCACGAGCAACGTCTGCTCTTCTAAGATATATTCGCTTAAACTCTGTAGCTTTCATATTTTACAAGTTTTATGCGGTGTCGTATCCTCAGCCGAAGTGACACCCAACCCGAGATTAAAGACATTCATATCCCTGTTGGAAATCCATGTCAAAAACGCCGCGGAAGTTTTAGACGCAGCGACAGAAACGCAAAGTGTGACACCAGCCAGAACCTATCTGAGCTGCGACAGTGGTAGATGGAGTCAGTCATATCATACTGATGCGCGATTCAACTACTTTTACCGTAAAACATATCAAACGAACAGTATCGCACCAATTTTTTTGCAAGACGCGATATAAATACAACTTCAAAATTAAATTATTTTAAACTGAATCCAACGCCGATTGGAATAGAATTGGCCATCGCCAGATTTAAGAAATAAAATTTAAAAAAGCGATTTCACTAGGTACTCGTCGGCGGCAAAACCTCGAGTGCCTGTGAGCATCTTGCCACTAGCTCGGCCAGCGAGTTTACTTTCCACTCGCCTGCTTGCTCAAAAGACCTTTCCGCGGGAGGTTTTATTTTTATACTTGAATCACGTTGTTTTCTATTTGATTTCACTTATTATAATTTTTATTTTTTAACTAAAATGAGTGAAACTAATGCAAGATTAAGTTTTTACTACTACGTACTTCAATAGTTTAGAGGGACTTGCACATACAATCAAAACACAGTCATGACAACCGGGTAACAAGAAAACGAGACCAGTCTTAAAACTTTTCTCCCCGGGGCAGAGCGAGTGAGTCAGCGTGGTTATGACTATGCACTGAAAGAATTCGTTTGAAACGAGAGAATTCGCAAGCGAGTAGCCTCGCTCAATGTAATCTAGAGACTTTAAGCATTGATATACACGGCGCTATGTGCTCATTTTAAGCGTTTACTTGTCCCCAAAGTACTAAAGGCAGGCATAAAGATGTTTGAGAACGCTGTTTATTTTTATATGATGTGCCCTACCGTTATAATTCTTGTCCTCTTGGTATGAGTTAGTGTCCACTAAAGGGAGACAACCCTTATAAAATTGCAATGCGAGTGTCTTTGTACATTTAAACCCCAACCGAAAGCATGATGACAATTACTTAACTGATGTACATCAAATGATATGACAAAACTTATATTATGACATAAGAGCACTCTTACAGATACTCAGGTGTTTACGATTGGGAAGACGGGTTCAAGCGCCCTATGTAAGAATTTTCATTCGTGTTTCGCTGAGTTCATGACGCAGGCTATATTCGCCGAAAAGCTCGTATCAGCCCCTTGTCTTGACAAGTGGTTGCCTGTGTGGCAACAGAGCAGCAAGCAATGCCGTGCACCAAGCTACGTGGAAACTCCGCTATCTAGCGGGTGGTGGTTCGCTTTCCTGGTCCTCGCGTCACTCTGACACGTCTGTTCCTAAGCAGGGGGTTGTCAATAGTGTGTGGATGACGCCATCCCTTGTCACCTGTCAGTTTGTGAAGCTTCAGGATCATTCACCGGCTATCGGGAAGGTTCGTGCCTGCTATTAACTCGATAAGCATGTTACCAAAAAAGTACTGTACGTAAGCAAAGTGCACTCACGTGTCACGGCAAATAGACACTATTGGACGACAAACCGTCATGCATACAATATATTTAAAGATAAACTTCAACAAGCTATACCTCGTCACAATCAAGCAAAACAGCAAACAAAGCAAAGATAATAAACAGAAGCAAGCACAAAAATGTGGTACAATACACGATTTTCCTCGAATTAACTGAATAAACACCGACATAACTAGTTTTTGCCTGTAAAAGTACAGACGTATCAACACATTGCAGCAGCACAAAATTTCGAAGCGCTAATTTCCATTTCTCGGAACAAATTTTACCATCGGAAGAAACTCCAAAGTAGGCAGTCGCGATCTCCAAATCTAGCGAATTCCCTCTTTACACTTCCACCCTAAAAAAAATCTAAACTCAGCTTATTTTTTAAAAAAAAAAAAATCTCTTAGTGACTTTTCGAGTGTTCAAAAACCCCTCTTTGAGTGGCAACAACTATCTGGATCGACAAACAAGAAAATTTCCATCAGTAGAACCGCAGCCAGCCGAATAACGTCCATCTTGTCGCGATAAGCGAAAGGATAAACAGTTGAGTGCACTATCAGAAGCTCTCCGCCCGAGAATAAGCAATAGCTATCTAGAGGCCCTAAAGCATAAACTTGTATGATTTTTGCTAGTACAAGATACTTAATGTTTCCAGTGACCACACCAGACATATTAATAAAACAAATAATACACAAATACAATTGTATACATATACTATTTTGTGCTGATACTGGTTTTGACAACTACTGTTTCCATGTTACTTCAAAAATATAAAACCAAAATGGCAAATCTGCCAGCAAGTTTCGCGTGAAATTGGCTTCCATTCACATTCTTGCTCAGTCAAATTGGCATACCATATAATCGCGCGAGTTTAAATGCTTGAAGTTGTGGATGTGAATTGCGGCGCGGTGCGACAGTATTTAACGTCTGGACATGCGTACGTAAGTTACGTGTACGTTGCGAATTCGTCTGGACATTGCCAGCCAGGTTTATGCTTAAGAACATTGCCGGAGCGAGTATTAGGTTATGTGTGAAACTAGAAAAATTTGAAGTATTTAAAAGTTACTAAAGGACTTAAGTTACGTTCACAAAACCAAAAACATGACTTACTCCTTAAACTTCCTTTTTAAATTATCATTTTGAAAACTATGCACAATTGAAATAATGAAAAATGGAAAACATTTTTATATTGCCACAGAAGTTGCTAATTCAATACTGTAAAAGCTTCTTGAACAACCTGGTGCGCTCTTGACATGACTGCTACTAATCAGTGTAATTTTACTGGATTATTTTTAATACCACTCAAAACTAATTCGAAATGGAGTTAATTTTCACGTATTTGCAGTTTATTTCACAGTTTCGTGTTGAGGTTGTAGTTTTAAAACCGTGAAAATATTTATAAAACTTAAATGCTATAATAAATGCTATAGCTTTAAAGAAGCCAGGAGATGTTATATAGTAGGTAATTTTATTATATCCAAAATTTGTTTCGATGTTAGCTTAGATAACGATGCTTATGTTGCCTAGTCGTAAAAATTACGTCACACTTGCAACTAGTGGAACGCATTACGGTTAATAATAATTGGGTTATTATTCGTGTTTTATGACAAGTGGCATGTGTTATTTTATTTGGGGGGAAAATGTATAGCTACAGTTTTTTTTATTATTTCTTTGTGGACCAACTATTGTTTGAGGGTTAAAAAATTTAGATTTGAAATTCTTTATAGAAGTTGTAGAGCGACGTTAGCATAATGTTTGTCCAGATGTATAAGAATCATCTCTGATAGCTAGATACTTGCAAAATTCGCGTTATCACACAAAACAGTCTCGAATGGATGTGTTTGCATACCACTTTCATTGAATCGTGGATCTTTGACACGCCCTGAAATACAGAAATCCAGTAATTAAATAACAAAAATTCACATGACACGACCATTGCAATTTAATTTTGTTTGTATATATTAATTAAATAATCATTGAAACTTACAAAATTAGTTAAAGTTAAAGTTTGTAGACCGTTTTACGAATATCTCTCCAGTATTGACTGCGCGCATTAATAAGGTAAATAAAACAAAATACAGTTCAACTTCGATTATCTTTTCCGGGGTTTAAAAATGTGATGCCTGTACAAAATATGAAACCAAATTTAAAATATGCTCCAATTACCGTAAGCGCGACAAGAAATATTCTGTGCTGTTTCCAAAAAAAGTATTTTATTCATGCAAAAATAATCATAACAATGTGTTGTACAAATTTACAGTATTTTTCTTGTGATGTTTCAAACTACTTCTCGGCAAATGTTTTGCAAAGGAATCTTTTGTAAAAGTAAAAAATAAAAAAATACTGTGTAACAATGATGGCCTAAGGTAGACTGCGGCAGCAGCCAATGAAGGAAATACTCTGGTTTGCTTGTATACCAGAGAGTGGGGCCAGCCTAGAGCCCAATAAATAACGCGAGTTTCGCTACTCCCTACTGGTAGCATATACAGCTTGCTACAGGACTGCCACCACAAACTTATATCAACTTATATCAACTTATATCAAGCTTACTAGTCTCCATGCTTACAGCTTGCTACAAGCTTGAATCAAGCTGGCACACGCTTGACTCAAGCTCACATCATGCTAGAGTCAAGGTTGCCGTGACAAGTCAACTGGCTAGCTTCATGCAAGCTTACTGAAACCTCGAGAATGCAATTCTGTGTTATAATTATCAAAGTTAAGCTTGGGAAGAACTTGAATCAAGCTCGCTCAAGTCAATGCAAGCTCATCGCAAGCCAAACTTATATGTGTGGTAGGAGTTATGTGTTTAAATCAAGATAACTATATGCGTGTGTTTGATATCTATACACGTTAAATGTTAGAATTGATAACGATAAGAAAAAAGATGAAGCCAAAAGCTGTGAAATGTTTTCAAATTTATTTTATTACTATGTCAATGTTAAAAACTTTGAAATATGCAAGTTAATATTTAAAAACCTTGCGATTACTTATGATTTAATGAAATGTTAAATGTAATTAATAAATACACTGTTAGAAATTACAATAAAATAACGGACTTTTCAACGAAGAATTTAACTCAAATAACCAAAGAGTTCTTCGTAATCTCAGATAACTGAATCTTCTTAGAACTACGCCGTATTTCGACTTCCAATTTATATGTTTCGTTCTAAACAAATGTAAACAGACACGTGGAAAAAGAAGAGTGTTTTTTACTGTAGACTTTACCTGTTTTTGAAAGCTCATCTCTGAAGGGGCCCGCCTGCGCTTACAAAATCGTAACTGTGGAATGGGAACGATAAACGTAAATCCCCCCCCCCCCTTCCACAGAGAATCCTATAAATCTTCGCCCATGGCATCAAGCATATTCACGAATATCGTTACAATGATTATAATAAGACGGTCTTTAAATGCAAAATCGAGTTTATTACCACACGAGCGAACAAGTTCACATTTTCAAAATAGCACAGCGATTACAAAAAAAAAACACGAATCACGGTTAGATAAGAAAAGATTAAGTTGTTTCGATAGTGGATACGTAGTTATGGTCTCAGCTTGCCATTTATTGTCAAATGGGCGATTTTTTGAAGTTTATTAACTAATCCGAATTTTAAAAAAACAATTATTTTAAGTTAATATGGTGCATGCAGCATTTTGTACTGGCAAATGTAACTTCAATCAAAATTTAGTGACAAAAATATATATATTTTTAAAAAATGAAGTCACTTTTAGTGAAAAAAACTGACCTACTTTATGGGCTGCCTTTGAAACAAATGTAAAAACTTGTGTTCGTTACCCACTGCTTATGATTACACTTATCAATTGCAGAGCCGCAAGGTTCGCGGACAAGCAGCAAGGAGTTCGCTCTGCCAGCGATGAGCCTACTATGTTCATCGCCCGAGGTTCTGAGAGTTGTTACCAGTCCCTCAAGGGGATAGTGTCCTTAATTATTTTGTTTCCATGAATTCGTGTTTTTTCTCATGATTATACACAAATTCATAACGGAACTATAGTTAACCGTTTGTAAAAGGTTTCATCAACTAAACAAATACACATATAAAGTATTTTACGAAATTAAACACAAATTATTGTCAGACCGGAATGCACTGACAGTATGTACTCCTGTGGTGTTCAGTTTTAAATTATATCGTTAGCCTGTCTTAAATTGTTTATGTTATATTCGTAAATCAAAAATATAGTTTATCAAAAATCACAGAAAACTGAGTTTTGTAGTTTTGGGAAAACCTTTGTAAGGGTACGGATTTTTTTGATTAATTTTAAGTACTTAGAGTAATACTATGTAATTTATATTTTTATTTATAATAGGAGAAAGTATAGCTAAATTTTGTTTCGGTATAATAAGTTATGACATTTTGGTTGTAGTGTTACAAGCGCAAGCAGGGCCGTGACGCGCACCGGGTTCGGAGCTGGCTGGCGGCCCCGCACGGTCACTGACGTCATGCCCCATCCATTGACGTAAGTCTTGCCACGCGTGCCTGCCCAGATTACAAGGGTCGTCGCTACCCCCACCCCCACCCCCTCCCCCACCCCAACCCCACCCTCCACGCACGGCGCCCTACCCCGGCGCCAGACAGCCTGTGGGAATTCCGCGAGCTGCCGATGCCATTTTTGACGCTTCGGGCGTCGGGTCAGCGCTGGATGACGTGACTCGTCATCCCGGGCCGTCACGTGAGCTAACAATGTCCTTCTCGACGCTTCGGGCGTCGGGTCGGCACAGGATGACGCGACTGGGCCCAGCCGCGCTCGTCACTTCTAGAAGTGGCGCCAGGGTCTATATAAGCCTGGACGCCGGCTTCCGCGACAGTGGCTCGGCGAAGGGAAGTGCGACGGCGGCAGCAACCGAGTACGACCAGAGTTCAGCGACGGAGGTCCACGAGGAGTGCTGCGGCGAGAGTTGCGCGAGGGGTGCGGTGTGTAAGAACTTGAGCTACTGAGTGCGAGTAATTGATTAGTAGGCATTTTAAGTAAGATTATGTATTAGTGTAATAAATATTAGCAGTCAATAAAATGTGCAAAAAATAATTGGGCTATCCTTATACGAACCCAGTTCTTCCCACTCAACGATTATTAAAATCGTAACAATAGATTTACAGTTTGCAACGTTAGTAAAATAACTAACAAAAAAATGTTATAAGATTTGGAAGGAGCATAACACTTTTAAGTCTCATTATAATTGAACAAATTTTAATGTTATCGAAATATAGCAACTTTTAATCAAGAAAATTTATTCGTACTAAGAAGAATATATACATCATTAAACTCCCCTTGGTAGCTGATATACTTAACGCCGGCGCAAAATTTTAACGGAAACGTATAATGCATCAAGCATCATCAATGCAACAACCGTTGTCATGAAGACTAAGGAAGCTATAAAATGAAAAATTCGTGGACATGAATATTATCGACGGAAAAAAAAATTATTTTAATCTTTAACGCTCCCGAACAGACACGTAACCCCCCCCCCCCTTTTTTTCCCCCTCTTCATGAGACGAATTTTTAAAAATAATGTAACACGTGTTATTTATTTCTTTGAAGAGTATATTTACAAAATTTCATAATCGTAGCTGACAAAAAAATTTTCTTCATACAAACTGTACCACCTTTTTACGCCACTTTGGGAATGGAATTTTTTAAAAAAAATTCCTCCATAGTGCACCCCTAGGGCACTCAAAGAATATTTCCTCAAAATTTAAAATCTCTAGGTCCACTGGTTTAGGCTGTCCGTTGTCTGTCAGTCACGGTAATGTTTTATAGATATAGAAGATTATTTTAAAGACATATTTACATCTTTTTCACCACTTTGGAGTTGATACTAGAAAATGTTAATATTGTGGTTGTAGTATTCGTATGCTTATTCTTGGTACTTAATATGTATTTTAATAATAGTCTATAGTTAAGTTAGAGGAGTTAGTCATGGCATCAATCGCGGCCACGGCTGGCCAATTCCCGATTAAATCACACGGGGTGTACGTGTGTTAGTGAGGCGGTATGATAAGCGCGACGCTCGCTGGTGCTTCTAGCGCGGTATAGCCTCTAAGCGCAAGGCTGTGAAATGGCACGCAGTCTTCTCGTTGTCACAGGAAAACTGTGAAATATGAGCGATAAATGTGTAATGCGAGTCCCTTAAGTGCTTTCAAAGATCTGTGCCGGTTTTTTTACGCCTAAAAATTACTCTGAACACACTCCTTTAAGCCATTTTAACTGTTCTAAAAATACAGTTATAAACTTAATCCGAAATCAAAAGTACTTTTCGACCTCAGCGAATTCTTAAATGCTTTTCGTAAACAGACCTCACTCAGATATCCTGAGTAGTTTTTAAATCGTATTGTCTTTCTTGAAGCTCTGAGCACCGTGTGTGAGCCCGGACAGACGTCGCCCTTAAACCCCGCATGATAAGGTGTATACAGGCTTCTGCATGAGACGCACTAGTACACTTAGAGTAAAATAGGTTAGAAAAATTAATCGTGGAGGCAATAATAACTAGAGACCCGGAAAATTCGCGGGTTCAATGACCTCCAGGATAGACTCCAATATCCTCTACACACTCGGGCAAATGCCAACTGTTCATTGGCTGCTGACTTGTAGTCGTCTCGACTGGGTGGCTTGTGATTCGACACTTCTATGAGTGAGGGTCTCTAATTGGCCCTCAGTCCTCCAGATTAACAGTGAACCAATGACAGAAGCAGCACTAAGGTATAATTATTTGAATTTTAGCATAACACGAAATGAACCCGCGAATTTTCCGGGTCTCTAATAATAACTGTGAAACAAGGATGGCACTTGTCATAACGCTAAAAATATTTTGAATATTAAACTGTTTTCCGTTTTTTGCACGAATAAGGATCTCGACCGCCTACTGAGATGACTTTCGCCGGTTACGCACCCGCACCAACCCCTTTACCCTTGCGAATCAAACAGATTTGCACCCTTGGCTACTAGCAGTATCTCTCATGCTTTTAGGTACCTGGTTTGATTAGAACTATGGCCAAATAACGCCCCATAATTATTAGAGACCGGAAAAATTCGCGAGTTCATTTCTCGATAGGCTAAAATACAAATCGTTATACCTCAGTGCTGCCTCCGCTATTGGTTCACAACTCACCTGGATGACTCTGGGCCAATGAGAAACACCCAACCAAAGCTTTATCGAATCACAGGCTGCTACGCTGGAATGTCTCACAAGACAGCAGCCAATGAGTGGGTGACATTTGACCGAGTGTACGTAGAACTATGGAGTTCATCCTATAGGTCATTGAACCCGCGAATTTTTTCCGGTCCCTACCCATAATGAACAAATGCTTCAACGGTGGTAACACTGCCTGTTTCAGGACCGGTGATGGCGTGTGCTCACGGTGCGCAGACGCCTGCGCACACATGCAGTTGTAGGAACTAGGGGGCGGGTGTGGGAAGGGAGGGGGAGGAGGCGGGATGAGAGCTGGGTCTATTAATCTGGGAGCTCGCGAGCAAACACACGCCGTACCGGTCAGTTTCATATCGGCTGGCACGTGGCGTCACCATCGACCTCCCACTTGAGCAGCGTGCTCCACTTCCTCGGGAAAAATGTTCATGCAAAAGCAACTTCTGGGGCCCGTTTCACAATGTTTACAATCTACAAGTTTACAAATGACAAGCTACAAGAAAAAGTTCACAAGTACTTGTAGATTTCGTTTCACAATAAAATCATATTTGCTTGTAGGTTTTGGGGAGTTTTACAAGTCAGCTGATGAAAGTTTACTAGTAGCCGTTTCACAATGTGTACAAATTACAAGCTACAAGAGAAAGTTCACAAGCTACAAGAAAAAGCTCACAAGTGCTTGTAAATTTCGTTTCACAATAAAATCATATTTACTTGTAGGTTTTGGGGAGTTTTACAAGTAAGCTGATAAAAGTTTACTAGTAGCTGTTTTGGCTAAAGTTGTCGAAAGTTCTGTTTATTTTAATTTGTTATGTAAATGGCGCCAATTGTAGTAGTTAATGAGAAAAAGCTCATATTATTGCAGAAAATAAGGGATGAAAAAGAAATCATATTTGGTGCCTTTTCCAAGAAACTTGATAAAACCATGAAAATAGAGAAATGGAAGGAAATTCATAATTTGGCACAGTCTATTGGCTTAGTTAAAGGTGACAAGGAATGGTCCTACACACGGGATGTGGTGTGGCCCAACATGAGAAAGGGTACAATGGTAAGTATACAAAGTATACATTTAACATGTATTGGAAGTTAGCTTTAATTACGTACCTCGAAATCTAATGAACCTTATGAGAATAGTTTAGGTTATGTTTGTGATGTCGCATAACTGAGTTAATAATTAATTTTATTATTAATAAAAAGAAACAAAATTTGTGTAAAGAAAACACCGCTGAATAAGTTCCCTAATAGTAATTATTTATTTTGCACAACGAATTCAATACTAGTACCCTTACTGTATATATTTTGTTCCAGACAAAAGTGGACAATTCAAAACGAACTGGTACTGCAGGAGGATTGAAATTTAAACAAAACGAAGTGGATGCAATGATCTTGGATATAATTGGACGTGATTCAGAAGTAGTTAGTGGACTAGGAGTGTCAGAAACATGGGCACCTGAAGTAGAAGTATGTAGCTGTAGTGACGCGGTTGAAGAGCCAGTCACGAATGGCACACTGTTAAATGAACCAAATGTTGCACAGTCAAATGAACAGGATCACAATGCCACAGAAAATACTCCATCACCATCAATATGTTATAAAGGAAAGATGCCAAAACGAAAAGTAAAACAAGGTAATTGTATAGCATAACCACATAATTTGACATTTATTTTGTATCCAAACTTCTACCAGATTATTAAAGAGTACCTATTAATAGTTTTATGTCTAATTCCCACATTAAACATGATAGGCCTGGTCTATGACATATAAATGCACTACAACAACAACATATATTTTGACAGATTTTGTAATACAAGTTTACAGTTGTAGTCTGTTCCATAGGAAATTATTACAAAACATAACATTTCATGCTTTTATATAATTTTTAGAAACTTATATATAATTTCAAAAAATAACAATTATTTATTACAATGTGATCTGCTGAATATAAACATAATGAAACAAATATAGGCTTATATTTTCAACAAGAAAAAGTGTAAGTTAAAAACTTTATTGTATATTTTCAGGTAACCAAATTCCATTGTGTGAAGATGCTACTGAAATTGCCGCACTCAAGAAACGTAAACTACATTTGCAAATCGAATACCTTGAGCTTCTCAATGAAAAAACCAGATTAGAGTTAGAAAATCTGAAAAGTGGACACATTCAATACATTGTTAACAATGTAGGACAACCATCACAAATGTTAGTAGTAGAAGATGATTTTAGTGCAGTCAATGAATAATGTAATTAATGTATTGTGGTATTTGAGATAATTATGGGATGGAGCAATATGAATGTTAGTTTTCTCTTTTATTAAAGTAATAAATACACTTTCAAGTAAAAAAAATTGTGTGTCTGTTTAGTTACGCCTAGCTCTTCTTTGCTCAAAAAAATTCATTATTTCCAGTTGTGCATGCACCATATCATTTTCTATGTATCCTTCCTCATCTCCATGTTCAGCCTCGGGCTCCACTTCTTCTTCATGGTGTAATTCACGATGCAAGTCATCAGGGTTTCGAGATATATTGCACAAAGTGGCACAGCATTTTATGACATTTGCTGCAAAAACTGGATTCAACCGTAGATAATTTAAACAGGGGAATTTTTCTTTCATTATGCCAAGGGCATTTTCAATAATTCTTCTAGTACTCTTATGCCTTCTGTTGAACTCTGCCTGTACGTCATCAAATGCATTTCCACGATAAGGGGGAATCAACCAGTTTTTCAGTGGATATGCACTGTCACCCAGTATGATTGCTTGAGGAAATGGTCTCCATCCATTTTCCATTCTTGTAGCCAACATGCTGTTTCTTAAGACGCGGGCATCATGTACACTGCCAGGCCAATTTGCGCTTACATAGTAAAATGTGTAATCTGGTCCACACACAAACATGCAATTAATAGAATGTTTTCCATGCCTGTCAACAAAATCTGCTTCATTTTTCATTGGTGCATCAATGCATATCAATGTTCCATCTACTATTCCACAAACGTTGGGAAAACCAGCAACAGCATAAAAATCTTGTGCTACTCGAACCATATTCATCGGCCAATTTACTATTTGCCTGAATTTAATCAAGTTAACTGCATCAACAACACTATGAACACTCCTGAACACGGATGATTTTGAAACTCCATGCATATCACCGACAGCATGGAACTGACACCCACTACCAAACCAATGCAAAGCAATACAAAGTTGCTGTTTTGCTGTTAGAGCTCCACTTTTGCCTGTAGGATGTTGCAGTTGATGTCCAATATCTTCTAAAAGAGATTCCATAGCTTGAGAAGTCATTCTAAATCTTTCATTATATTCATAGATTGATGAAAATGTATAATTGCATCTGATCCGAAATATCTTACGCCTGCGTTGAATTATATCATAATTTTCTTCATCTGAATCACTGGAACTGCTGCTAAACATTATTTAAAGTTTACCCATTCTGAAAGACTTGTAGCCAATTAACTAACTTTACAAGTTAATTTTACAAATTTGTAAAGCTGTGTCTATATTGTGAAACAAAACACTTGTGAATCATCCTAAAATCACTTGTAAACTGTTTAAATTTCCCTTGTAACATTTTACTTTACTATTTTCATTGTGAAACCAAAATTTAGATGCAACAACAAAACCTTACAATTTACAAGCCTTGTAAAGTTTTAGTTTACAAGTTTCTTTGTGAAACCAGAATTAAGATGCTACAAGGAAATTTTACAATTTACAAGACTTGTAAACATTGTGAAACGGGCCCCTGGAAGTATTCTCAAGGGGCCCGCCTCGTCAGGGGTGTACGTGTGTCAGTGAGGCGGGATGATAAGCGCGACACTCACTGGCACGTCTAGCGCGGTATCGCCTCTACACGCAAGGCCGTGAATTAGCGAGCAGTTTTTACGTCGTGAATAGAGATTTGAGCAATAACCATCACATTATATGGCACAGAGATGAAGATAAAGGTGTAATGCAAGTTCCTTAACTGCTTTCAAGAAAGTGAACCGAATGTTTCATGCCTAAAAACATGCATTTTTGCATTTTTGCATTTTTGCCCTTTTTCACTCTCCTAAAAATACTGTTTAAAATCAAAATACGGAAACAGAACTACTTAAAAGCCCTCATCGCATTCTTAAATGCTTTTCGTTAGCAGACGCCACTCGGATATCTTGAGCAGTTTTTAAATCGCATGATTTCTAATGATGCTCTGCACACCACATGAGTACCCAGATAGGAGGGACTCTTAATGACGTGATTTCGAGTCTACGTGCTATATAGTACCATTCCATCGTTTAAAGCGAAAATCTAAGGCCCGACTTCACGAACTGCGATTAAAATACAGAAAAAAAATACAATTATTTTATAGAGATGAAAATTTCAAGACTCTAATTTCAACATAAAGTAGTGCATGTTTCCATCACTTGTACGCAAACGATTATTTTTAAAATGTATTCCAGTATTCACTTCAGAATAATTTAATCCAGACGAACCGAAACTATAAATAATTCGTCACATCACCCTTATCTTTAAAAGATAAAATAATAAATAATGAATGTTACATATTTCCATTTGTTCAAGTATTGCGTTTCCATACGGATTAAACTACTATATCCGTTAAAATCGGATGTTTAAATATTTTATCTCGATAAACTGAGATAAGGGTCTTCGGTCGTAGTATTGCTAACGCGCACGCTCATACGGCGAGGGTCACGGGTTTAATTCCCTCCAACATGGCTCAAATTTATGAACACCGAGTCGGCGCTCAAGTGTTTCGCAACCAAATATTGGAGGTCACGTCGTCTAAAGTCTCCGTGCAGCCTAGCTTTAACTCAAATACGTATCATCATTTTTTGAGTTCTTATGTCTTTTGTTGTTATTTTACCGACATGGGATATACCATTTAATTTTTTTTTTACTGTAATTTAAAGATAAAAATTATCTCGTGATAATTCAAGCTACATTTTATTTCCCAGATAACAAACGAAAAAGAGGTTGGTACTGCCTTAGATATTAACGTTTATTTTGAATATTTAAAAACATTATTGTCGAAATTTCTGCACTACCTCTCGAGTTTGAGTATTAAGTACAACTAGACATACTTACCTACCTTTGAACAAGATATTTGTATTTGGTTTCAAACTACATATAATAAATATCAGGATATAATTTAATAAAAATTATCATTACAAGTGAAAGTACAAATTAAATGCCAAATAACAAACGCATTAGTTTTTTTTTCTCGCATCATTATATTAAAATCGCAAACACTCACGCAAAAGTTCGCAGGTAGGAAACAAACACAATACGTGGCAGCCAGTAAATGAATATTGACTGTTTTAGATCTATGTTACTGTAAGAAAATCGCAATCAGTAATTACGTATATATCCTTACCCCCACTTCTCTTTTTCCGTGAAAGATTAATGATAGGTCTATATATATTCACTGCTCTAAGAAAAATTTTCTCTAACTTAGTGTGCACGTCCATACAAGAATAATGATACAGGAGTTCATAAGATTCCTAGCGTTTTGAAATAATTATACAAATATGCATATAAAAATTTATCTACTATTTTCGTATCCTGCAGTTAAATATACCAGTTATGTTCTATCATTCCTCGGAGACATGCATTATCTCAATGTACAAAGTTACATATCAAACAGATGTTTCTTCCAACGATCTTGCACAATAAATTTATCTCAACAGCGTCTTCGACATTGTCAAGGCCACCATACTGTGTGCGTAAGACTCCCGCACTTGATAACAGAAGGTATAACAAACATGCAATTGCAAGCACAAACTAACCTTGAGAAATGAACACGAGTCTTGATAACTTTCGAACAATGTAAAAGATGATGCAAATAAAAAAATTAATTTACTTCCGTTAGTTCAAGCAAACTTAAAAAAGAAAAAAGGTCTCTCCCGTGAAATCGTAAAATAAAAATACATAACCTGGCCCCACAGCTATAATAAAAAAATGTATCACTGTACCATACAAAATGTCCGTTTTAACGACACTAAACGGCATTAATCAGTCGTAAACTAACTCTTAAGTAAGATAGAGTTATAATGCTGAAATCTTCATCTAAATAAAAGCCAATCACCACTCACCGACTGGTCAACAAAATATATAGATCCAAAAGACATAAATAGCTTAAATTTGATACACAGATTCATTTTAGGTTCCCACATCGCAATGATAAATTCGGCTTTTAAGTTGTTTAGATTGGGCTCAGGTCAAAAAACACAAACATATATTCTTATACTTTTTGGCAAACTGATAAAGAAATCTAGTATATGTATATATATAGTATATAATTACGTATTCCGATTATTCTAGCAATGAGGGTATATTCATAACGAAAATATGGCCTCAGACATAATTCGCTTCCCCCCCCCCCTTTTTTTCCAAACTTTAAAAGTGCGAGCCTTTTTTTCCAGTGTATGGACGACAGATGGCAAAGGGGTCTGTCATTGTGATGAAAACTCCACAACTTGATTGTGACCAGCAGTAGACAAGAGTGCCTGCCATTATATTAAAAACTCTGAAACTCGATTGTGACTGGCAGTAGACAAGAGCCTACCATTATATTGTAAACTACCAAACTCTATTGTAACTGCCAGTAGACAAGAGGGTCTGCCATTATAATGAAAATTCCATAACTCAATTGGGAGGGCAGGACATTATAATAAAAAGCTGCCCAACCCTGACTTGATATGAGAAACAACATATGGCGACATCTCTGCGATGTATCTCGGTAACACTAACAGCCATTAAATTTAATATCTTCGTCACAATTTGTAAAAAAAAGTCTAAGGTTGTTATACTAGCAGAGAGATAGCTATAATACTTATTTGTAGGTGTATACAAGAATTGTGTTTAGTTTTATAACTATCGCTAAAATTTCCAAAGGATAGTTTTTGATTGAAACCTAAACTAAAACATAGTATGAAAAAAATCCTGACTATGCTGTTTGCACGCTTATGAAATTTAAAGCCGTAGCATTCGTAAACTAAGGTGAGCTACATGAACGTCACTGCATAAATAACTGTCCGTTGTAAAAATAGGTTAAGTATGTTAATTCAGACCATGGAGTAAAGACGATCGCCTAAACTTTAAAAACTCTCCTGTAAGGTAAAACAAATAAATTGTGATTTATAGACGTAGTGTATATAAAAGACCCTATAAATTACACTTTATTGATTTTTTTTTTTACTTTGCAGGAAAGTATCCTTAATTTACACGACCAAATATCTCTGCAGTGTCTGCCGCACTTCTATAGGCTAATTGATTCCGAATACGATATTTTTCCCCCAAATTAAGGGGAGGTATAGGGGGAAAAATATAATACTACACGATTGAAAGCAACATTACGAAACTGATATCTAGCCCATCAAAGACGAACTCAGTAACATATATAAGGCTTAGACTTATTAAGAAAATTAATATATATTTCCATTTAAAATTACAAGTATTGCAGTACAGTCGAGTATATTTTACTCACTATTGAATTCATACTTTATAACTATATGTCGTACCCGTAATCGACAGGTAACATTTGGTTTCATTTCAAAGCTTCCTCGAACGCTCGGCACCAAATAATTGTAGTTACCTAAAGTTAATTTTATTTCTATCACGTAGGCGAACCATATTTCTGGTGAAATGGAAATTTTTCCTCAACACAGTTATTTCCAGACGAACAAAAACTTGAGACACTGTTGCCTAAGCACGGCACATGTCTCTTCAGAGTGCTGATAAAACTAGTAGTTGATAAAGAGTTTGCCTTCTATGATTCTCCTCCCCTCCCCCCTCCCTCCTTTTCCAAGGATTTTACAGCAATGTGCAATATAGTACTGAACCGTTGCATAAATAATTATTGCTCTCAGGTGTTTTATGTTGACATTAAAAGACAATGACTGTAGTTAGTATCGCCAAAACTTGGAAAATATTTATACCGTTGATATAACAGATATTTTACGTAAAATTCAGTAAAAAAAAAAACAGTATTGAAGCCAAAACAAAATATTTGAAACAGTGACTACTTAGAATATTTAAATTATTTAATGCCGGTCCTTTTTTTTTCAAGTAGATGTAAAATCTCTCTACACAAATATAATGAAACAAAAACCATCAAAGAAAATATAATCGGCAAAAAATAATATTCTGTTGGTATTCTCCAACTTCGCAATCAGCACTGTTTTACTTTTAAAAATGTTAGCGAGTCTTTCTGAACTCTCGGTAACAAACAAAGTCATGTGTTCCAAGGTTGAAAATCGTCGGCTTACTATCAAAACCTCCTAAGTCTGAATTCTGAGACTTTGGTGTTTTAGGGGACTTTGGTTCATAAATTACACAAAGTCCTATAAAACCTACAGAGTCGAATTATGAATGCAAGTAATATATCTGACTTAACTGAAACCACCTATGTCTCTGAACTCCCGTATTATGAAATCAAAACTTTCTATGTCTGTTAACCTTAAAACATGACATGCACATTGTACTCCAATGTTTGTGTTCTTCGTGAATTGTAGTAAGTATTTACATTACGTATGGAAATGGACAATTTCACAGTAAATGAGGTAGGGATAAGGGTTTTTTGTATAGTGTATACAAGTTTCACATAACATTATAACATTTTTAATTGAACTAATGACAAAAATAGTTATAGGTTATGTGTTTATGCAGTGCAATTACTAGTATTTAATACTCTAGCTTTATTTTATTTTCCTTGTGCTAATCAGTTGATTACATAATATGATTTCAGGTACAATATTAGATATAGACTTTCTTTTACATAGGCGTATCTTTTTTTTCAGGCAAAATATATGTCTAGAGGATAGTATAATATTTCTTACTAAGCCAAATACAAGAATTTGGAGAAGCATGAGGAAATGAAATGTTCGAATCGCGTTTTGGAGCAGAATAAGACTGCAGGAGTTACGACTAATTTAGTAAAGTAAATTAATGAAGCATTTTATGTTATTTTAGACACTGGAAACTGCAGTTAAGTTAACGACACTAACTTACCAGTTCATATCATAACTACTGGTGTTAAATAAATGCATACCTACCGATAAAAATTCACAGGAAAAAGAATGTTATAGGGTGTCCATTGAAGCTCTACGATTTACGTTCTGACGTTTCTGAGAATTTAAGTCATACAGATGCATCACAAATGGGTGAAGTTAGTAAAAAAAAGTCATGATAATGTACCACGTGTTGAGCCAAACAATTCCTTTGAAGATGAAATCTTATACAGTGAGACCTATGAGCCAAATGATGACCCAAGTAATGGAAATTCAGAAGAAAATTATATTCTGGGCGTATAAAAAAAACAGAAAACGTAAACCTGACAGAAGCAACTGGAACAGAGAAAAGAATAAAACGAATAGAGAAAAAGGATGCGTGCGCTTACAAAGGAATGAGTCGAGATGAAAATAGAAAATGGGTTGCAAACCAAGACAGGAAAGCTCGTAAAATGAAAGGATTTGTAATTGCAAACAAAGTGCAAAAGATAAAAAAATTAAATGTATATTATCTACAGAAGAAGACAGACAAAAGATTTATGATAATTTCTGGCGTAATATGAATTGGTCACAGAGAAAAGTACACACTGTTCCTGCTAAAGTTTAAAAAAAAAAACAGTTGAAGTATCACGCAGGTCAAATATTTTCATTTGTTACTTGCAAAAACGTGAGAGAATGCAAACATTGTGTCTTGGTAGTTGGTGTTTACAGAACTAGGTAAAATCTTCGAGTAGAGATGAGCCATCTGCTAGCGAAGAAGAGACAAAGACAAAAAGTTCAAACCTGAAGGATGGGAAGCGTTGCTTGAAAAATAATTTTTAACGATTTACCAAAGATGGAATCACACTATTGCAGGGAATCTTCTACCAAATTGTATTTGAAACCTATATGGACTTCAAAACAATCTTTATATAAGGACTATTAACAATTAGTAAAAAAAAATATATTGCGCGGCATTACTGATAACAATTTGAGTCTTTTCATCCCCAAAACGGATCAATGTGATCTTTGTGTAAGCTTCAAGGCAGGTAATGTTTCAGAAGATAAATATAACGAACATATAAGAAAAAATGAGGCTCGGAAAGAAACGGAAAAACATGTTTTCGCCATGGATCTACAATCTACATTACTTTGCCCCATGCTGACAGCTTCTGCAATATATTACAAGAAAAAGTTGGTCGTGCATAATTTCACTCTATTCAATTGCAACACAAAAGATGGTTACTGTTTTTCGCGGCACGAAGCAGAAGGTGGTTTCACTGCTAATGAATTTGCTTCAATATTGTACCACTTTATCGATGAAGAAATAGAATTGTAAGAAATCATTCTTTGGTGACGGCTGTTTATATACCATAACAGAAATTTTACTTTCTCCAATGTTACTCATCACCCAAAAGTACTTAGTTTCAGGGCCCACTCAAATTGAGTGTGATAGTATGCATTCGACAATTGAACTTAAACTAAGGAATGTAGAGATGTACTCTCCAGCAGTGTACCTTCCTTCTTGTAAGGTGGCAAGAATAAAACCCAACCCACGTAAAGTAATATATTTGCAACATATTTTTTTTAACGTTTTCTTCTAATTGAAATACTATTGTTAGATTCATTTCGGTTTCCAAAAATGTGATCCCAAAGTTAACAATCCCTGTGCAATTCAGTATCAAACTGACAGGACAATTCGCTATAAGATGAGATTTCCAGATGAGTGGAAGGTTCTTGAGAAGAGGTCACGAAAAAGTCAAGAGAATGATAATATAAAAGTAAATATGATCATCTCCAGCAGCTAAAACATGTGATTCCTGCAGAAATTAATTTGTTTTATGACACTTTGCCAAACGGAGATAATTAGTTTAGGAACATTAAAGGCTATATAACCATCTACATCAACAGAAATGTGTGAGTGGTTCTGGTTTTCAGTCACCTTTGCCTTTAGGTGGTGAATGGGATTATGTTAACAGAAACTCATATGTCTTACTTTTCTTCATTTTATTGTTCAATGCCTTCTATTTCTTTAAAAAAATGTAAAAAAAAATACATTTACACGATGTATTTTCTTTCTTTATAATTAAATATGACTTTATTTTGGCATTTTTATTTATTACATCATATCTGTATCATCCATTATATCCCAAACGAAAAATTTGCCTCTCCTGTAAAAACTTTAGTATTAGACTTGGGAGCTTGTTATAGTAAGCCGACAAAAAACACTTATAATACGACATTACGCATAATTCTTTAAAATAATGCCGAGCGTGATAAATATATGCAAACTGTGTTCTCAGCTACATTTCTGAACGCTAATAACATGTAGTTTCCGCACTCACCACTATAATTCGCTGCCGGGGCAGCTACGTCAAATATCGAATCATTCGAAATTTTAAAATGTATAAAGAAACGGCTCCGATAAAAGCGAAAAATAATTGAAAATATACTAAACCCAACTTTGGGCCTGATTTTTGACCAGGGATTTTATTACACTACTGCCCATTTTGTTAAAATTCACTAAACAGTTAATACTATAAAGTTTTCTTTCGTTATTGTGAACTTTGATTAATGGCATCCGCCACAGATGGCAGAACCGTGGTTGTAACACACAAGAGATGGCCATGTCTGTATGATTACATGCTAACCGGGTGAAGACTTCATCTTCAGCTAATTGTTGCGCCATATTGGTTAGACGCCCAAAACGTTTACTGAAGTGTGGTGTTTGGATTGTGGAAACAGTTTAAAATTATTTTTTTATGAAGTTGACTGTGTTTAACGACGGAGATTCTAATTCATACTTATTAACCATCATCAAACGTTATCAAACACCATTTCCGCGATGTTTTTGGCAGAACAATATGGCGATGGCAATGTAAAAAGTGACCAACTACGTCACAACATTCTGAATCCGAACACTTCCTAACTGCGTGGTTACAAATTTTCGTTCCTTGACTTCTGTCGCATTCACGAAATTACTCCCACCAAACGCCGTATACCGAAAGCTAAGACGTGACACATCCAAATAATTGCATTTGTTGTGTATCACGCGTAACGTAAAATGTGTTTAATAACCATCGATGTTATCTTAGATTAAACAAATAATGGCAGTATATCACATGCTATCATATCTCACGTCTTACAAAAAGCGAAAAAAAAAAACAAATGTAGCATGTATTCAAAACAAGATTAAGTTTAAGTACGACATGAAGGTGTATCTAAAAGTAACGGGTAAAACGATAAACTTTATTGTTTAAAACCACGTTTTAAGTGCGCGGGGGCGAAGCCATCACGAGTGCGCGGCTGTTGATTGCGCACGCGCTTATGACGAAATCAGATAAGTTTTAGTTTCGAAGTTCAGACTTAACGTCGGAGAAAACAAACAAAAAAAATGTGAGCGAGTCATTCAGTACTCTCGCCAGTGATGTGTAACATCTAAACTAAATCATGTGTTCTCATGTTGAAAATACACTTACAATACGAAACTCGGACACGAAATTAAACGTAGAATTCTTTAAAATAATGCCAAGCGTGAAAAATATACTCAAACTGTTTTTTTAAACTACGTTTCTAAACTCAAATCGCACATAGTTTCCGCACCCGTCACTAGAATTCGTTACCGCAGCAGCTACGTCGACATCATTAGATTAGCAGATCGAAATTTTAAACGATATAATGAAACGGCTACGATAAAAACTATAAGGGCTTGAAAAAATACGAAACCCCAGTTTTGGACCTGATTTTAGACAAGGAATTATATTATATACTGCCATTCTTGTTAAAATGCAACAAACAGTTAATACTATCCAGTTTCCCTTTTGCCTAGTGAATTTTGGTTCGCGCCTTCCGCTACAGATGGCAGCACCGTGGTTACACATTTCCATTCCATGTCACTTCCGTCCCATTGATGAAATTACTCCTACCAAATGCGGAATACCGAGAGCCAACATGTTACACATCAGTAAAGCGATAGAACCAGATACATTATATCAAATTGTGTTTGATTTCCCTCCTGCTTCTCAGCTCTTTAAGAAACGAATGCACTAATGTGGAAGTATGGTTTTACGTCGCTCTGTTATGCACAGATGCCAAAGGCGACGAGACCTTCAAGTTTACACTGTGGTACAGACTCGGTGATCGTAAACAGCACTGCTGGGGTTTAATATCCAACCAGTTACCTTGCAGTAAGAGCGCGACACCTCAGCTATTGCGACCACCGCATTGCGTATAGTGATTAAGCAAATCCCAATAGCAGTTTTTCTCTATTTATAGTAAATTAATTAGTAAAGAAACTTCAATAGAAATGAATAGAATGATACGCTATTTAAATGATTTGTGCAATGGGGAATTTTAATTTAATAATTTTTTTTGGACACATATCATTCCATTTTTATACCGTTTGTCATGGAAAAGATTCAAGAATGCAAAATAAGAAATAAAAATAAAAAAACACCAAGAACACGACTACATCAACTGTTATCCAACAGATGGACCCAACAATAAAAATAAACACACCGACGACAGCAAAGACGAACACATTCAAACTATAATATCAGATACCACAAGAATTCTGAGGAAGGCATTGTCATGAATAAATAACAACACAGAAGTACACAGTGAGCTAACAACGAAGAGAAATTTTCAACAACATGAACAGTGGTGCAAACAGACAAACCTGGACAACGCAGCAAACATACTAACATAATGATGAAAATAAAAAGGTATCATGTATAACAAAACAATGACATTTATGTAAAAATATAATTATATTGAACTGTTTCTTTTGCGAATACTGAGAAAAATTCCTTTGAAATAATTTTGTTCCATATGTTTAGTTTTTAAAATATTTACCATGTTTATAGAATTACATATCAAAAGTAACACGTAAAATATTTTCATCTCATATCACAATGTTGCGCGGTGCAGCACTAAGCAGAATAATCGCGTCTACAATAGATCTACAAACATGTCCTTTAGTCCACTCGCCGGCTTTAACGATATTCTAATTAGAACAATAATGATGGCATAACCAAACGCTGAAGACCGCTTATAGAGATTAATTATTTCAAACCAAATTGTGCTCAGAATGAATTTTTAAATATCTAGATTATAGCATTATAACTTGTTCAGAATGGAGATTTTAAAAGTAGATGATTGTAGGTCCGAAGAGATCTGGGTAAACAGGATGCTACTCACTCAAGTCTTAGAAAAGTAACCAGTGTATGGTACATTAATTCCAAGCGGTCCAACACCGGGTATGGAACTATTTGTAACTTACGAAAACTGAAGATTTCGTGCCATATACATAGTCTTCGATATTCGAAATTCCTGGTAGAAGGGGATAAGACGACAAGCATCCTCCAATTTATTACGTATACTGAAGTAGTAAAATAAACTGTTGTTACTATGGTTACAGGTTACAGAAAAACAAACGACTGTGGTGGGCACAAATGTGTACTTTTCATTTTTATTTTTACTTGTTGTCTAGTTTCCTTCTTAAAATATGGACATTAATGGAAAAGGGAAGATTAAAATATCATTAGCATGTAAATTAAAGTTCTGGTCAATACAAATTTCAATTCATGATTTCGTATTAGAAAAACTTTCAAATATTTTATTGCCATGTAGGATTACGCGATTCCTCGGGTATTTGACCGTAAGAATATTTATAAAATCGACCCAAAATTAATTTATCAGGAAATAATATCAACATTTCTTAAGAAAAGTTAGCAAAACCATTGTCGAAATTTAAGTACCAGTTTGGCTTGAAATGTTGTTTGAAAGGGTTAATTTTTCTAATTTTCCGAGAGAGGGCCTCCATAGAAGTAAAAAGCCCAGGGCCCCGCAGAGTCTAGGACCACCACTGCCTGCAACAGTTACCCCTGAACGTGAGGTGAAATGAACCCCTAGACTGCAGCGGTGGCGGAACACTTAGGTCGGGGATATGGGCGTGCCCCGAAGAAACACATACGGCAACGTCTGCCCCGTTTGCCACAACTCGGGAATTCAACCCGTATGGAGGCACGTGATGTGATCAACACGGTACCGCAGTTGGCGCGACGCTAGACTCTCGCATTCTCGAGGACTCGGATTCGAGTCCTGCTCCTGCCATCTTGATTTCGGTTTCCCATGTTTTCCCAAAATCACTCCAGGAAAATGCTGGGATGGTTCATTACTATAGGCCATAGCCAATTCCTTCCCCAATGTGTTGTTGAATTTTTCAGTCTCTTATTACCTCGTTGTCGACGAGACGATAGTGGGAGCACCTCACTTCTGGCTCATTTTACAATCGACACGAGTGGATCCAGTCCCTCCTGCACCTTCTGGACTGCTCCTAGGCATCCCACACAATAAGTCCAAGTAAAACTAAAAACGACACCACCGTAGACTTAACTGAAACAATGTATAGTTTCGATACAGCCCACAACAATAACTCTAATATATGTGAAAAATCTGGACCATAATATGGGAGTGGCAGTCCACTGGGTGTCGTACGGAGTCATATAGGAAACAAAATTTATAACTGATGCAGAAAAGGGGAAATTTTCAAGACAATCACGAAGGATTTCGATACTCAATAAAGCCAAAGGACGTGTGAACTATCCTGAACCAGTGTTACATTGGCGTTCGTAAATTACTGGAGAGTATCGGGAGTGAGTTACTAAGTCTGCATCGTGATAGTAAAGTAATGGACTACGTGACACAACACAATTACTTTATTAATGAAACATTTATCAGGCAGGTGACATTCGTACCTTTGCCGACACGATATTAAGCAATGTTAGCAGTTGATTTACAAAGACTAGTGATGTCTAAGACGTCGGGTCATCTCAAGTTGACCTAGTGAAGGGTTATGGGTGACGATATAGTCAAGTCAGCACAGATCTGATGATAACGTAGGGCACAGTCCATTTCATAATGACCAGCAATCCAAACAAAGTTACTGCATTTCCTGTGTCGGGCCACCGTCTGTAGAGGACCCCGGTGACGTAGCCGCTAAGGCGCAATGCTCGTTCATCGTGGCAACATATCAAGCTTCGCGCCAAACCTTCGCATGAAGCACTGAGAGCGCGTACACAAAGCTTGAGTACACTATAACATAGGCGGCAGTACCGCCTTCAGTCCAGTTCCGTACAAACCTAACTTGTCTCTTATTTTCATGACTGCCAGTTAATTTAGTTCAGCATTAGATCGAGTAGCGTGTGAAAAGGAAGGAAGGACACCGAGCTAAGCCTCGGTCTGCTGCCGGCTATCACCAGCTACCTTAAAACGCAGAGTGAACTCTCGGCAGCGGCCAGTCCGGCCAGTCGGCGAGTGATTGGCCAGCGCTGTTTCAAATCGCGCATACTCAACGTCTAGCAACCGTGAACGGCAAGTAGACCCACTAGCCAGTCTGAACAAGTGGCTGGGAATGCAGCGCTTCTGGAAATTTATTGCTCAGATTCGTTGTTCGTACCGAAATGTACACAGTGTTTCATTTCGCGACGACGGAGATACCGTGCACAGGAAGTATTAAGTGCTTATGGGGCAATTCATCCAGTGAATAAATTAAAAGGGACGATAAGGACTCAGCTTTAAAGAAGATGATGGACAAATAAAATTCTGTGGAATGATGAGTTTTTCTGGGGCCTTTAAGAACAAAACAAAATTGGAGAAACATTTGAAACTCCCGTCGTGATCCTAAAGAAGACATTTTCTACACCACGCTCGGAACTACTGAATCGTTACCAGCAGCTGCTACTGACTATAGTGTGAACCCCTATCAGCCGCTGCTGCTGCTGCTACTGCTTACAGCTACAGCAAGCAGCGGCTGGTGAATCAGCCTAATGTGAACGAGGATTTATAGACGGATGAAGAATGACATGGTGAGATGAAGCAACGACGAGATTCGCTCGGGAAGGGAAAGAGTAGCAACCCGAGAATGCTGACTGGCTTAGAGCAGCGTTCGCCACGGGCCTATGAAAATAAGTCTCATATTGCCTATGAGCGACATTAATCTGTAACCTACCAACGGATGCTCTGGGTTTACTGGCAGCTCGCTCCAACTTTAGGAGACAACCAAACTAGGCAGGCATTGTTTTTCAATATTTTATTACTAAACGTTACCTACAGCAGTGACTGAAACTGTTCAAGAATAAAAACTTTGATGTCAAGTTTTTTTCAATCAAATCGCAACAGACGTATGACATATCGTGGGTATAAAATCGTAATGGAGTGATCCGGACAAGACATCAAATAACAGGAAAAGAGTATTTATTGCTTGTATGAAAAAATTGTGTGGATAAAAAATGCTTTGATGCTTTGATGCAAGTTGCAAGCAAGACAACCCAGTTTAAATATTTGAGTGCTGAAACCGATGTGTCAGCCATTACAGTGAAATACGTTCTGCCATGGTGCAACCTCACAAAAGTGTCACCTTACTAAGAATACGTTGAAATTTTCTGCAATTTAAATGTTCGAAAAATTTTGTGTTAGTTAAATTTTTGATGTACCTAGTGATATCAAAGCAGACATAATGACAGAATTTAAATGATTTGTTGTGAATCTTCGCTGGAATTAAAATAGGTAAGGTTTCACTTAGATTGTAAAGAGTTAAAAAAGATTCTCTAAAAAGCAAGGTAATAAGATACATAGAAAAGATAAAGCTTATAGACTGAGGGATGAACACTGCTGTATTACAATGGGTACTAAAATTAAGTCAAAGCGCTTCAAAACAATTCGCATATTAGTTTAACTAACTAGCAACAGCTTGACAGACATTTACTGCCAAGTAAACTCTTTCCAGAAACAAATATACTGACACCGTAACAAAAAGGTTGAGCGTACCTGCAGCTAGGCAATCTGAAATACAGTCATGTATTGTGCTAGCGCACAGTGCATAAAACAAGGAACAAGCATAGCTGTAAAATGTTGCCACAATTTTCGTTCTTAGAAGTTCTACAGCAATCATAGGCAAGTAATTGTAAGCATAGTTGTCATTTGTCAAGGTTTAGGTAGGTGCATTGAAATTGGGTAAATAAACGTGTGTGAACATAATATTCAAAATCGTCTAGCGATAAGAATGTTCTGATTTAATATTTACTAAACCTTTTCAAATCGCCATCATTGTATATTTACATTGTATTACAACATAATGTTATATAATATAATATAATATAACATAATGGTATATAATTTTATCTTCTACTTATAAATAAACTAATAAGTTTTTGTAACATCTCTGACAATATTAACATCAATAAATAAATAACTTTATTCACCACCCAGAACTATTATGTAACATTAATTTATTTTTTTACGAATACCTTGTTTATTTACTAATTTATTAAAATCAAAATAATAAAATTTATGAGTAAACTTGAATGCACACTTGGTTGAATTTTTAAGTATAGGAATGTATTTGCAGTTAATCATTTTATGGCATTTTATGGTAAACGTCATTTAATATTTAAAATATTGTAAATATCATTTATGCCTTTAGACAATCTACTATAACGTTCAAAATAATCTTGCGTCCATTATTAATTTAAGGGGTTCTCTTTACTCTTATTTTAAAGTAAAGCATTGCCATTATACTTTTTTTTGGAAATAAATGATACGTACCAGACAGTTAGCACTAAATTAAATGTGTATTTTTATGTACATACCATTATAAGAACAATGCATCTTATCAGAGTGATTTACACAATTTGCCGACCGACTAAGTCCAACTTAAGCTGCCCGTTTTAAAATCAAACATTTACACCGTTTTTTAGAGTAAAGTGATAAGTTAACACATCTAGGACTAAAACTACTTATTTTTCTGACCGTATACAACTCAATACTACGGTGGCAATCAGTAAACCGTAAACTATTGTGTTTAAGGCATTAACGAATATGTAAAAAAAATATATCCCAATGAATGAAGTTATTAAAATTCATAGCGTCCAGTTTTATAGGTCTTAAGTACTAGCCTAAAATCTCAAATAAGGTTTCATAAATTTAAAAAAAAAAAGTGAGTGAGTCTTTCAGTACTTGCCAGTGATGTGTAACCTCTAACCTCGGTAACGAGCTAATTCATGTGTTCTCATGTTGCAAATACACTTATAATAGGAAACTCGGACACGAAATTTAACGTAGAATTCTTTAAAATAATGTTAAGCGTGAAAAATATACGCAAACTGTGTTTTCAACTCAATTTCTGGACGCAAATCAAACATATTTTCCGCACCCGCCACTAGAACCCGCAGTCAGATCAGCTACGTCGACTATCGAAACATTCCATTTGCAAAGCAAAATTTAAAACTAAATAATGAAACGGCTCTATGAAAAAAAAAAAAAAAAGACTCTAAATAATAGTAAACCCCGGCTTTGTACCTGATTTTCAAAGAGGAATTTTGATAAAAAAAAACTGCCCCATCTGTTAAAATTCACTAAACAGTTAATACTAAAACGTTTTTCCTTTGGCTTTGTGAACTTTGGTTCGCGCCATCCGCCACAGGCGGCAGCATGGAGGTTGCATATTTCCGTTCCCTGTGACTTCCGTTCTTACCAAATGCAATATACCGAGAGCTACGATGATGCACATCAGAAAGTATCGTCCACAAGTCACGGTCTAACTGATGGACAGCAGATACAAACCACGACTCCAGCCAGGGGCGTCGAGGCTAGAGTCGGGCCGGCCGTGCTAATAAGAGAGCGCCACACGACGAGGACTGGTCTTCGCAGAATGGCAGCGACGCCACGTCGATCACGCCCCCAGAGGTCGGCCCCGCGCACTACACAGCCAGTTTTGGGCATTTACGTCTGTAGTGTCCAGACAGAGTTTCCCGATTCTTTGTTTAAATTACCGCTACAATTCGTTGGCACTGTAGACGATAGTAGTCATCCTGACCATTACTATCCTGGTTCGATTCCCAACAAATTCTGAGATGTTCCAGGTTTGTACACCTCCTTCACAAAAATAAATAAATAAATAAAAATAAGAATTTGTCTTTTGATTTGTTTAGAATAGATATGAAATTTCAACCACTGCTGAATCTAATTTCCAGGACAGTCTTGCATGCATAGTGGTGACAAGAAGTGAACCACCAGTAGGCATCTCGATACTTAATGGCAGGCGTGTTGCAGAGATTGTAACAGAGTGAACCTTCCTAGACTCCCAAGTCAGGTGATAAAAAGCCGTAAAACATCCGGGGCCAGTAAATGTCACCTAAACGCAGAGTATAATGAAGCTTATGCCAATACTCACACCAATGTTCCTCCTGAGGAGGGACTCGAACCCACAACCCCGGGGGCAGATGCCGAGTACCCCCGCCGTCGACACCACCCAAGCGGCCGTTGCTTGGCAAACACAGCGTCGAAGTAACAGGAATTAAGGAAAATAATGACTAGGTATACCTTAGCCTCTTCAAGGGGAAAGTTTAAATGAGAAAATGTTTTTAAAAAGGCTTCAATTTCCGCCAGAGTTTACGATGAAACGCTTTTGTTGTCGCCAAAAATTTTAGTATATCTCGTGACTTAAGGGTTGTATCGCCAAGTGTTGTATATATTCTGAAAATACACCACTTTACGTTGCCTGTTAGCGCACTTACGCCATCGTGCGCCTACGTCAATGAGCGCGGAGGAGGAGGTTATAAAGAGCCTCGAAATTCACTCTGCGTGACCAAAGAATTAGTCACAACTCCACAACGGAAAGGGTTACGCGAGTTGTTTGTGCGTCGTCGTGGGGATGTTGAGGCGCTCTAAGAGGCTAGCTAAGTTATCGAGTGAAAAGTTATGCTGGGGGACAGTTTACAAAACGTTCTAAAACTGCCTGTTTCAGGAAATGCCGCGCAGTCAACGGAAGTACTCAGCGCCAGAGGCGGCGGGATAGAGCTCTACCACTCGGGCCGGTTCGTTCACGAACCAAACGAGCGCCAGGACTTAACAGAGCGAGTGAGGCGCCTTCGTGAGCACCGTATACTTGAAGCGTTGGGCGCTGTTGTGGATCCACAGTTCAGAGGCTAGGGTGGCTCAAATCAACTCTTACTATGAAGACCCGACATAAAATGACATAATACCTAGCTTAATAACGACCCACATGAACAGACCTCACTCGCCGACACCTGTCTGAATCTGACCTATGCGCGCGACATGCATTTGATTTGCAAACCATACGTGTCGTATTTATAATCTCGCTACCTCGTTTTAAATGTATTAAATGTACAGTAAAGTTAAATATTTATTTACACTTGAAGAATGTAAAATATTTTAAGAGTAACCTGGAAAAAATATAAATAAATACATTCAAAAAAGATTAGTTTAATTTATTTTCCCTTAAGGGCACCATCTGGTCGGGGTGTATGTGTGTTAGTGAGGCGGGATGATAAGCGCGACGCTCGCTGGTGCTTCTAGCGCGGTATCGCCTCTGAGCGCAAGGCTCTGAACTGGCGCGCAGTCTTCTCGTCATCACAGGATAACTGTGGAAATTGAGCGGTTTCCGTAAAATTATATGGCGGAGAAATGAAAATAAAGGTGTAATGCATGTCCATAAAGTGCTTTCAAGAATCTGTGCCGGTTGTTTTACGCCTAAAAATTACTCCGAAAACACGCCTTGTCACTCTTCTAAAAACACAGTTAAAAACTGCATCCGAAAACAAAAGTACTTTTCGGCCCTAAGCAAATTATTAAATGCTTTTCGTAAATATACCTCACGCGGATAACTTGTAGTTTTGAAATTTCGTTGTTTTTCCTGAAGCTCTGCGCATCGTGTGTGTGCCCGGGCAGACGGCGCCCTTTATACCTTATGGTTCGCGAGAGACGTTTTCACGCAATAATAAATTATGGTAGTGTAGCGATAATACCTACCACTTTTTCTTTTTTTTTACTAACCATTAATAAAAAAATCAGCTAGTTTTTATTTGATGTAATCCTTAAACAACTGTTGCTAACAAAGTCACAGTTTGCCGCGGTCAACAAAGGTCGTGGGTTAGCACGTATAACAACCACTTAAGTGGGACGATGAACATCAAGACAATATACGGAATTAAACTTTACATGAACCAGAACACGACTGTGTGTTCTAATACTATAACCGTTACCACAAGGCCTTTCCCGAGAGAGATTTTTTTTATCTGAGACACGATATACGCTTGTTTAACTACCGTTCAAAAACGGACAGACACGCGAACATGTTAGCCGAAAATCCTAACCCCCCCGTTATTATCAGCTACAATACCTTGGCGATATTAAGTTTAGACCAAATTATAGTTTACCTGAAAATAATTTACGGCCACTTGGATTCTGTACGGCAGATAACTCTGCAGAATTTCTAAGCCTAATAAATTGAAACAGTGACGCACCCACCAATTAAGTTTTTTTTTTTTTAAAGCAGCGATAAAATGTTAACTAAAAAAAAAATACGTGTGTTCATTATTTCGATTTACAAAGACTTGCACACGCGCAGACGGAGTCGTGTAAGCTCTAATCGTGGGCGGATACAGTACGTATACGGACTAGGAGCAGGGGGCGGTGTGAGTCTGGAGTAACCCCTTTCCGATAAAACCGACTGACCGGTGAAACTCCGCAGAAATATTATGTTTAATGTTAACGGGTGGATATCCTTTACAATCATATTAATACGCTTTCTAGCTGCATGTACTTTACGTTAGAAAAAAAAACGATGACATAAATCATACAAGAAAAGTTCAGCAATTTTCCGATATGGAGCTTAATTGATAAAATATCTTGATAGACTGCTAATTATTTATTCTAGATATATAAAATCCGGAATAAGTTAAGAGTAACAGTGCATACGTCTTTAATATGTATTTTTAAAAAAATATCCCAAAAATTTACTTCAGAAGTAATTTTATATGTGCTTCTTTTAACCATCTGGGTGAGAGAGAAGGGAGGGGAGCTGGATACGCTTGACTCCAACTAGTACATTTAAGTTAGTGAGGCGAAGGAATGAGGTCGAATGGATGAAGTAACTAGCGTTTAACGCTTCGTCGGCGTTGAGGCATTAGAAGACTGATGGAGGACAGAGCAGCAACGAAACATCGGTACGGGAAGCGAGAGAGGTGCGAGAAACCCCACGCCCCACAGAAACGTCCGCCATGATCCTGTCAGGAATCGAACATGGATTAACTTATCGGTTACAAACGTCGACTTTTCCTGGCGTTTCGTATCCATACACACCTAATGACTCAAAATAGCTCACTTTCAGAAAAAAAAATTTCAATTAAAAGCTGTTACATTTATTTTTAGTTATTAAAATAAGATCCGATAATAATAATTAAAGCTACGTTGGATTTAAATATTTACCATACTTCAGTTAGTGTAGGTCCACGAGATAAAACCGAGTCAAAAAGCTTTTTGTCTTAATTTTTTTTTAAATTTAAGTGCAGTTCAGCTGCTGTTTACACTATAAATGTAATCAGTGATTCTAATACGTGAAAAGATCGATATAAGTTCTGTCAACAAGCTGTGCTGAATGGCAATCAGTAGAATTTACAGGAAATTTATTTGGAAAAAAATTGTATAAATTACAGATGAATTCGTAAATTTCAGTCACTGAAACACCTTGTAGAAACCCACAAATTTAAGTGGACAAGTTTTCACTAATTTATAATTAAAAATAATTTTTTTCAACCCGTTTCAACAATTTATAATCAATAATGCACAACAATCCTTTGAGCGAGCCCTATTGCAGGCCGAGTTACCGGCAGGCAAGGTTGAACGTCAATGTGTCGGTGTTTTCTTTTGCAGCACCCACATCGATAACGTCAGTCTTTTCCTCGCAAAAAAAAGCATATTACTCAAGATTAAAAGAACTTAAACTGATATGGCGTATCCGGTTATGACTCAAGAGAGACAGGTAAAAAAAAATCCCTTTAGGGCACAGCCTACAAGCGTAGGTAGATTTTAAAGTACTTACTTCTTCAGGAAATATTTTGGAAACTTCTATAAACTTCTGGAACATTTTAAGTACTTGATGTACATTAACATCTTTATGTTCTCCAATATTACAAACTGATCGATTAAACGTTTTATCATATTCCATGCAGCGAAAATATTATGAATGTTTTTAACTCAATAATACAGCCAGCATTGAATAGCTTAGAAAGAATTTCATACTATGCCAACTAAGGCAGTTATTCCCTTTTTTTACTTAAAACACAATTTTTTTTATATCTTGCAATAATAACGTAGGTAGTCATACAAAAATTTTATTTGCACCAAGGTTTACGATATTATTAAGATGGTTTGAAATAAATTCGAACGCATTTGATACTAAGGAAGTTTTGATTTTTTTTTTATTATATCAAAATTTAGAATTCGTTTCATAAAAATTGTTTCAGGCAAATATTTAAATAAATTTTAGGATTTATACAATAAATTGTAACGGATTTGATATTATATTTTTAAAACGTAATGATATTTTTTACTTTCAACCCCTGTAATTCCAAACTTTGAAATAATGGTTGGTTGCATAAAAATTAATTGTTTACAAAAATTTTAGACAATATTTAGAAAAATTGACAAAAGTAAAAATGAATTTGATTGTGTACATGGTAAGGAAGTTTTATTTATTTTCTTATTCCCACCCCAGGTTTTTTCAACCTCTTGCAATATTGATTTCAATTATCAAAAATTGTTTCAGACAATTGGTTTAGATGAAAATTATAAGATTTACGAACAATTTGAACGGCTTAATAGTAATCCTACTACGGAGTTATGAATTTAATTTTTTTTTTTATTTTAACCCATCTTTATTTCCCCCTCCCCACAGTTTTTTGCAGTGGTTGGTTTTATCAAAAATTGTTTCTGACAAAAGTTTTAGATAGTATATGTATGGTCTACAAACAATATGAGCGGATTTGATAGTGTGCCTACTAAGAAAGTTACGAATTTATTTCACCGCTTGCACGAATGGCAGGTCATATAAAAAATTATTTCAGACGAAAGTTGATAAATAATGTTTTCATAATAAATATAGAAAATAATTTAATATTGCACACGGTAAGGAAATTATTTTCTAATTCTACCGCTGCTTTTTTTTAACCCCATGCAGCAGCGGCTCAACAATCAAAAACTGTTTCAGACAAAAGTTTTAGATAAAAATTATAAGATTTACAAGGGTAGTTATGGATTTAGTTTTGTATTTTAACCCCTCTTTATCCACCCTTTGCAGCAATGCTTTGTTGTATCAAAAATTGTTTCAAACAAAAGTTTTAGCTAAAAATTATAAGATGTATAAACAATCCAAACGGATTCGATGGTCTGCCTATGAAGGGAGTTATGACTTTTTTTCGTCCTCCGACCATTGTTATTTCCACCCTTGCAGTTATGGTTGGTCGTATAAAATATGTATTTACACAAAAGTATTTGGTATTAATACTAGGAGTTATAATACGTTCAAACAGATTGATATTCTTCATATTATAAGAGTTAGAGCGAATTTTCTAATTTAAAAAAAAAAAAACACTTCCACCCCTTTGGTCGGATATTATCCATTAATGAACTACGCCGAGATTTTCCATTACTATATTTTATTTATCAGTTTGGAAGTGATTTGTGAAAAATTACATACAGAGTTACCGTGTCCATAAAATTTTGAGTTGACGATGGCTTTGGGGTCTATGGACAATTAAACGAAAAACTATATAAAAATTTTCCGGAAGTCTCATCAAGGTAACGGCTACAATAGGTAGTATTTATCCAAAATCTACCAAAAAGAGCGCGTGTAGCTCAGTACATGTGATACAATTGAAACTTCTTTGGTAATTCAAACCTCAACTCGTAAGGATATCGTAAGGGGTAAAAACAGGAGAAATAAGACAATTTTCTAAATAAACACGAACTAACAAAATTATTAAGCATTTTAAAATAACTTCTCAGGATATCAATAACTGTTGGTAGATCAATAATGATTACTGAAACAATAAATATTACTCATTGATGATAAATATTACTCATTGTTACTATATTAAGATTTTCAGAACCCCTGCCATAGTACGAAAACAATTTTAACTACAATTTATACACGTTTTAAAAAAGTAATTCAACTTAGTAAAATTTTACTTTCAAACACATTTATAATATTATTTAGTATTATTTAGTAAAACAATTTATACAATTTAATAGCATGATAACTCACCGCGGGGTTTTTTGGCTTTCATTTCTTTTTCAAGTATTTAAGAATCGTAACTTTTCATATTTATTGTAAATTTTATTAAAAGAGAAATAAATAAACATGACTAAATACATTTAGGTATTACTCATTTCAAAATAAAAGCTCAGGATATCAATAATTATTGATCAATCAATATTGATTACACCATACAGAAAATTTGTTTAATAAATATCAAAGCTGGGATTGAGTATAATAAACTAGTTTTTAATTTAATTTTATATTATGTATAGGTTATATGTGATCGAGTATTCTAATAGACTGATTTTGTAGTTTTGTAAATATCACATTATTGAGTTCTAGTGTAACAGATTATGCCAATAGGCTACATAGACATACTGCAATGCATTAATAGGCATTGATAATGTTTTGCCCTCGAATGAATGAACAATGACAACATGTTCGCCACTCCGCGAACGGAAAACTAAACGGCACGGACATACCTCGCGGTAATTCTTTACATTAGGTATAACCAAATTGCCAAAAAGTGAAAATAAAAACAATTAATATTCCGCGCACGGGTTTTGTTTGAATTTTTTCTTAACTAGCATATTCTTGGTTGGACTTAACACATTTACACTCTCGTAGGCTCTTAACTATAATACGGTGTGTTATTTCGTTAATCAAATAATAATTCGTGACAAATAATTACCCTGTCAAATTAAAGCGTGAAAAGCATTATACCAGAAAAAATATTTATTTACACAGTTAAAACAATACTCATATAACACTGTTTAACAATAGGTACAGATTTACACAAGTAATAAAAATAATACGTACTTGAAAGAACACTATTTTCTTGCAAATATGGACCGTGGAGCTTGCACAGTCGTGGGTTGAGTAAAAGGAAAGTATTTGTCAATATAATTGATCTGCAAAGTTTTTGCTTATTCCCAGTATACAATGACGCGGAAACGGAGACAGATCTCATGCAACTGAGTATCTACAACTACATGTATGTGGATCCGGACCCGTACGGATTAACTCGACAATGTCTTCTGTTTATGTTAGTCCGTGCGACCAACGGAAGCCAAGTATTTGGCCGCGGTGGTAGCCATGTTTCTTTACGTTTTATATACGTGAGAAATTGTGTCACGTACAAGAATATCGAATGTTGTATGATTATTTTGTAGTTTAATTAATTAAATATGGCAATCCAACCGTGTTTTATTCTCGGATTTACTTTTTTTATTACATTATTTTTTTTCTAATTGCGAAATTCAATCTCACTGATTTGAGTTTGTTACGTTACCATGCAATGTAAAAGCGACAGAGGGATTGTGAAACGTAAATATCTTGCGAAACTGGATTCGATTCCGTTTTTACGTTTCTGCGTTATTAAAAACTGGCTTTACCGTTTACTTTCCTGAATAAAGTGGCTCTATAATCTGTACTACGTGTTCACCCCTTAAAACATACGCGTAGTTATCAAATGTCACTCAGTCTTTAAATTTTAGAGTGCTTGGATGCCACCTTGCAAAAAATGAGCTATCTCGAAATAATTTATAGGGTACGCACCACAACGCTGAATTACTACAAAGCCGAAATACACTAACGCCGAAAAATGTCATTGCAGGACTGCCACAAAGGTTAGGTTAGGTTAGGTTAGACTAGACTAGACTAGACTAGACTAGGCTAGGCTAGGCTAGGTTAGGCTAGGTTAGGCTAGGTTAGACTAGGTTAGGTTAGGCTAGGCTAGGCTAGGTTAAATTAGGTTAGGTTAGGTTAGGTTAGGTTAGGTTAGGTAAGGTTAGGTTAGGTTTGATTGTGGTATTTCGGCGTTAAGGTACATTTAAGAAACACACACAAATTCATTCAGTTGTTATTTCGACGTTGTGGTACACAGCAGTTTTCTAGCTGTCGGCGTTGTGGTCAATTTTGACATTCGGCGTTATGGTATTTCGGCGTTGTGGTAACGACCCAATTTATATTTTTATATTAATGTGTAAACTTTAGTTCTTGGTATACGGTATTTAGTAGGAGTAATTTCGTGAAAATGGAACGAAAGTCGATGAACGGAAATATGTAAACAAGATGGCGGACCCACGTGTAGCAACATAAACCCATATATAGTCACATTCGTAAATATTAGGCGATATACCAAACGTATTGGTGTGCCAAATGTAACTTAACAATTGTGAAACGACCTTCGAATATATTTGGTAAACTAAAATAGTCATAGTAAAAAGTAATTTCACGTTTAAAATACGTGATAAATGATTATAATATATATACTCCTTAAATAGGCTTGGTATCAAAGCAGTAGAGCGTACATTTGTTGGTCTTGGGGACGTGGTTCAAATCTCGTCCCTGGAAAACCCATTTTAATTTTTTTAATAATATTATAATACTATATTATATTAAAATGTGCAATCAGCTCAATATGGTTTAGGTTTGTTTGTAGGAAGTATTTACAGACTGATTTCAGTCGTTTAAAAAAAACAAATATACTAAATATATACTTAGTGTTATAATATGCATTTTAAAATGTTTCGGTTAAATATTTTAGTAACGTCATAGAAGTTTTAACTTCTAAAGTGTGCGGAAAATATAAAGTATGAACTTTTTAGTGAATTTTACTAGATGGACAGGAATTTAGTTAAATTCCTGTCGAAAATCAGGTCAAAAGCCGAGGCTTCAAATATTTTCAAGTATTTTTCGCTTTTATCGGAGCTGTTCTAATAGTTAGAAATTTCCGGTTGTTTCGTGCTGCTATCTGCGCATGATGGTGGTAACCAACGTTTACGATTCAGGCAGCGAATTCTAGTGGCCGGCACAGAAAGTACATGTGTGATTTGCGACCAGAAATTGTGTTACTTGAAAAGCGAATATACTATTTATCAGTATATTTATGACGCTCTGCTTTATTTTAAAGAATTATACTTTAAATTTCGGGTCAGAGTTTCGTATTATAAGTTTACTTGCAATTTGGAAACATGTATTTGCTCGTTACCAAAGCTAGATACCAAAGCACATCACTGGCGAGTACTTAAAGACTCGCTCACATTTTTTTTTTTTGGAACCCGGCCACAAAATATAAATTACATTTTCCAGTGCACTAGGTGCATTCGGAAATCTAGAAAAGTGAGTCATGTAACTGCTCGAGACCAGTGCAGATTTCTGCTGCACCAGCAACTGGAACACGACCCCATAGAAGTGCAATTTTAAGGGTTAACCGTTTTAAAATTTTGGTTGTATATGGCATGATATTCTCGCATCTCGCTTTCAGCGTTCATAAATTAATGATGTGACGAGATAAAAAAAAATCGCATTATAACACGCAAAAATTTTAAGAGTTCAGTGCAGCCACCTGCACGTATACCGCTATTGAGTGTTGCATACCACTACGGCGGTGCGGGAAGGCCTGTGTGACTAAGGCGTGGACACGCCAGCCAACCTTGGCGTCCGCTTGCCTGGGAAAACATATGGTGTGAAGAGCTTAAGAAAAAAAACCGAACAATTTGATAACTGTTCGAGACATCTGAGTGATCTGTTAACGAAAAAACATTTAATAATACGCTAAGGGCGGATGAGTAGTTCTGTTTCCGGGATTTTTATTAAAACTGTATTTTAAGAAGTGAAAATCGCTTAAACGCGTGTTTTCAGGATATATTTTAGGTATGAAACATCCGGTACGTATTCTTGAAAGCTCTCAACGGACTTTCATCACACCTTCGTCTTCATTTCTAGGCCACATAATGGTATGGTTACCGCTCAAATATCATAGTTGTGCTTTGCACGACGAGAAGACAGCGCGCCAGTTCAGAGCCTACACCGCACTGGAAGCACCAGCGATCGTCACACTTATCACCCCGCCTCACTCACACACATACACCCCTGACAAGAAGGTCCCCTTATTATTATTGGGGGGATTTCCAAGGCACCTTTATTGTCATGTTTCAAATACATATCTATAAATCTTGCATAAAAGTTCAGAAATTATTTAAGGACGCCACATTTTCTGCACAAATTAGATAAGGCTTGTTGTCAGTTGGCAATATGATCAACCCCGCAGCATCTACGTTTTTTTTTTTTTTAAGAAAACTAAATTCGGAACGATAATGTTCCATATGCAATAATGTTTTACATATTTCTAACTAAGCTTTTCCAGCTCCGCTTGTGTGAGCCAAATTCGTCGCCATTAATTTCACTGTACGTTCAATTAAGTCGTTAGCCAATCGAGTGATCAGATCACCCCCCCCCCCCTCCACCACCTGGGAAATCACGGGCTGGGTTGGACACGGAATTTCAACAAGTGGAAAACACGGCACACGTCACCGTGGCCAATGGGTTTTCTTGGGGTTCTTCCGTTTCACACGTTCATTTATCCATAATGCATCATCACAAATCGTAGTCTATAATAACTAGAGACCTGCAAAATTCGCGGATTCATTGACCTCTAGGATAGACTCCACAGTCCTTTAAATACTCGCGGAAATGACACCTGTTCATTGGCTACTGACGCGTGAGACGTCTCAACTAGGCTGTCCGTAATTCGGCACTTTCTTGGTTTAGTGTTTCCCATTGGCTCACAATTCCCCGGTTAAAATGTGGGCCAATCGCAGAAGCGGTAAGAAGGTATAGTTGTTTTGATGCTAGCCTATCGCGAAATGAATCCGCGAATTTTGCATGTCTCTACTAATAACTAATAACCTCGATGTCCACCATGTATATTTACATAAGGTGACGGAATGATAGTCCATGGCTGATATAAAAATTATAATAAAATAGTCGAATCATTGAACTAAAAAGTGTTTAGTTCGGTGATTTAGTTTGTCTCCACAGTTTAATCCAAATGATAAGCAATGAAGAAATCTAAACTGAAGTTTAAAATCGTAGTAGCAATACAAAGCATGGTCTACAAATATTTGCACAAACCAACACCACACACAAAAAATTTTCTGACTACGAGATTTTTAAAGAATTGGCAGAGTATACGAAATATTTATTAAAAGTGAGACTTAATACATAATACATTATTACAAGAAATGAGGCAAAGAAATATAGCAGACAGATCGCAAATAAACCAAATGAACATAAAATTGACAATGAAACGTAAGTGGTTAGCAGAAGGTTTTTGATATTTAGAAAGTACGCTAACATGTGTTGGCCGACATAAATTTAATATGAACATAAATTAATATCAACGTAAAATACTTAAGTTTTTTAACGATATTCTAGTTATGCACGATTCAAGCATGGCTAAAAGTCTTTATGTTCCTTACAATGTTAGATTTATATGTAGCCAGACGATACACAGTGAAATAGATGTATTCAGCAGGGCTCCCAAAAGTATTAAATTAAACGAGAACAAATTATAGTAGGTACAGTAACTTTTCAGTGGCATACGTTAACTGCAAGGATGCAGTCCCAAAACACATCAACTAAGCACCATTCTACTTGCAGGCCACTGAAGTCGTCTTACTCATGTCAGCAATAGCCTGCATAGATTCTGTAGGTTTTGCTACGCTGCCTTCATGTACTCTTTTTTTTTTTGTGAAGTGTGTAGGTACTTCCTAATCGGCTGACGCTTTTGAACTAACAGTCGATTTTGCCCTCTTGATTGGCTAGACTGTCCGGCCTAACAGAATATCTTGTTATTTATTATCGTTATACTGGTATGGCAGCATTTGAAGAAAGGTGCCCCAACTCTTCCCAATACACAACCATCTTCCCTGTTAAAAAGGTGACAAAACCAAGACTAGCATACAACGGAAAGTAATTATTTTTTAATTGTAACATCTTAGCTCTCGTTATATGGCATTTGGTGGGAGTAATTTTGTGATTGCGACGGAATTAAAAAAACGGAAATCTGTAAAAACCACGGTGTTGCCTTCTGTGGCGGATGGCGCGTACAAAGGTTCAGAAAGACACAGGGAAACGTTATGGTACTAACTGTTTGAAGAATTTTAACTATATGGGCAATATGTCGAAAATCAGGTCCAAAGCTGGAGTTTAGAATCAGGACTTTTTCGCTTTTATCGGTGCCGTTTCATTATACAGTTGAAATATCTTTCTGCTATCAAATGATTCGAAACGTCGACATGCTGCTCCGGCTGCAAGTTCTAACGGCGCGGCGGGTGCGGAAACTACGTGAGATTCGCATCCAGAAATGTGGTTTAAAACACAATTTGCGTATATTTATCGCGCTCGGCATTATTTTACACAGTTCTATGTTAAAGTTCGTGTCCGAGTATCGTATTATAAGTGTATTTTGCATCACTAGAACACATTACTGGCGAGTACTGAAAGACTCGCTATATTTTTTTTCCCCGTATCTACCCGATAGTCCAGCCACTTAGGGGATATCAGCAGTTATTGATTGGCCGAAGCTTCAGCAGCTCAGGAAGCGCAAATTACTCGTGCTCAGGTCTGGTCGGCATCACGGAGCAGGGATCTCGGAAGAGCCTGGATGCACGCGCGATGATGCCTGAAGCGCGGGAGGGGAGACAGTGTGTCCGCGCCGAGAGCAGCAGCGCGGGTGACGCACGACGCGACGGGGAGTTATTTATAAGGACGGGTCGAAGCGCCGCGCCACTGACCTTCCAGCGCGCTGGGGCGGTCGGCGGCGGCGGCGTCGGGCCAGCCCCCGGCGGCGGCTCCCGCCTCCTCCTCGACGATGCGGACGTCGAAGGCGCGCGCCGCCCCCGGAGCCACCAGCCCGCCCCACGAGTGGCCCTGCAACCACACACAGACGACGTCACTGCGGACGGCATCACCCGGCGATGGATGAGCAGGGGCTAAACGTCTCGTAGACATCGAGGTGAGGAACACATTGGTGGAGGAAACAAGAAGACGCCGAGAAACCTCACCGGATCACGGCATCGTTCACCACTTCGAACCCACCGGAAATCGAACCCTTAGATCGCCTTTGATGGGAGCGGTCTTGTCAACTCTGTCACCGCACCCCCAGAATTTCCCTGGAGGGATTTTCAGGAACCGTTTAAAGTCCGAATCAAGATGAACGAACTCCATTACAGTCTTAATTATGAACCTTTCGAAAACTACTAAGAATCAGTGACATTTGGTGACACTGATCGTCTTCAATGATGCAGCTTTGCATACATTTTCCTAATTTTGTATTTAGAAGGTACCGATCATTCTCGATAATTTGAACACGTCTGTAATCGATCGTTCAAAAATACCGCATCCCACAAAGATGAATGAATGAACGAATGAATGAATGATATGCTCGCTACCTGAAGCTCGTGTGAGAACCGGGCGCGAGGAGGCGCTAGGGGCGACATTAACACGCGCACCAACTGCTCTGCCGCCTCTACACGCACTGGAGTGCGGTGCCTCTCCTGAAAATACTTTCAACTTATCCACTTCAATACGTGACACTGTTAATTTTTATTGTGAAGGGTGTACCGTATATTAATGCAAGTCGCAGGTTTCATAGACATTTCAGGGCGGTCTTGAGAGACAGCATTGTAACTACTGTACCTTCGTTTGCGGAAAGCCAAATTACTTGGAATTTCGGCGTCCGGACTAGTATGCGCAAACACGTCATGAAAATGTTCACGAGTTTCCTTTGAAAGGTATTGTATCGTGAACACAATTTCAGCACAGCTCCGTGCAATGCAGAAATTATTTTTTTTTCTATGCGGATATATTTATCGTAAGTCAACTTAAACAAATTAGCTGCGTAACATCAGCTGCCGTTGAACACCCTTGAATGGTAGGTTATATGTTGCTTCGGTTTCACCAGCATAACCAGCGATGTGATAAATGATTGCTTGCCGTATTTGTGTAGGGAATATGCGCAATGGCCATGCTATATTATTAGGTTATGATGATTGCAGACCCCACGAAGAGTACTGCGCAGAAACTTCCACCTCTTGTTTCGCTGTTTTCTAATCAATCGACGCGGGAGAGGTATTTTCCTGGTGGCGGGGAATGTTGGCCGAGCCGAAGGTCGGCGAGTCTCCTCGAGGACGCACTACTTATCCAGAACGCTTATTCCCGCTGCGGCAAAAAGATCCGCCTGCAAATGGGAAGCCTACAACTCACGTAGTTTCGGTTCCCTGCAAGAATTTCGCGAAGATTTCCGAAGTTTTGCGTTTTGGTACTAACGCCACTTCAGCCGCTAAATCAGAAGTTTACAATGAAAACAAGCATGTTGTGACTGACCTAACCTAACCTAACCCTTCGATTTTTTTGACGTGACAACGTCTAATAAATCGATGAAGGCCGGCTGCACGCACGAAAAAGTGTCCCGTTACGCACATTGTCCCGTTACGCTGTGTCCCGTTACGCTCATTGTACGCTTGCGCCGCATCTATCTCTCTTCGACTCGATTCGAACAACCATAGATTTGACTTTTTCGAGGCACATTAAACTTGAAACACTCCCATTCGTTTCCTACTTTTCTTATCATCGTACTATATCCGTAACAGAATAACACAGATTGGAAGAAGTTAAATAGCAAACATGTATAAAAGTTATAGTTAAAATAATCTCTTCGTTAAAGTAATAAACATATTTGAATTAATGAGTGCAAATAAAAGTACATTTATCGATTATATTGTATATTTCATTTCACTCCTTCTTTATAGCCATACAAAATAGTGATAATACAATAAATATGATTCAATGTTATTCATAAAAGTATGCAATCATTTCATCAATGTTTTGTTAAGACGTTGTCACGTTAAACTATCGTCCGTAAACCAACTTTAAATACAACCAATTTTTTTAATTTCAATTTTTGAGAGAAATACCGAAGTTGCACGAACGTGGTAGGGAACCGAAGCTACGTGAGTTGTAGGCTTCCCCTTGCGAATAGAGGGAGCGCGACCTCCCCTCCGGCCACCGGGGTGGCGGGGAGACTCGGAACCGCTCGTCGCCGGCTGCTGCGTCGCGCGCCTCGCCCAAGGAGCATGTAAGAAGATGTATATCAGCTCCATGGCCTCGCCACGTGACCGCGGTCGCCGACGCTACGTCCACGCTGGCGCCGTGGATGCGGACGCCAACTTTCAACTTTTTTTTAAGTTATACTTCTAATGCGACTTCCAACGAGGTTGCGTCAAACGTTTAACGCTACCATGGAGAATAACGCTACCATGGAGAATTATTTGCATGCAATTAAAAACTATTTTTTTTAATGATGCCAAAGAAGTATAACTTCTCACGCGCGTACCTAAGTACACGCACCCATTTTTATTTTCTATTTGCATCGCGTCGCGGGCGCGATATTACTAAAATGAACATCAAAACTTTTTTTTTGCGAAATAATGTTGCATTTGGTGATAAGTACTATTATTATTTATGTTGTTTTTTTTTTCAAGTTTTTGAAGTGAAATTTCTTTGGGCGCGATGAGAGTAAGATGTCAAGGGAGAATTATAATGCAAACATTTTCGTGAATCATTGTTGTGAATGATTTCTGACGCTAAAAGAACAGAGAATATGTACTTGGCCAAAAATATATAACGAGAGCACTACGCTATATGCTTTTCTGGGCTCGTTTTCGTTCTCCTCTTTGTGCGATGATTCGTCCCCCACCCTAAAAAAATATATAACTGAGAGAGATAGATGAACGAAAGAATAAGACAGAAGTGTGTGCGCATGTTGTGAAATGTTTGAAATGCTATCACTTACGTTAATTTTTTTTTTTTCAAATTAATGTTAAAAATCATATTTCCCTCAAACAGGTAAGGAAAAAAACAAACATGTAAGTATGAATGGCCGTCGTACATGTGGTTCGTTTGGAACGGCAAGACGTAGGTTAAGACTAGAAGTAATTTTATTTAGGCCGCGCGGTTTAAACGAGCATTTTCACAACATGGTAATACTTTACTGATGTGTCGCATCCTTTGCGTCGTGTGCGTCGCGCTATGAATACTGCAGCGTGACGCGTCAATCTCGCGTAGCGACAGCCCCGTCGCGATTTGGATTTTGAAGCACGTTTTAAACCAAGATAGGAGCCAGCTCTGACGTAATAGGTCTGTCGCTATAAGGGGGCGAGATAAGAGCCTGCTGTGACATAGTAAGTCTGTCACCTTAAGGGAAGCGATAGGAGCCTGCTGTTACATAGTAGGTCTGTCATCTTAAGAGAGAGAGTTGGAGCCTTCGCCTTAAGTGGGAGAGATAATAGCCTGCTGTGACATAGGTCTGTCGCCTTAAGGGGAGAGATAGGAGCTTTCTGTGACATAGGTCTATCGTCTAAAAGGGAGAGATAGGAGCCTGCTGTGACATAGTAGGTATGTCGCCTTAAGAGGGAGAGATAGGAGCCTGCTGTGACATAGGTCTGTCGCCTTAAGAGGGAGAGATAGGAGCTTGCTGTGACATAGGTCTATCGCCTAAAAGGGAGAGATAGGAGCCTGCTGTGACATAGTAGGTCTGTCGCCTTAAGGGGGAGAGATAGGAGCCGAAAGACACCTTTTAATTTTCAAAAGTTCAACTAGCTGCAGTGCCCGGCGCTACGCAGGCCTTACACATAATGTGAAGTCTGTAAGACTTAAAAGACGGGAAATTTTGAATTTTAAAGCTTCCGCAACCCGCCTTGGTAGCTGAAAGTAAAGAGATAAAACACTACTAAACCACGCAAAATGCATTAACAATACAATAGCCGTTGCCAATAGAGACAAAGAAAGCACCAACAATGCAAAAGCATTGAAAAATATGGAAATTTTATCTTAAACGCCTCGGTAACCCCCCTCCCCCCCACCCTCCATGGGAGCTTATTTCCGTAATATCCTCTTTTAGCCTATGTCTATGTAGTAAAAGGAATATACGTGCCAAATTTCAAGTGTGTAGGTCTAATAGTTCCGGAGAAGTCGTGATGAATGAGTCAGTGAGTGGTATTTCGCTTCATACAAACTTTACCACCCCTTTAGTGATGGAAGTTTAAAAAAAAAATCCCTCATTAGTACACCCCTAGGGCACTCAAGGACTATTTCCTCCGAATTTCAACTTTCAATGCCACCAGTTTAGATTGTGCGTTCGTTGTCTTGACAGTCATTCACTGTTACAGTTTTATTAAAGTAAGTACACAAACCAAGAGATTTTTCAAAGACAAATACAAAGTGTCTATTGAGAGTATTTTTACAGTTCTAGTCATTCCCAATTATTTATTCAATACCAAATGCCAATGTCTTCACAGGGAAAACTATTTGTAACTACCAGTCACTATTCACTTCAGGCGTTTCACTAAAGTATGTACTACGCTTTAACGAAGCCGAAGTTTGAGAACTATATGACATAACATTGTTACGGCCTTAAAACTGCTGGAACCAAGACGGCGTCGTTTGTGTCCTATCCCCCCGCCCAACTGTATGCATAACCGTACGACGTGAAATCCATCTGTTGCAATCTTACTTAACAAAGCTAAATGTCATAGTGACTTGTTTAACTGCGTTAGGTACATGTACCTCTAACTGGCTCTTTCATGTATTTCAAAAGCTGGCGCTCGATCAGATTGAGCTTGCCGTGTCAGAGCCAGCCGCGGGCTTGTCATAACTTCGGTACATCTACTGCAGCAATGGTCGTGACGTCTTTCCACTGTTTTACGTATCGTCTCAGATTTTCTCAAAAGATGTTTACTAAATATCATCTGATAGTGGTAGAAAGCCACGCAAGTGTTCACGATCACATCTCGAAAACAACGTACAGCAAATATCTGATGAGAAAATGTGTGACCTAACAACAAATTCAAGCGAGATGTACGGATAAATTGTCGCGAATAGCTCTGAGACATTAGTAATGAGAAGAAGATGTAATAACGAACTCTGCGATAGAGACCACAGAGGCATACGGACGGGAGTTCACAACCAAGCATGCTAGCTCACAGGTTTCTTGGGAGCCTGGGGCAAACAACAGAGGATAAGCGGATAAGCCCATCTACTCATTTACAGTTATAATCAAAATTTGAGAACAAATTACATATATGCATATGAACAATGCATACGTATTTTTTTTTGTATATTACTCGCAACAGGTAGGCTAACTGAAGTAATCTACACGAAATAATTGTAGGATTAGTAAAAAACTACAACAGAAGCTCGTGAAGCCCCTTACTGGCGGGAGCAGTGGTGCCACAGTGCCACAGCCCAGGAACGGAACGGACAGCCAGCCGTGGAGAAGGGCTCTCGCACATGTTTCCGGTCTCTTGTCTCGGCCCAAGGCGCGCGGCATTCCTCTCGGAGACCTTGCAGTCCGCGGGACTGTCGAGTGAGAGTGCTTGCGGCGCGGAAGCCGGCTTAGTCGAAGGTCACGAGGCCACTCGGTACTCGGCAGTCGCTGCGGTTGGCTGCTGAACGGGCTTCGCGCTCTGGCTTGTCTTGAGGGGTCCCACAGCTGTCATGGACTTGGTTAGCCGCCTTGCGATACTCTCACGGTGGGGTTTCCGTTGAGTCAACCACAGTTTACCCTAATGGTTAAGGGGGAGTGTGTGGCAGTGATGCTGTAGCTCCTCCTCAGACACCTCCAAGCCGCGATGAAATGGCTCTAGGGAGCTCGTGCACAGAGAAATAGGTTTGTTTGAATCAAACAAATATTTGCTTATATGTGGCGAAACAAATATTTACTTGCTGTATAAAAAAAATATTTTGTTAGCTTGACCAAAATTGGCAAGTATCAAAATTGATTTGTTAAACCTAATCAAATATACGGTTGAGTTGACAAAAATAATTTTGGTTGGGTCAACAGAATATTTCCTACTACAACATATTTGTTTGAATTAACAAAATATATTTATTTCGCCATATACAAACAAATATTTTGTTGAGGCAATCAAACCTTTCTCTCAGTGTGTTCAGGGACGTATCCGCGTGGGAGGTCTGTGGAGTACGACTCCTCTCCTCCAGGATAAAAAAAAAGAAATTAGTGATTACAGAATAAGAAATGTATAGCAACACAGCCACCTAAGGTTGAAGGGATTATTGTAATCCTTAGTGGCCTGCAATAACGTGTTTCCTTCCCCATATAGCCCAACATGCCTCATATGCAGGAAATGTGTTACCAAGTATGCTGTGTGGCACATGTGTTGCTTGTAGGCATGTATTTCATGCAAACTTGACATGTATGTATGCTTCATGTAAAAATAACATTAATGTATGTGAATTTATCTTGTTTTAACTAATTCAGCAAACAATTGACTTAAGAAAAAAATTATTAAAAACAATTCAATAAAAATCAAAATATAAAATAAAAAATGTTATTTTTCTTTTCTCAAGCAAAATCATTATTTAAATAGCTATGTGTAAACGGACTTCTAAAAGTCTAATGTTTCCTGAGATTTTAGTGTGATTTTTTTAACTCAATTATAAAGAAACTTACTAATAAAAAATTATATTATGTAAGTACGGGACCTCCTTCACAAAATTCTGGCTACTACCTTGTTGGTGGCGATCCAACCCTTACCAGGAAGTAGTTACCGGCAAATTCAACACGTTACAATCAAGGTATGCAACTGTTACTGTTCCACTGTCCACGCACCGTCACGGCGCCCGGAACTGAGCGAGATCACGCAGTGGTAACACACTAGAATCGCACGCCGGGCAACCCGACCTGTGTTTTCCGTGGTTTCCCTGAATACTGGGATGTTTCCTTAAAGCATATAGTTCAATAATAAAAACACATACGAGAGTGTGAGAAATAACCAAGCGCAATAGGTATAACTAAAAAAAAAAATATTTTTTTTTTTCAATAAATAGAAAATTATAAATTATATTTTTATAAACTACAAATTATATTTCATTTGGTGTCAATTATTAAAAACTTATTTTTTTTTTTAAATTGAAGCACTGAAGGATTATAATGATAAAAAAAAAAGGTTTTACTGAAAGAAAATAAAGATTGTTTTTTTTTTCTTTTTCATTACGTTGGTACCATGTATGTTAAACAGAAACATTGTTAATACTGAGCACACCATGTTCCATCGAACGGACTGACGTAACAACGCCAGATGTTTACACAAACATTATTGGAACTATCCCGTATTCGTCTCTGGCGTATTTGCTTAAAGTTACCTCGCTATCGAACTGACATATAAACATATTAAACCACCACACGGGCTGGTTTAATCCCTTTAACAATATTTCCATTAAGTGTTTTTTTTTGTTACTCCTTTCGTGTTCTGATAAGTATCTTGCCTTGGTACGAGAATGTCGGTAAAGTAATGAGAAGTCTTCCGGTATTACTTCAGTCCAACTGAGACAGCCTCGCCACTGTCGCGATACAAACGAGAGAGAAATGACTGGCAATCGTGTCGCCACTTTTTATACCTACTTACACTCATTACCCCCAACCGCACCGTATCACGCTGGGAGGTAACTAACCAGCTCATATTTAAGCACGAGCTACAAGAGGCAAAAAAAACGATCACAGCTCTTATTTGAGCACGAGCTACAAGAGGCGACAAAACGATCACAGCTCTTATTTGAGCACGAGCTACAAGAGGCAACAAAACGATCACAGCTCTTATTTGAGCACGAGCTACAAGAGGCAACAAAACGTACACAGCTCAAATTTGAGCACGAGCTACAAGAGGCGACAAAACGATCACAGCTCTTATTTGAGCACGAGCTACAAGAGGCAACAAAACGATCACGGCTCATATTTTAGCACGAGCTACAAGAGGCGACAAAACGATCACAGCTCTTATTTGAGCACGAGCTACAAGAGGCAACAAAACGATCACAGCTCTTATTTGAGCACGAGCTACAAGAGGCAACAAAACGATCACAGCTCTTATTTGAGCACGAGCTACAAGAGGCAACAAAACGTACACAGCTCAAATTTGAGCACGAGCTACAAGAGGCGACAAAACGATCACAGCTCTTATTTGAGCACGAGCTACAAGAGGCAACAAAACGATCACGGCTCATATTTTAGCACGAGCTACAAAAGGCAACAAAACGATCAAGTTGTAATCTCTCCCTGCACTGTCAAGGGGACCGCCTAGTCAGGGGTGTATCTGTGCTAGCTGCGACTAAGCAGCAGAGAACCGCACCAACGACCACGACCCGCCCGGGGAAGGAAAACCTCCCCCTTTTGTGCAGACGGGATCGTCCAGAGAGAGTGGTATGTGTGGGAAGCCCCCCCCCCCCCCCCATCCGGAAGGCACAGATAAGATTCAAAACATTTTTAATGCGTACGTTTACCTGGTCTTAAGGCAAAAATTACAATAGTATTGCCAAAACAATTCATTGGAATCCTTAAAGGTTATGCGATACACACAGATCACCTTTACAATTATGGCCATGGTAACGTTTAGTATTTAGATTATTTTTTTTAATCGTGGATTGTAAAATTGTTCTCTCGACGGCCGGGTATGGAGACAGAGGTGAGAGGGTTTCTGCAGTGCATAGAGTAAATAAAGTACTAGTACAGAGTGGACACTCAATGCTATTGCAGTTCTACGTTTTTTTTTATTCAGAAATGCTCTAGTTGCTATACAAAAACGCAAACTTGACAAACATTAAAACGAAGTTGCAATGGCTTAAAACGGAGATAAAGTACCTTCTGGAGTAAGACTTACGTTTCAAATTATAAGTAAATTTTAATTTAAATACAACATTGATCGCAGAAAGTACAATTTGCAGTTAATATGCTTAAAACACTAATTTGAATAGTAGGGAAATTTCCAGCTTCAATGGAATGTTGGCGAGCTTGTGACTTTTTTCGTGCATGCATTAATATTTATAAAAATATTGATTTTATTTTTTTTCCCCTTAGAAGCAAATCATTTAACTAAATATCGGTAAACGTAAAATAAAATGATCTAGGAGAGCAATATTTTTAAAACAATAAGTAAATTTCTTACCTTCGGGACAGTTAAAAATGTTTTGTTTACGTATCATAACATTTGTTAAAATGCATATAACATGTAACATATTTTCGGATTATATTAAATTGCTGCATTTTTTTATGTCCAAGAAACAATTTCTGTTCTAGTAGAATCACGTTGATTGAAGTTAAGGTTAGGATTTTCGTAGGTACCTACCGAATTGCATTACAAATCGCAAACAAAACTAATGCATAAAAAAACGTGCTGAAGTATTTAATCATTAACACAGGCAATGTGTATTTCTGGCAAATTTAACTGCCTAAGTTGTACAATTTTCCCACAAAAACTGAAATGAAGCTGTTACCAATGGCATCTAATTCTTTATGGATTAGGTGAAAGTACAAATCATTCTCGTATCTTCACTTCTTGAAGACAGGTGTACAGCAATTGTTAAGAAAAAAAACCTTAATTTCAACATAAAAATTTAAAATACACTTAATTTTATCGCAACCCTCAACTCGGTAATTGTTCCGTATCACGTATCCAAGTTTATCCCTTGATCCTGTTGGCATGATCATGTATGATTTATCCGGTGGCACATGATGCTTGCTGTTTTAATTAATGTTAAAACAGCAAGAATCATTACCACAGGATCATGCCATTAGTATCAAGGGATAGACGTGGATACGCAATACAAAATTTTTACCCACACCTCCCTCTCGACCTAAAAATAAAATCCATACAAAACATTTAGACTAATTAAAGTACATAAGTAGCAAGTTTGAGCAGAATTTGAGACTCATTGACATTTAGAACAGTACCTAGGTATTAATGTATTGTGTGCCTGTCCTCAACGTACGACTACACACTGCCTAAAAAGAGGAAATTCTGTAGGGCATGAAAACAAAATGCTCATCACTATTTTAATTACACAAAACTTTTATTTTGTTTCGTTTTAATAATTTACACATACCTAGTTTCGTCAAAGCGGTAACTTAAAGTAAAGTTAATTATTATTATCTCTTCTCTTGTTGTACCAGTAGTTAACACAACACGTAGCCGAATCAGGCATGTTTCATAACAGTGATTTATAAAGAAGTTCATGAAATCATTGATATTATTTAACGAGATTACTATTTCAACATGATTGAAACAAAATTTTCTTAGAAATATTTTTATTAAACCTAATATTGCTTAATTCAACGCCGACGCCATTAATTATGGAGTTGTTGGATAAACAAGTGGTTCAACATGCCAACGAAAATTTGTTTATTTTCTTTTAAGTAAATATATTATTTTCATTTCAACACTACCAATTTATGCCATAAATTTGATAAAATGTTAAAACAAATGTAATATTTATTTAATCAACTTGGTATTTTGATTATAATTTTCGTGCTCAGATGTTGGATAAAACTGTATAGCAACTAGAAAAATGCGATTGCCTTGCCCTATGAAGTGTCCCCCCCCCCCCCCTGCTGCAGTGGTTGAGTTGCTCAGATCACAGACGTGGTTTCTTTTATGTTTATTTTTCGTTTGGCTCTGCGTCGTGTCGACAGCGAGGTGCTTAGAGGCGCGAGCACTCGGCGACAGAGTTCCGAGCTGTCGGGGGAGGACTCGGCCACGGCCTGCAAACAGTAAGAAACCATCCCAGTACTTGCGTGGTGTGATCCCGGGAAACCTTGGGAAACCGAAGTAAAGATTCGAGCCCGGGCCCTCTGTGACGCCATAGTGTACTTAAGAGCATCGTCTCTCAGGGTTGCATCAGTTTCGTGTGTAAGCATTTATTCGACGGGGAGTGTGGAAGAGTGATGGTGAGCCCGGAGACGGAATGGGCAAGTCCCAGCGGGCTGGAGTAAGACTATACGAGGGTTGTCTGAAAAGTTTCCGACCTCAATATGAAGTCGGCAGTACTCGTCAACGAATATTGTGGAATGTGTTTGCTCATGATTTGGAATGTCTTCACTGATATTTCGGTCATTTTGGACATGCATTTGTTTCTTAACAATCGTTTGCGTTAGTCGATGCACATGTTTTTTTCTTTCTTTCTGAAAATGTAAAATTGAGTATAGCTTTGTCATTGAATACTTGTTTTTGAAAGGCCAATACGCCTATGCAAATTAAAGACGAGTTGGACGCTGTGTACTGGGACTCTGCACCATCATTTACCACAGTGATATTTTGTGCAGCTGAATTCAAACAGAGCCGTACCAGCTTGGGTGACAATGAAAGTTTGCGACACCAAAAACTGTGATGAAAGAATCAGCTCGAAAAAGGGCAAAGACTGTTCCTTTGGTCGGGAAAGTGGTGGTGACTGTTTTCTAGAATAGCCGTGGAATTATCTTAATCATCCTGAATAAGGAAAAAAAATCATGACAGCAGCATACTACGAATCATTACTTGATAAACTGAAGGCAGAAATTGCAGAAAAAGGTCACATTTGCAGAAACAAAACATTTTGTTTCACGAAGACAATTCACCAGCTCACACCTTAGAGGTTATCACGCAGAAAATCTACGAAATGTGTTTTGAACTGCTTGTCCACCTTCCTAACTCGCCAGATCCAAACACAATTGAAATTTTTTTGTTCCCTGGGCTAAAAGTTTCGTTCGGAGGACAGAGATTTTTGTCGAGTGAGGCTATATCACCTTCGTAAACAACTATTTTGCAGAGACTCAGGCAAAAGATTATTAAAAATTAACTGTGCATCCAAAATGGCTGAAATTTCATAGAGTATATCCAAAGCATGCGTAAACACATTCCCCAATTTTTGTTGACGAGTGCTGCCACCTTCATGTTGAGGTCGGAAACTTTTCAGACAACCCTAGTTTATATACTCTGTCTCAGGCTTAGATTGCAGTACAGAGCGGTTGGCGCCCAATGTTGCCAGACTGATACAACGCGGATTATAAAAATTAATATTTTGTATAATATCAATGATTATAATAAGTTTCAGTATATTTTTAATTTTACTATTAGTTGAAATTTTTAAGACAGTAAAATAGAGTCCGTTTATAGTATTATTACTATTTAATACATTCCAAAAGAAAAAATATATAAATTCTAAACACCAATTATTAATTCACACGAGAAATTAATTGTATAATCTGGTCACTATTAATAACAAGGCATTTCGTTTACTATACCATATTGTCAAACAAAGCCAAAAAAATTATATTGAAACCTATAAAAAATATTTACCTACCACAAAAATGGTTGAAACCAATATGGCGTATTTTAGTTACGTTGCATTACGAGTAAGATTATAATATTATCAGATGATGCTCTTGATGAAATACAACAAGTAATGTATTTATAAAATTCTCATTCCAAATTTCCCTTTTAGTAGAATTAATTTTTTGATTACATTACGAAGTTGAGTCCAAAACTTTTATGCTCTGTAGGTATATCTGGCAACAGAGCCCACTGAAACAAGGATACCTCTTTAGATTGTACACTCTAATCTAAGGATAAGACACATTATGGCTCTCATTCTTATCTGGGGCTCGTCCATCACGCCAGTACTAAGTGCTATGATCCGTAGGATGCACTCTGCAGAGTGTTAATTTAGGTAAGGTGCTCAAGGACACCCACAAGAATAGCTCGTTTCGACTCAAACCATCAACTATAAGTTTCGTTCCTTCTTTTCCTCATCCGACCATTCCCCACCTGATGTTATATTCCTTTTCCTGCTATTCAAGGTTGTCTCGTTTATTTCGCTCTTAGTTTTACCCTATAATTTTGTCTCAAATGCCAATTAGACCAATACTAGCATCTGAGATAACACCAGAATGTGTTTTGCTCATGTTATTTGCTTCCTTACAAATTACGACGATCATATTTGCTGTCGTAGTTTCCTCTTTTGTGTCAAGAAGTCTCGTGCTTCTTGTGCCGATGCAGGCCATAACCTCGATAAGGCCACGATTTGCGTCTACTGGTCTGCACCTAAGTGACTTGGGGCCAATTTCACCACACTGTCGTTAAACAATTGTTTAACTAAGTGTAGTTTAAAGTTACCTATCCTTTTTAAACAACTAAACAACAGTGAAGCATTTACACTTCACCGCGCATTTCTTGTGTTTCACTAACTTCGAGCAGTTGCACATGGTTTAATCTTATTGAAGTTCGTGCCAAATGTAACTTTATGATACAATGGAATATAATATGGTACACTAACATAGTCATAGTAAAAAGTAATCACAAGTTTTAAAATACCTACGAAAACAGGCATTACAATGAGTATAATACATATTATCCTTGAAAACACAGAGGTAGAGCGCGCGTGCTTTGAATCTTGTCACGGGAAAAAAGTTTTACCTTTTTATTAATATTATAATATATCATAATAATGTTGATCAAATAAAAAAGCTTAAGATTTGTGTGTAGTAAATATCTACATACTGATTTCAGTCGTTTAATAAAAAATATAGAAACATATTTTTTAGTGTTATATATGTTTTAAAATGTTTCAGATTAATATATTAGAAATTCCATAAGAGTATAAATTCTAACATGTGCGAAAACTTTATAGTATTAACTGTTCAGTGAATTTTAACAAGATGAACAGTATTTTAATAAAATTTCCTTGTCGAAAATCAAGTCCAAAGCCGGGGTTTGATCGGAGCAGTTTCTTATAGTTAAAAATGTCCTGTTATTTCGTGCTGCTAATTGCTTGCTGCTTTTGATAGTGGCAAGAAACGTTTTCAATTCAGGCAGCGAAATCTAGCGGCGGGCGGGGAAAGTGCGTGTGATTCGCATCCAGAAAGTTTGGTATTTGAAAAGCAACTATTTTATTTATCACCTTCAGCATTATTTTAAAGAATTATACGTTAAATTTCATGTCCGAGTTTCGTATTTAAAGTTTATTTGCAACATGAACATCATGAGAACACATTAGTTTGCTCGTTACCAAGGTTTGGCAAGTTCTGAAACCTCGCTCACATGTTTTCTTTGTCGTTTCACGTTAACTACAGTATTATAGGTAACACAAGATTTAGACAAAATCAATCATGTGCAAGGTTTGTATGCTAATATCGCCTCAAACCAGAATAATTATTCTCTGCGAACCTGTGCTTGAATTACTATAAAACTCCTGGTAAAAACCTGATAATTAAAAGGCAAATACATAACTTTACATAATGTGATGTCCAACAAAGAATCTGATTGGAGCAGCTGCGATCAAAACATGAAGTTAAACCATTCCACATGTAAGATCCATTCATCTGTCTTTGCCGACTTCCAACTGCCTAACACGTATTGTAAGTCCTTAGTCGCTAACCCTAATTTTTTTGTAAATATTGTACTGAATTATTTTAACTCATACACTAATGCCAACAACCAATTATTTTTATCTCCAGCACATCGTCGCATCAATGACATAATATGTATTTATTGAACTGTCCAAATCAGCTTTTGTAAACAATGACACGTGCTTGATTGTAAAGGTAACGGCTTTTCCGTTAAAAATTTATAAAATTCCAAATGTTGTGTTTTTGAACACTACAGACGTTCCTGTGCCGAAAAAGAGTTTCAAAATTCCTAATGGTTGCAGATAAATTACCGTTTATAAGTTACTTTAGATTAGTCCGTGCAGAGACTCACTCGGCCGCAGCCATTGCGCTTGGCGTAGCCGAGACTTTTCTACAAGAGGTATTCCTTACCTGTTGTCACCGCCCTAATATTTACTTGATACTAGATGTAACTTTTTTCCGTGTGTGCCCTTTAGGCCGCCAGAGAGCAGCACCGGCTGCGCCTTAAGGCCCTATGTTTTCTACTCGCGACCAGTAATTTCTCAGAAAACATCAGAAATTTTGAAAATCTGTTTCGGTACAGGAACGTCTGTAGTGTTCAAAAACACAACATTTGGAATTTTACAATAATTTTTACGGAAAAGCCGCAATTCTTAAAATTCACAATGCCTTTAATTTTAAATCAAAATTACTCGGAATATGTATATATTTAATTATATAGAATATAAAGTAGTAACCATAAAACGCTTTTGCAGTGACACACTGACGCACAAAGTGACGTTATGGTTTACACCCTCAAAAGTTTGTTAGCAGCGACGCCATGGACATGTTGTCTACGCTCTATAAATCTACATACACATAAGACGATCACTGTTGAGCCCACAAAAAAGTTACTGCATAATATGGTTTCCTTATATTCAGTCTGTGTCTACCTGGGCAGACCAAGCGTGGTTTAAAAACTGCTCGCGATAACCCGAGTTTACGGAAATAATTTACGAAAATGTTGAGATCAGAAAGTAACAGCTTGTTTATGACTAAATAAACAAAATCGGGATCCCTGCTAGAAATGCAGTATGTTCAGTATTCGTTTACCACGCACTTGCAGCCAGTTCTAGTATGAGTCACAAATCGTGGTCGTGATGTGGTAACAGGACTTTTGATGTGGTTCGCAGAGTACTTGAATGCTCGTATAAAATCTATATTTCTCTCGGAACTATGAATATTTAAACCTTTTGCACTTTGATCAGTATATAGAAGCCCTTACTTATTTTTTTTTTAACTGATGTTTCCTATAAGGACATTATAATTTAAACTAGACCCTGGGGGTCTGACCACAGGGACCTAACAAGCTTTCCTCTTCTCAAGCTGTGTTAGCAGCGCGATTCCTGTTCCTCCCGTTTTCTGCACGATTTGGAGTGTGATTCCTCCCGACCTAGCCACCAGCGGCACGCTCCTGCACTTGAGCACATGCGACCGTCCACGCACTCGCAGCATGGGCGTGGCTAAAGTATCGGCTGGGCTCTGCATCTTTCGTCAGGGCGCGCGTATCCTCTGTCGGCCTGCCAGAGCAAGTAGGCATTGCACTGTTTTCGGTGTCAGCATTCTCGCCACACCCCTTCACCAACTCTGTTTTTCGCTGTGCTTCTCGGAACCCAGATCCTCTCCTTAGCGTCCCCCTCCCGTGGGTCATCTACCTTTACACACATTAGCCCCCCAGCGCAGCGTCATCCTACACTATCTCTCGGTGCCCTCCAGAACTAAAGTTAAGCCCTTTAACTCTGCTTTGTCCCACCAGGCAATGCCCTTACCTAGACCTCGTCTTCCAGCGGTAGGATATACCAAGGCGTATCTGAGCGCCACCTAGCAGCATGGTTTGCCAACTATGGTCGGCGCTACTAAGTTCACCTTTTCCGCCACCAAGCGCCACTGCACAGTAGTGATGGGCAGAACGGTTCTTTTGACCGAATCGGTTCTTTTGGATCAGTTCTGTGAAATGATTCGTTCATCTCGGTCAATTCGTTCTTTTCTGTGTATGGGATCTGGCTCTTTTATCAGGTGTCGTAACTCGTTCATCCTTTAGAGTATTAGGTACGTGTTTTTGTATTTGAATTTGAACATTGCTTTCCGTAGCCAGTGAATCACAGTTGCGTATATGAAACAAGGTTATTTATATTTTATTACTTTTTAAGTTACTAATATTAATATATAGGCTATTTACACTCTAGTGACAGTAAATTGTTTACATGTAGACCAACACATTTAGATAAAAAAGACCAATTTAATACTACTACTGCGATTCAGTATGAAGAGAAACAAATGAAGTACATTAATTAACCCAAAAATGGTAAAATAAAGTATTTGGTATTTCTTATCTCCGTCGGTTTTAATGAAAAGAGGAAGTTAAAGAGCACAGAATAAAAGTATTTTCGGAATTTAAATTTTTTTTTTAACAAATATCGCCCAAATATGAAAATTAAAAAATTCTGTATCTCCTAAAGTATTTGGAATTTCTTATCTCCGCAGGCTGTAATGAAAAGAGGACGTAAAAGAGCATATAATGAAAGTTATTTCAGATTTTTAAAAAAATTTTTGAAGATAATCCGTACACTACATATTTACCCAAATTTGTGTATGTGAATGTGAAAAAGCAATTTTAAACCAATACTTAACAGTTGACATTTTCAGGTATAGATACTTTTCATGTTACCCTATTTTATTTGATCAGTTATCGTTTGCTCTTGTGAACATGCGCACGCTGTGATTACTAATTCTTCAGACTCCTGACGTCATGAATCATTTCACGAACGAATCAGACCGGGCGCGTGGCCGGTTCTCTCATCTCGTTCTCTCGTTCTCTCCGCGTTTTCGTTCTTCCGAATCTTTCAAGGTACCGGCTCTCAAAGAGCCGGTTCTTTACATCGCGAACGAATCGCAAGATTTCGTTCTCTCAAAGATTCGTTCTTTTTGAACGAATCGTTCACGAACGACCCATCACTACTGCACAGACGGTCCTCCGATAATCCCCCCCCCCCCCCCGCCCACCAAATCAACACCCACCCCTTTGTGGCCAACGTTCTGGCCATGTATGTACATCCAGCCCTCTGGCACTACTTTCGCCCAAGGCGGAATGATACACAAGGCCCGCTACTCCTCTCGGCCCTCGTCCGGATCTTATAGAGAGAATCCTCCGAGCCTTCGCCGTAATCACATGTGTCCGCCGCTCTCGTCTGAACTGCTCTTCGCGTAACAGTGCTAAGTAAAAGGTTTCGATACGAACTGTAGTCAGAAAACTACAGGCTATACTCCTAAACGCTCCGTCTCTTTTAATATGTAGTTTTCGTATACTGGTCTTTGCTAAAAAAAAATTTCGGTATTCTACCCACGTGTCATGCTACGCGGCTGAGCATATACTTTGTTGTGTTTCACCATCTTCTCATCATGTCTTGATAACTCGTTTGGCTACCCACATAATTGGTGACTGAAATTATTTTTATAACCCCCATGTCCGTTTAAATTTTGTTTAGTTACGACTTTGAGTCATAGTATTTTTAATTTGTCTTGTCGCTAATCATACTGTATTATTTGTGATGCAGTGGGTCCACGTTTCTGCCTAATTCAACGGTCTCTCCGGTATCCTGGCCTTTGAGGGATTCTCTGGTTGGCGTGTCCTGAGGATGTCGCCTCCCAGGAGCCTTCCGACACATTTGCTGAACGTCCATGTTTAAGGGAAGCATCTACTTTCAGTAATATATATATATATATATATATATATATATATATATATATATATATATATATATGCACACATGTTACCATCGAACCACTGAAAACACAAAAACCATATAAATTTTGTGCCATGTAAAAACATCTTAATATATATAAATCCAGTGTCCTGATGTTTGTTTCCAGTGAACTCTTCACCAAGTCAACCGATTTCGATGAAAATTGGCATTTATGTGTAATTTTTTTCAACTTGAGAGATAGGATAGTTTTTATTTCGATTAATAGTCTTAATAATTTATAATTAATAATAAACTGACTATCAATGTTGATTTGTGTTTAAGCCCGGGAAACAGTGGGTACTTCGTCTCCATGAAAACTTTGCGTGTATTGCTGTATTAAGTTTTTGACAAAATTAATTAATTTTAATTTTATTTCATTTATTATAACTGTAAATAAGAGATTTGGTCTAACCGTGCGAAGCCGGGTCGGGCAGATAGTACTGTTATAAAGGCCCTTTATTATTTTTAATTGTATTTTTGTTGTAAATTAATTTTCTATTCTCTGAAAATATTAAAAACGAAATCTCTCCTGACCAGTAAAGTATAGTGTAGCAAATATAATTGTGGTTTCTTTCTTCATTCGCAGACCCTGGTCATAAGTAAGGCTCCAGTCCACTGAGTGTTAATAATGTTTAACACCTTAGTTTTTAATGATTCTCACATGTCTCTCAAACCTCTTAAACTCAGCGTGTTTTCCAATACTTCATTAATAAATACGATTCAAATAATGAGAGACTTGACAAATGCTGATACAGTAACTGTCAGCACTGAGAATTTTGTGGAAGGAATTAAAACAATACCACAGCACAGTCTAACCCAGGAGGGTTGACAACGACGAGACAGTTGCGACAATAATAGTTGGATAAACCAACAATGATTCAAAAAAGATCGTCTGGACATCACAAAGACAATACAGTGACGCGCATGCGAACCCCACAATTAAATTTTAAAAAAATTATATTCTGACAACACTACGACAACACAAATGAACAAAAGTTAAACAAATATTCAGAAAACAATGCGACAACCCATACGAACAAGTAGATCTTTTTAAGACACAACAGATGCAACGTTAAGGGAACTGAAATCTGTCCCTGTCATCAGGCACAAGCAGCTACTTCTTCGTCTGTGTTGTCGTCGTTGTATTGTCTGAATATTTGTTTAACCTGTGCGGAAACGTCTGCACATATATTGTTAAATTAACAATGATTTAATTAAGTTTTTACCGATTCCAGTATTTTTTATTTCTACTAAACATTGTGTCAGTCAGACTAAGACAGTTCTAAGTAACCTATGGTCTATGTCTTAAGATGATACTTTTGAACTGCAATAATAAGGCTCCTCTGAGGACTTGTTGATTTAGCAATGAACTACATATTTATTTACTGTTTTCTTATAAACAAAAACTATTTCAGTGTGAATTTATTTAATTTTAAAAAGACATTTTAGCATTTTCAAGCTATTTTTGACGTCCGTGTTGTGTATCTATACTGCATCTGGCGACCAGGCGTTAGAGCTGCAAACACCAATCAGAATCCAATACATATTTTAAATTTAAGGAAGTTTCAAACTATTTGAATTAGCGATCCTTCTCCTGATGGCGTCCCTAGATTGATGTAGCAAAGAAGCTGTACGACAAATTTTAAAGTGTTAGCTATACAACTTAGCATCCAGTCATTTCCTGGTGCTAAACACTTGAAATAAAGTGTATGTTCGTAATAAGATAATGTAATACTACAAAGTACTGCAGCACCCTGGCCTTAACGCCTACGACTGGCCAATCGGCGAGTATTTCTTTTGATTCATGTAGTACTGCGTATTTTTTTAATACGCCAGAGAAAAGACGGTACCATTTTCTTGTTCCCAAAAAACAATTTATCTTTTCGAACTCTTTGCTAGTTTGTGATAGGTTCTTACAAATATTTAATAACAAGGTAATGTAAAGACTGTATTTTTAATCCACTGCAAATATCACTGCGACTTCAACGACTGTTACGACCTTGTATAACCCGTTTAAATAACATTTTAACGAGCCTCATGACTTGGCATTACTATGTTACATTGTTGGAAATATACAAAGGATTCCATCTGGCAATATCTTATTTTAATAAACATAGACTTACAATAATTTTAGCATAAAACAATTTCGTTAAATATTTAATTCTTTTAAAACGTTAAGTGAAGAAAACTAATCTTAATATTCGCCCTACTAACTTGGTGTAGGGCCAGAATGTGAAACCGTTCTTTTAAAACATCAGTTTACGGACAGGGTTTTTTTTTCCAGCAGTTTTCAAATCAGCCTGAATTACTGGAGTTCTGTTCTCAGGATTTTTGGAGAGTGAAAGTGGCTAAAATGGATGTTTTCAGGATACTTATTAACTTAGAATTGTTTAACTAAAATAGGTACTGCTCACTGCAAAACATAAAAACTGCGCTTTCGTTATAATACTTGTGCTTAAAGTAGACACAGCATTACGTTTACCAGCGAGCGACACCCTTATTGCTTTGCCTAACACATACACCCACTATCAAAACGTACAGCAGTGTCTTAAAATGAAAACATTTCCCCATATTTATTCAAATCTGCACTGTTAATTTCTTCTCGGTTTTGTAGTTCGAAATTTTTATTTTTATGATTTAACTGCAGAGGTTTTCGTGCATTGGCCGTCTTAAGTAAAAACATTTTTATCGATTCTAAGACCATACATATTCAGAGCTATAGGTGATGGATTAATTCACGTGTCGTTGACATCGAGTCGTTAGAGACGATGTGGAGCGATTAGAAGACAATGACGCATTGACGGAACGAATAGGTGCGGTGGAAACGGGAGTACCCCGAAAAAACCTCAGACCCAGACAACATCCACCACAATTTCCTCGTACGGAAAATCCGATATTAATCCCATTAAGAATCAAACTCTATTCGCCATGGTGGGATGCAAGCAATCATTTTTTTTTTTTTTACTTTTTAATTCTGTACCTGTACCAACGAGACATCAATATTATTAACTTGTGATTGTCAATTTCTTTTTTTTTAATTAATTTGACTCTAGCTTATTTTTTTAAAGCGGATCAAACGAGACAAATTACACCCATACCTTAACCGGGACTCGAACCCAAAACCCTTCGCACCGAGAGCCGGCATGCATCCGACTGTGCTACGTAGCTCGGTCCCACATTTCCAACTAACCCGCACACTGAACTTCTGGCGATCATTCTAGTCCATAGCTTGGCGTACACCTATTCATACATTGTTGGATGATTTAAATGCACGTTTTTACAGGAAACTACTCGACGTATTCGCAACCCATTATCGCACGAAATGAAATCTATGATCATACCATGCGGGATGCCTACATTCAAGACATTATGCTTTCGAAGCCCTTCAAAGTGACCAAAATTGAACTTTTTTTCTCTGGTGTATTTCAAAACCTTCCAACTAAATATCTACAAAACCAACCAAGACAGGTGCATTTTATTTTGTTACACAGTTTCCAACTATTAAATTACAAGTTCACCACAACAAGTCATAAGTACACTCATCACAACTGGGCATTCAATACATGTTTCAGTTCTTTAAATGATTCATGCAATGGGTAATTATGATTTAATACAATTTTTTGGACATACGCCATTACAGTTTTGCACTGTTTGACATGGAAAAAATTATTAAAGACGCAAATTAAGAAATAAAAAAAATAAACAGATATTATGTACAACACAAACTACTGTGTTCGTCGGTGTTGTCATCGTGTTTTCCATAATAAATGCTTATTTTCATCGTTTTGTATGTATATTTGCTGCGTTGTCCAGGTTTTGTTGTTTGCCTGCATTTACTGTTATTGTTGTAACTGTCTCGTTGTTAGCCCATCTGTGTTCGTCTGTGCTGTTTTTTCATGACTAAATTCCTTCCACGGAATTCTTGTGCTGCCTGATATTTAAGTTTAAATGTGTTCGTCTGTGCTGTCGTTGTTTCGCTGTCTATAATACCTGTTTGACATAACTGGTTTAGGCTTGTTCTCTGTGGGTTTATGTCTCTTCATTTTCTTTATTTCTTAGTTTGCGTTCTTGAATTATTTTTTTTCCATGACAAGCAGTGCAAAACTACAATGGCGTATGTCCAAGAAATTGTATTAAACTAAAACATGTTCCAGTGAAACTTAGAGCTTACTCAATAAGTATTGCTGGCATTCGCAGACTTTGTCTAGAGTTGCTGGCTTCTGGGTTCTAGCAGCTTATAAGGCGAAGCTTTCACAGATGTTTTGGTCGACCTTGCTGTCGCTATCTTCAGTTAGGTAACTGCTACTCTAAGGTCGACCGAAACATCGGTGAAATCTTCGCCTTGGACGCTGCTAAAACCAGGAAGCCAAAAAAAAAACTCAAGAAATTCCTTTTTTATGTCAAAATAAAAATTATATGGTCAGGTAAGCGGCCCCCTGAACATTTTATTTATGAAAGAAGACACTTACTTATAACCCAAAACTTACTATACAATATTCGACTGATGTAATTTGTTAAAACATAAATGCTGGGCTTCCAAACTTTATAAGCGTGGGTAGTACGATACAATAGTACCAAAAACATTTACAGAATTTTTATGTACATTGCAACATTTTAATTTCTTCAATTAGCTATTTAGACATTGTCAACCTGCAAATCCCTCAACTCAAGAGACCAAAACCATTTATTTTTTTTACTGCCTTACACTAAATAACCTACAAATAGGATCGTTCCTTCGCAATATATATATATATATATATATATATATATATATATATATATATATATTCTTCACTTATTTAAAGTTACAGTACATTAAAGACATGTTGGTAATCAAGAGTTAAAATACTAGTTAATAGCAACTCTAGGATTTTCACCAAATATTATACAGACGTTGAATTAAAATTACCTACTTACGCATACAGTACAGTGGGCAATCAGGCCCGCTACATTGTTTCGTACAGCCCGCCTAAAGAATAGCTAATCAAATAACTATTATCATGTGTATGGATGTGGAATAAATTGTCAGCAGAAACTGTTCTTGCATGGTTATTATTATTAAATTTAAAGATTTATTATTTAATACAAATTTAATATAAATAATAAAGGTATAACGATAATTATTTTTCGTGTCTTCCTACATAACACTTTTTTACAGAATAAAACATTAAAAATTGTTATAACATATTGAATATAAATTCATGTGTGTCAGGCCCTTACGTTTGTTACAAAAATTATATCTTACCATCGAAAACAGTGAGATTGGCTAGCATTGATCTAGTGGATCAGTGTAAGATTAATTAAACTACATATTATAAACCTACATATATACTTAGTACCTATGTCTACAGCCTAAATTAGAAACCAATATACATAAATAATTATTTTTCTTCTGTGTTTATTTTACTATTTTGATTGAAACACGGGCATTGGTTCCCCACACAGAGAAAATTTTTAAAAAAGGCGCCAGTTACTCTAAGCTAAACAAGTTCTCATTACTATGAATTAGGAGTTTTCTATATTATCTATGTGTGTAAATTTTTAAAACCGAAATGCAATTGTTAAGTTGTATTTATATGGTACAGTTTATTTTTTTTAGTGTCTTCCCCGCTTTAATTTTATGAGAGATGCAATGAAAGCAAGTGAATCGAAATCAATATCTCTATCAAATTATTTTTAATAATTAAATTGGATTTCGTGGTATCAAAACACACATTGTGCGCGCGACATAACCTCCCATTAATGCTTTTCCACAAGCCAACACAACAGGCATTAGTTCATCGCTCTATATTTAATTAAATATTTAAAAACTTGAAACCTTACCTCGTTGACACAAGTGCTGACATTCCAACCGCATGGCACCCGGCATTTAATCACTTCCTTCAAAGCGTCCTTCATTTCCGCTAACGAAACATCATCAGAAGTGTTCGCTTTAGCGTACACCTGCACTGTGTAGTTTACTGCTACAAGCTCTTGAACGCATGCAGTCAACACGAAAATCCTCCACATCCTAACACAGACCACAACTCACACACACTCACGCAAAAATCACACACAACCTAACACACAACCACAACACACGCCGCGCCGGCTGACTGCTGCTCCGCGGCTGCCTCGTCGATCAGCTGGCTATTTGGCTAGAATCTGAATGGTTCTCCCTGTCGCCGTACAGATAGCGCTGCAGTCTGTGTTGTTCACACGTGCACGCAAATATTCTTAGCTCGCGTACGTTACAGTGTTGTGGTAGGGTTGCCTGTACTGATTGCGAACTTACCATTCGCGGCGCTTTTTAAACGTATTATCAAACTCCAAAGCGATAAACAGCACAAGTAGTGGGGGAATGTAGCGAAGAAACGTCACAGAAGAACTCGTAACTCGTAGTTTGTTAGTGACTTCGCCCACGTATATTTCATGAGAGTGTTTTCCTCTACCTCCCTTTAACATTTAATATTGACAAAAAAAATAAAGATATTAAACTTAAAAAACGTTTTGTTTTGTTTTTCTCGTGCTCTGAGAATAAAGTAATTTTATAATTTTTTTTTAATAAACTATATACTAGGTGCTAACATTTGCGTATATACTACATACTTTTTTACATTACAATGTCGTGCAAATATTTATGTATTTCAAAACTATTTCAGCATCTAAAAATCTTTGCCTACTTACAATGGCTTGCACGACATCCAGTCTTATGTTTTATTTGTGTGTCCGATATTTATTTATTTATTTATTCAGTTTTTTATCTGTAGATCCCATATGGAGGTAAGGACTTCGGGATATATAACCAGTAAATTAATACAAATATATACATATATACAAACATACTGTACATCCACAAAAACTAGATATTACAAAATACTTTTACATTTCAAAAATAAGAAACAGAAAAAAAAACCTGGGTACATAAGAAATGGTATAAACTCAAGTCTAAGGCTCAGAGCGAAGAGTTAATTTACAACAAATGTGATATTATACCATTACGAAGGGTTTTTGTCTATATCAACATTGTTGGTAATATGGCCACGTGTGGGCCATATTGCCCACACATGGGCCATATTGCCTACACCTACGGAAATAATTTCTATAATGCTTTATTTTTCATTTTACTCTTACGGAAATAATTGTTATGGTATTTTCTCTTTGGTTTCACACTTATGGAATCGATTTTTATAATGCTTTCCTTTTTTCGTTTGACATTTATGGAAAATATCGTTATAATGTTTTATCCTTCTTTTTAAACCTACGGAAATCATTGCTATAATATTTTGTATGTTTAGATTTGAGAAAATTATTTCTATAAGGATTTATCTTTCTTTTCAGACTTCAATATGGAAAAAAAAAGATGGAGTTAAGAAGCGTGGACTATGGAATAAAGAAGCCTTGTCTGAAGCTGTCTGTGGGGTAAAAGAAAATGGTTTGTCTGTTCGTGAAGCGAGTCGCAGGTATGGTGTACCCAGGCGAACCCTTCGCCGCTACATTTTTGAAGGAAAAATTTGTAAATCAAAATTTGGCTGCAAGCCAACCCTGTCAGCAGAGCAAGAACAAGAATTGTGCTCGCGTATATTTCATTTATGTGACGTTGGTTACCCATTAACTTCAAAGGTGCTTCAGCTGAATGTTTTTCGATACTGCAGTGATAATGGGATTACCAACAAGTTTGTCAAAGGCAAAGCTGGTCGCTGGTGGTTGCAGGGTTTTTTTTAAATAGGAACCCCGAAGTTGCGAAACGCAAGGCTCAGAGACTGAATCCTGCTCGTGCTGAAAAATTGAATAGGTTCATTGTAACAGATCACTTTGAGAAATTGAAAGAAATACTTCTCTGCAACAATTTGTTGGATTTTCCTGAGAAAATTTATAATGTAAGTAGATGAAAAAGGGGGTAGGTTGCAATTTCACAAAGAACCTACTGTGTTTGCTAAAAAGGGTGTGAAACGTGTTCATGTGGTTGCTAAAGAACATGGCGAGAGTGTCACAGTTGTAGCATGTGGTAGTGCTACAGGGTCTGTCATCCCCGCAATGCTCCTATTCAAAGGAATGAGGAAAAGCCCGGCTTGGGAAAAATATTTGCCCACCGGATCAGTAATTGAGATGACTCCGAAAGGTAGCATGATGGCCGACACATTTGTCCAGTTTTTGAAACACTTTACTCGATTCAAGCCTAGTGGAAAGTGTCTTTTAGTTTTTGACGGAGCCAAGTCTCACTTGGACTATAAAATTTGTGATTATGCTGAAGACAATGATATCCTGTTGTACTGTTTGCCAACAAACACAACTCATGAATTGCAACCATTCGACAAAAGTTGTTTTCGAAACTTCCAGATTTACTTGAACCAGTATGCACTGCTCTATTTAGATTTACACAAAGAGGAAAGCGATATTTCAAAACTAAATTTTGGGGACGTTTTCACACCAACTTGGGAAAAGTCAATGTCTCAGGGAAATGTGAAAAGTGGTTTCAAAGTTACAGGCATATTTCCCTTCAACTCAATGATAATAACTGAGGAGGCTTTTGCACCAAGCGCAGCAACGGCATTACCTCCACCCGAACAAGAGATGGCTGACCAAGACCGAGGTTAACCAATTCCACCACACCCACTCTTGGCTCACCCAACACCAGGCACCTCCAGGTTGTCGCAGCTACCCCTCTGCCGAAGTACACCAGTGACATTGTCATTCGAATGCCGTAAACGTCATCGCACTCTATCGACATCATCAACTGACTCTGATGATATGTCTTCCCCAGCAGATTCTTCAGATTCTTACGACATCGGGGATCATGGAAAATCCCTAACACCAGATTCGTCAGCGAAGTCGTCTTCTCGTAGCTCCTTTAGCGAAATGTTACCAACGCCATTGAGGAAGAGGAAGACAGCTGGTAACAGGAAACCGGCTATGAACTCACGTGGGCTGCTATTGAGCAAGCAACTTTTTCAAGATATCGAAACCAGCAAAAAGAAGAACGAGACCAAGAAAAATGCCAAGAGAGGCAAAAAAACAGCAACCAAGAATGAACCCGATGATTTCAATAAAAATGGAGGAAAAATGAAGAGCAAAGCGATTCCAACACGAACTGAGAGCTGGTACTGTACTGTGTGCGACGAAGACGAGGTGAAAGTCATGAGGCGTTGTGCAGTCTGCAGTGAATACATTCACGAAGAGTGTGTAGGTTTGACAGCGATGGACAAGGAGGTGTTTGTTTGCCCTAAATGCCATTTGTGATGTGAAATTTTTATTAAGGTCGTTTAGATTAGTGTAATGTAATGTGACTTGATTTTAAATTTGTATTCTTATTAAAATTTTGCATATTTTACCTATTTTAATGAACTTTTTTATCGCGATATTTTGTTTTATACAATGCTACTTTAAAAACTTGGATAGTTTCGCCAACAATGTGCTTCATGTTACGTAAAGTTTGAACCATTTTACTTTCTAAAGAAATATAAATAAGTGGGCCATATTATATACATATGTTGGGAATATGGCCCGGAGGTAGAGATTTGCAAAACCGTTATTTCCAAAAAAGCATTAAGCATTATGATTGGAAAACATTGTAATATTTTTTTCCCTGAGAGTTAAGAAACTGTACTATAATTTTGTACAGTTTTTGATTGTTTAGTTTACAAAAATTTATGTTGTAATAACTGCCAAACCTTACGTGGGCCATAATACCCTCAGGTACCTTATATTATAGAGCTCTTTTTCGAAAATTTTGGCAACAATTGGTAATAAGCTAATGGGCCTATAGTTTGCTGCCTATAGTGTATTTCCCTTTTTATAGACAGGTAGTATTTTTGCTTTTTTTGAACAATCTGGTACAATACCTTCCATAAAAACCTCATTAATTAATAGTGATAACGGCTTAGCAATGTGATGTCCAGCAAGTTTTATTATTTTGTTAGATATGCCATAGACATCTGTCGAATTTGAGCTTTTAAATTTTTTTATTACTTTTAATATTTCCTTTAACGATGTTGTGCATAGGTAAATTGATTTATTGTTAAATGGGCAGTTAATTTTCAGGTTTACAATAACATTTGTTATTTGACTGTTATTTGTAGAGTTTAATGAATCGGCAACATCAGTAAACAACCTGTTGAATTCTAAAGAAATCTGGTCACTGTCATGATTTATTTTACCATTTATTTCCAGATTATTTACTTCTTTTTCGATTTTAGTGCACCTGCTTAGTTCAGAATTAATTATTTTCCATGTGGTTTTTATTTTATCATCACTTTGAGTGATCCTTTTTTGTATATTCTTTCTCTTTGCCAGTCTTAAAACTTTCCTGTAATTTTTTTGTAGTGCTTATAATATTGCTGAAATTTTGTGTTGTGACAGTCTGTTTTACTAAGATAATATACATTTTTGAGATTTACACTTTATGTAATTATTCCCTTGGTTAACCATGGTTTAGGTTTTTGGTCAGTCCTAACTTGTCTTATTGGAAATGATGCATTAGTGATGTTTATCAATTTATCAGTCAGTAATTTAATTTTTTTTTCAATGTTTGTCATTTCATCAATATTTAGCTAAGTTTATTTACCTAAAATATCTAAGAATGTTTATTTACTATGTCTATTAATGCATTTGCATTTTAAATAGTTAAATTTTCTATCAGGTAGATGTGCTGATTGCACTCTAATTACCTGAGCCATATGAAGTTATACACTCCCTTAACTGATTAATTTCAAAAACGAAAAAAGTAGGTATACTACATTATCTACGCTATTGTACATATTGTTCGGCAACTGTTTACTCAAAAAATAAACACCCAAGAATAGATTTATTCAGTTCATTGTTTTATTTGTAACCCTTTTTTGGAGTTACATTGCGATATTTCAAGAACTTCGCGTGTAATTAACAATTTTAAACGTTCGCCTGTGCAATAATGCGGGCGATACCATGCTTCAGTCTACTACATTTCCAGCCACATGTGAAATATGTATGGTATTTTCGAGTTGAGGGTTGGTGTAAAATTATTGTAAATATTACGTGTAATGTAAATATAGTTACGCAAACCTGAGCTGTGCTTTAATAACTTACCCGAGACTGCTTTCCACAAGAGATTAGCTTGATTGTTGCAGCAGCTTTACTGGAGATCGTTAGGAATATAGCGTAGGCGAGACTGTTTTCAAACAGATGGGGACTTTAATATAGTACCTACGTTACGGCCGGGACGAAGACAGTATTCCACCATAATTTGTTTGCCATTCCAAGTTAATTTAATTTGTTAATATTGTGCAATGTTTATTATTCAAACAGAATACTTTTACGTCAGCTTGATTAAACTTGGAGATATAATTATTTTATTATAAATTCTAATTCTACCTTCTTCACCACCTAAAGGTCTAATTTTAAAAATTGAAGGGATAAAACCCAAACGTTCCTTTTACGTATATTGTTTTTCTTCAGTTTCTTTATTACCTTTTGATTTTTGTCGGAATGTTAATGTTTTTACAAAACTACCCCAATTTCACCTACTTAGGCCCGTTTCGCAATGACACGGAAACTTAAAAACATAAACAAATCACGGGACCTCAAGATATTTATTTTTCACTATCCCTCTGCCATTTCCACAGTGAATGGAAACGTAACAAATAGCAACCAATGAGAGTTAATTTCATGGCTACGAAAATTTAATTAAATTGAAGGGAAAAAAAGTGTCATAAAATAATCTAACACGATCGGGATTTACATATATAATATAAATAAACCACAAAGTAATGATAGAAAACTGGATAGTATGGTATTTTAATCAATTTTTAACAAATTTAAAAAGTAAACAAACATGGTTAATACCACGGCCAAATACTTGGTTTATATTGGATGCACGGAGAAACAAAAACAAAAGAGCTGGAATTGTCTTGCTATAGGTAATCCGTACGGGTCCGTTTCCGCATACGTGCCATTGTTGGTACTCAGTTCCATGAGATTCGTCTCCGTTTATATGATCCGTCTACGCTTCCGTGTCAACTGTAGAACGGGCCTTAGTGGTTAAGTTACGAAACATGGGAAAATGACATTTTGTTACTATTATTACGATTTATTAAAATGAATAAATTGTCGTGGGAAAACTACTGGGTTCGTAAATGGATAGTCCAATTAAAGATTTTACTACACAGTTTTATTGATTGCCAATATTTACATCACTAACAAAGAATCTTCTAAAAATGCCTAATAATCAATTACACTTAAAAATGTTTATTCCCCAGTCACTCGGTTTTCACACACCGCACACCTCGCTGAGCCGCACCTCTGGCGCAACTCTCGCCGCAGAACCCCTCGTGGTTCTCCTTCGCGGGACTCCGTCGCTGCACTCCGCCGCCGCCGTCGCACTTCCCTTCGCCGAGGATTCCCTCGACGCTTACCTCGGAACTTCGCTCGGGACTCTCGCCGCACCCGCGGCACTCTCGCCACCCAACTATAGCCGAGAAGCTCGCTCGCCGAGGAACTACTCGCCCAGGAATTCCACCGCACTTGCGGCACTATCGCCCAGACACTCGCCCCGGAACTGAACTCCCAACAGCACTCTCCTCGGAGGCCGGAGTCCAAGGCTTATATAGGCCCAGGCGCCACTTCTAGTATTCGCGAGCGTGGCTGGGGCCAGTCGCGTCATTCCGCGCCGATTGGTGGAGGGGGGGGGGGGGAAGCGACGACCCTTGTAATCCACTAGGCGCGCGCGGCACGTCTCGTTGCGGCGGCCACGTGACATCAGGGGCCGTGCGGGGCCGCCAGCCAGCTCCGAACCTGCACGCGCCGCGGACCTGCTCCGTTCGTAACACTATGTAGAGCTAGGTATGCATATTTTTTTCTTATCTCTTGCTTTATTTGCTATAGAGATATGATGTATGTATTACAAAACTAAACTCACTTCATTATTGCGCCTTTATAGGTAGAATTTATAAAAAGAAAAAAATCCTAATACATAATTATGTTCGCTCAGGTTCTTGCCTCTCGCATAAGGCAACGGGAACCTCTAGGATTGTGGTGGGCTTAAAATCAGTGGCGTAGCAAGCGGGTGGCAGGGATGGCCCCCGCCAGGGGCGCCGGAGCAGGAGGGGGTGCCGCCATGACGGTTTCGCGTTACTGAACCCCCCCCCCCCCCCTCTTTTAATCCAATAGAGGGCACCATTTTCACTTCTGGCCAGGGGCGCCATTTTCAATTCTGGCCAGGGGCGCCAGTCACCTTAGCTACGTCACTGCTTAAAATCACTCGGTCGTCGTTAAATGGTATTAAATCAAATTCCTTGATTGCTATTCTAAATAAATTACCTTTTATTTAGACAAAATATCACTTCGAGTAACGGCAGAAGGAAAAAAATTCGAAATTAAAATTAATAAATTTGGGGTCCCGCGGAACAGTAACTTTAGCCTAAGTAGTGATAAGTATGTGTATTTATAAATTATAGTGGTACAAGTGGGAAAACAAGTCCGGAAAGAGTAGTTCAAATTAATACTATATTATTTGACTACTATTAACATTTTTTTTGCCCTAAATTACCAAAATCTAAATGATTGTCCACAAATTAATCACACTTTCATCACTTCCAATATTTACTCTCCCCAATGGAGCTCGGCTCGACAGTGGCTCTCCCTACTGCTAGTCTGTTACCCCACACCGCGGACCCCAACTGATTCACGTTACTGACTCGTCCTCCGCGCCACGACACTGTTCCCAGTGCTCCGATATCCGCACGCGAAGCCCCGTCGCTTTTCGCCCGCTATCGCTCGCCAAGTGGTCACTTACCCACTTCACTTCACTGCCGTTCGCTGTTGGGTCCTTCTTTTATACCTCTCAGCTCGCCCCACGGAAAGGTCTCGTAGCCCTCCGAAGTTTCGCGTCCTCAAAGTCCCCCGATTTAACACTCAAAGCTGCGAGCTGCGAGAACATTGGCCTTCTAGTTACACCACTTGACGCGATAGGACTATGGCAACCTGCAGAATCCTCGAGAGGAACAGACAGGCACTGGAAGGTGCTCGCTGGGGCGAGAGGGGTTAGGAGTTAGGGGTTTCTCAGAAAGCGGCCACTATTAAAAGGTCCTTCTAGTTAGCTGTAAGTGGATGGATGTTTGCTACCTGCGCCGCGCCCATTCCAGTCCAGAAGGAGAAAATTTTCGCCAGGAATCCACCAGGCCCGAGCGCTGGTCTGGCTGGCCGGACCTTATCTTGAGCAGCCTCGTAACAATATAAACATACTAGCTATGGTACCTGCCATAGGTGGTGTCTAGTTCCGTTTCGTCAGGAAGTGTTTTGATGTCCTCAGCTCTTTAGACTGTATATCTATGACGATATAAAATAACTGCGATATCCGCAACTTTATCACTGTTGAGTGGTAGGAAAAAAGTATTTTAATGATATGTTTTATTGCGAAATTGAAAAATTTATTAATGACAGGGGTTGGGCTTGACCCACTACCCTCATCACACAAATGATCATGGCTATCAAGCAACCGCCAACACCTCTTGGGTCTTAATACATTTCCACAGACATTATTTTCGTGTTGGCTGTATCTTTCTTATACGTGCATGAAACAATGGGCTGCAAGACCGTCCCGTAGATAAAGATGACATATCTTGATGTCGCCGGACGATTAGCAGAAAGAAAAGCAGTCAGGTTATCTCTTTGTGATCGCCCACTAATCAATTCCCACATGACCATGGCAGTCATTTGAGTTAGGAGTAAAAAGAAGACTCCGGTACGGTACTTATCCTCGCGAGACTTCATGATCATTGTATTTACATATAAATAGTCGACCTTTAAGTGGTAAAAACAACAGAACCCAGTATTTTGAATTTTGCATAACACTATACCAACAAAACTTTAGGTAATAAACTGAGCTTCACAAGCAATTTAATTTCCGAATAAGGGAAGAGGTCAATGCAATCATAGTGTGTTTGACATTAAGATTGGCCAGCGATTGCAGAGATTGGTGTCATGACTATCTATAGACTTACTCTAACTAGGTGGGCCCAGGTGAAACTTGCATAGACACAGAGAAAACTCTGGGCTTGGTAGCTATTTCAGGCGTACAAAATAGGACTTACATTGAGAAAGCAGGATATATCCCCTACAAGAGGATGGTGCGGTACAAGATTTTGACTAGCAGAAAAGGTCTGCCATGCAACATTGGAGTTTGTTCAATGTCGGGTTTAGTAACCAGGGTCGCTTGTTTGGCCCTAATGGTGATGGTGATATAAGTCATAGAATTTTCCATTTCTCGGGTGTAACTTTATAACTAATTTTTAACTACTACTACTATATTTATTTATACACATGAATTCCACATCCATCAACTAGAGAAAAGAGATGAGTATAAAGAAAAAAATTAACAAATTTTCATGAAAGATGCTCCTTCTCTCATTATGGTTGGGCTTCTTTCAGTGGCGTCTTAACTAAAAGCAATGTTGCTACACTTCCATAGAGACTTTTTTTAATCGGACAATGTTGATTTCGATACCCGCTGTAGCAGTTTCAAGAAGAGGCTTTTAGCTTTCTACTGGAATTAAACTATCGGATCATTCCTCTAGAGGAATCATTCCGAAAGCAAGATAGGGCCCCAGATAATATTGTTACGAACTATGTGGGGAGAACTGGGTTCGTAAGGGATAGTCCAATTAGGTTTTATTACAGTTTTATTAATTACAAATATTTACATTAATAACAAATTATTGTACTTAAAATTGTTTGATCACAAATCACTGGCACTTAAAAAACTTTATTCTCGTGTCACTCAATGTCAAGTCAAGTTCCGCAGCTCACACTCCTCATTGGAGCTAGGCTCAAGAGTAGTTCGCCCCTTATCTCGCGCCTGTCCACTCACGCAGTCTCTCGCCACTCAGTCGCCGCACTCTCACGGGTCTCTCACCCTCTTCGCCGATGTCGCACTTCCCCTCGCTCCCGGAACTCTCGGAAACTCCGGAACTGTCGCAGGACTCGTTCTGAACTCCTCGTAACTGTAGCGGAACACTCTCCGCACTCTCGCGGAGACCGGCGTCGCTGCTTAAGTACTTGAGGCGCCTTTCTCGAAGCTGACGTGTCGCGTCATCCTTGGCCGACCCGACGCCTGAAACATCGAAAAAGGCATCGCCCATTCACGCCACTCCGCGCGGCGGCCCGCGAGATTCTAAGGCCGCTCAGCGATGGATAACAGCGCCGAGGAAGGAAAATGCGCATAGGGAGCAGGGGGAGAGGGTAGCGACGGCCCTTAGTAGTATACAAATGGGGACCCGGGGACAGGCTTCAGGCTGTGGATTGTTGTCATAGTTCCTCCGAACGCAAAGATGCTCATGAAGAGTCGATGTCTGCTATCTTGGATTGTTACGTCACTACAGTCATCTTAAATCACCTTTACCCTGACCTGTGCCCTTGACCTTCAAAATTTGCCAAAATTGGGCCAAAAACCGCCAAAATTAATTTTTTCGGAAAAAAATTCCACCAAAAAATTTAAAACATTTTGAAAAATAATTTTTTTTTTATCTATTCTGAGCTGAAGAATCTAGTTTTGAAAGGAAATTTCCCGTTTTAGTTCCCAAAAATTCAAAAATTCTGACTTCGAAAAACCTAAAAAGAATTTTGCCTTATAAGAACGAAAATTCCCCCAGATGGCTAAAATTCCCCGACTTCAAGCCGCCCCTAAGCCACCGAGGTCACAACCTTGACCTTGACCTTCACCATAAACTTGAAATCTTTAATGTTTGACCAAAAAATTCCAAAAACATTCCAAAAAGTATTAAAACAAAATTTATTACTACAACAGTTTAGTTACTTAATCGATTACGAGCCTTGGTTTGCTTCCCGGCGAGAATAAAAATGTAATTCGTTATTAATATATTTTAAAAATTCTTAATAAAAATTAAAAAGTTATAAAAATTTCTTACTTCATTCTTGCATTCTTGGATCCGCCATTTTGGATTCTACATTTTGTTTCCTAGAACTATCCACCATTTTGAATAATGACATCACCACTGCAGTTTTCCTTATAGCCGCAATCTTGAAAATCCGTAATTTTCATGCTATAAAATCAGGAAAAGTTTTAAAAATGTATTAAAAAATGTATTAAGTCAAATTTTTATAAAATGTTATTTAAAAACACCATAGCGATTTTCGTTACGGCCACCATCGTGAAAATCCATAATTGTTATTAGAAAAATTCGTAAAAAAATATAAAATTAATAAAAAATAATAAAATTTTAATATAAAAACACTCCTCCATCTGGAATTATGTCATAAAATCCGCCATTCTAAAATTCTGTTGTTATTATTATTGTAGAAAATCTGGAAAAAAATTAAAATTTATAAAAAAATTAGTTAATCTAATTTTAATAAATTATTATTTAAAAATGTATTTACATCCTTGGTTAAAACCTGGTGAACACAAAAATAAAAAGACTGTGATGGATCCTTCCTCCACTGAAGCCACCAACAGACTGAACTACCAACACAAATTCCATGGTATATATATCGCCAGCTAGTATGATATCACGTCCGAAAACTTGTTTTCGTTTGCTGGAGACATCATCTTGTTTTCATTTGCTGGAGACACCATCTTGTTTTCGTCTGCTAGAGTGCGCACCACCACGTTAAATTAATTTTTACCTACTACAGTGCAGTAATCATTTATTATTACTGAGGCTCCCACCATCTTGAAATTTGAATGTAATCTTGGACATTCGTAATTTTTTACCTATAAATTCGGGAAAAATTCCAAAATTCATCAAAAAAATCACTTATTAACATACTGATTGAACCGATGGATTCATGTCCTTGGTTCGATACTTGAGCAATGTAAAAAAAATTAATGTAAATAATAATTTCAATAATTATATTGGAAAGTCCTAAAAGAAGCTTAAATTACTCATCTACCAGCCTCTAGCAAGCCGATGATAACATATTGAACGACATCTTGAAATTTCAAAATAATTAACCTAGAAAATAGGAAAGAAATTCCAAAAATTCATCAGAAAATCTCTTTTTAATTTACTGATTAAATCGGTTGATTCCCGTCCTGGGTTCGATACTTGATCAATTCAAAAAATAATATTCCGGACAAAAAATAATTATTTCATAAATCATGTTCAATATACTAAAAGAGGCTTACGTTCCTTATATATAGGCTTGCAGTAAGCCGAAATGACCGACATCTTGGAAATCTCTAATTCAGGAAAAATTCCAAAAATCATTTTAAAAAAAAATCACTTATCAAAATAATGATTGACGCGATATATTCCTGTCTTTGGTTTGATTCTCAGCTTAAAATAAGTGTAACTAAAGATCAAAATATTTTTTTTAAAATTTCTGTTTCTCTTTACCTTTCTGGAGTTCATTAATCATTTACTCTACGAAAAACAACACTAGACAAGATACCTGTTCGACGAATTAAATATGTTGACCCGCTGCCTAACACGGAATTCTATATTTTTTTATGCATAAAATACAGTCCAACCAGTTCATTTACAATGCTATACCTACATATAGGCCAAATATCTTCGAACCACGAGATCAGGTCATGAACATTGTCAGATGTATAGACCAGACATTTCCAAACCTCAAGACCTGCTTCGTCGATAGCTAATATAACATATTTCAACCTATCAAGACAAAGTCTTCGAACTGTCAGACCCAAGGTATCATAAAATCAAATACAATCAATTAGACCAATGGAACATGTTTTACGCTTACTAAAAGGCCAAGAATCCCTGGAAAATGTTTTATCAAGACCAAGAGGTTTTGAACGAGTAAATATTCAGAGTTACTACAGATTTTACTACGCACATTTAACGAAATTACACACACATTCAACAAAAAAAGACCACACAGTGCTCGCACTGAACACACAGTACACACACTGGACACACAGTACACACACTAGACACACAGTACACTCAGTAAATGCAATGGACACACAGTACAAACAAGAAACAATGAACACACAATACACACATTGGACACACAATGAACACAGAAGAACACACAGTACACACACACACACAATGGACCCACAGGAACACACATTTAACGAAAAGAAAGCACATTTAACGAAAAGGACGCACATTAGGAAGAAAATCAACGAAAAGGATGCACGATCAAATAAAAGGATGCACAATCAACGAAAAGGTAGCACAATCGGAAGCAACCATTAGCCACCCTAGTGGACACGGGGGTCAGTTACATGTTCGTGGCAAAACAGCTTGCCCAGCTGTCAGACTTCACCCCGCGATGCTGCATGCTGTGGCTGGCTATGAGCACATTCGAAGAGATGGTCATTGGAGAGGCATAAATTTAGGTGAGTGTGCAAGAGCTTGTATCCCAGACTACAGCAGTTGGGTTGGAGGGTCTCCAAGAGGGTTTTTTTTTTGGCTGGGATAGCCATGGCTAGTGACGAATGATGCTTAATAAAGATGTGCTCGGGTCGTGTCAATGTCGGCAGATATGAGCGCCTTGCTATCTATGCCATCCGGAGTGCACAACACCACCTAGTGTTGTCAGACTTAGACCACAGTGTACCCCCAGCTTTCCAGGATGTTATAGGTAGGGTTCAGAAGGAAAGGCAGGGTACATTTGCAATTGCTGATCTGCTACAGCGAACTATGGTGGTGGATCAGTGGATTCCCACCATGCATGACTGGCCTGTCTGGTTTCTGAAAATAGAGTATCGTATGTGAATATTTACATGACATGCTAAGAGACCACATCATACAGCCCTCCACAAGCATGTACAACTCGCACATAGTCCTGGTGTCTAAAAAAGATGGAAAAATGAGGTATTATGCAGACTTTTACCCAATGAACAACGGGGCAGTAAGTTCCCCACCCCCTCGAGTCAACATGAAGGAGGCCCTGGCTGGCCAAGGCAATAATCAGGTATTTACAACATTTGAGCTGTGGTGGGTTATTGGCAGGTGGCTGGAAATCAGGAAAATGTCTGTGTTTACTGTCCTTAACTGTAGGCGGTTCGAGTTCTGAGCGATGCCCTTTAGCTTAAAGTGTGCTGATGGCCTTTGGTGCTTGAAAGATACATTAGGCAGTTCGTCATTACCTACCTCGACATTGTGACAGTGTTCTTGGAGAACCAGGAAGTACATGTTCACCACCTGTCACTTCTGTTAGAATAGCTAGAAACTCACAATGTGACCTGTGTGACACAAAAATGCCATATTGGCTAGAGTAGGAAGGTATTTATTAGGTAAATCGTGAATGAAGCTGGGAACCACCCCAACCCCACATACTTGAGTAAGATCACCGAAACCAAGCTGCCCAATATTCTAAAACAATTACATAAGTTTCTGGAACTAGAGAACTGGTTGCATAATTATGTTCCAAAACTCCTCTACCAATGCTACTCTCTGATAGACATTTTGTCACCATAACAATGGTACTGATGGATCCCCGGTTCACAGGTGGCAGTATAAAATTAAAGACACCCTTTGCCCGATCTCAGATCATCTAGTAGACTGACCTGGAATGAGTGCTCTATGTACAGATCCATGTACAAAAAGGGAAGATGCTGTGTTGTATCAAACAAATGGCAACAGTAGCTTGTGCATAAAACACTGTGTTAGTGCCAATTTTGGATGAGCCGAGAACCACGAACAAGAATGACAAGCTGTAGTATGGGCCCTAAAAAATTATAGTCCTCATCTGGAGGGGAGGACTTTCATACTAAAGATGGACAACCAATGCTGAAGTGGTTGCATACTCTGAAGGGACGAAGAAGAAAGCTGGTTAAAGGGGTGCTCTTCTTACAGTCGTTTGATTTTATGGTTCAAAATGTTCGGGAAGTCAAGAACCAGTGGCCCGATGCCCTCTCCCCAGAACTGGACGAAAATATATGCTTGCCATATAATGTATAGTGGGAGGAAATTCTACCGACGAGTTATTAGCACCAGGATCAAGTAACATCAGATGACCCGATCTGCAAGCTGTTCACATTGGGGATGGACGACGACCTTCCACCTGCATATCTGGCAGAGCTGATGCAAAGGGTCCTGTATGTCCAGAAAACAGATGCAGAGTGCAGACATGCCCAGAACGAACATGAACGGTGTAAAATGAGGATGATGAGAGAAGGGGCAATATACTTCCAGGGAAATAGTCCATACCAAGAGTGGCACATGTCACCAAAGACATGGGAAGCCATGTTTGTTAAGTGTACGACAACAACTTGGCGGGTTACTCAGGAGGCGACCAGACATGGAAGGCAGTGAGATAACACTATCTCTGGCCAAGAATGGCACATGACATGTGGGAGCATTTACACACCTGCGAGACAGGTCAAGTGCGAAAGGCATGACAGAATGATGGGGTGGAACAGCAGTAATCCCGCCTCTTCACCACACTGTCATTCCATCGCTCTGGATGTCATTGGGCCGTACCCCCGCATGTCCTGAGGAAGACAATTCTCGTGGTGGTCAGGTATCTACTTACATGCTGAGTCGATGGGTACAACATCAACAATATCCATGCTAGCATCTTCAGCAACTTAGAGAAGGCTAGCAAATCTGCAAACTACAAACTTTCAAAATTCAGTGGAAAAATTCCAAAATGCGAGGGCAAAAGTCAGCGCACTAGGACAGCGCAGAATCACCTTGCTGTTCGAGATAAAAGCGCTTCTAGTTACGAGGCATTGTATATGGATCATAATTCATCTTCGTGCCGCTCTAACAGCATACACACTCTTATTCTTAGTGTACCTACCTACATTAATGACTTGCCTTCTCACATTTTACAAGGGAGCACAGTTCTCTTTGCTGATGATACTTCAATATTAGTGGAGGGAAATAATGTAAATAATGTCATACCAAAAGATAAACTATTACTTGGACAACTAAACAATTGGTTTGAAGCTAACAAACTTGTTTTAAATCCATCCAAAACGAACTGTATAAATTTTAGTAATAAAGGTTGTATATCATGTGATAAAAGTATTAATTTGAAGTTCAACGACAATGTCATATCTGGAGTCACAAAGGTAAAGTTTCTGGGTGTAAACTTAGATGAAAAACTAAAATACAATGATTATATTAACTCAATAGTAAGCAGGCTCAGTAGTTCATGTTATGTGTTAAGACGACTAGCGGATATGGTAGAATTAGAAATGCTGAAAACCGTTTACTATGCCCAATTTCACTCTGTAGTGTCGTATAACATTGAAATCTGGGGCAATGCAGTAGGAGTTTATAAAATCGTAAAAGAGCTATTAAAATAATAACAAAAGATTAAAAAAATCATCTCACTGTAGACCAAAATTCAAAAAACTTAATAACCTGACTGTCATAAATGAATACATTCTGAGAACCTTTTTATTCATTCATTAGGAAAAAAACAATTTAAAAAAACATAGATATTCACACATATAACACCAGAAATGCTAGAAAATTGAGGATAGTTGAACATAACACTGGGCGATTTGAAAATGGACTAAATTACATGGAAGTAAAACTTTACAACTTAATATCATAGAAAATAACTAACATAAACAGTTTATCAGTAATCAAAAAAAGTAAAACAAATACTTATAGAATATTCTACCTACTCTCTGAAGGAATTCTTTAACTTGATTGATAATATAGAAATTGAACTGTTAATTTGTTGAATGGACTTGTGATAACAGCTGCTTCATGTTTTGCATAAAGTATCAAGTATCGCTATACAGTTAAATTGTGTAACATGTTCTATACTTTATTTTTTAACTTGCATCATGTAAATATTAATGTCTGCACATACATATTTGTATGTAAATGGAACTACATGTTGACGTCCCTCGGCTTCAGGTCCCCGTTTTCCCGTTGAAATAAATGTCCTGTTATGCCCGTACTGCCCTCGTCGGAGAGGTGTGGGTCCAGGCCAACGTGGCCGGGACCGGGAAAGGCGGGACCTGGAGGGAGAGTGAAGTGATTGCGAGGAATGTTGGTAGGTTGTCGCAAGCAGAACACGGCATTAACGAATTTCACGAGCCGTCTTTTATTAACGCTTATAAAGTCCTGCCGCAGCCTGGCGGAACCGTCGCGGAACAAGTGCCCTACCACGGCGACACGGACTCCCTGATGACGGGGCGGTTCTCAAATACGTTTCGGCGCGAATCGTAAAGTTTATTAATGCTAGGCTGACCCAGTGAGAGAGGGCCCGAAGACGGAGCGCTGTACATACGCGGCCCGTTACGTAATGTTCCGTGGACGGCGAAAAGTTCAGAGACTCGTAGCACCACGTTCGCGTTGTAGAAACTGCCCGCTAGACACGTCTCCCGATGACTCGTAAGTTAACAATGCTAAGCTGATTCACGGTGGCAGCTCAGCTGCCGTGACCGACTGCGGACTGAGCGAACGTTCAATCCCGAGCGCAACGTGCGCGGCTCGCGGAGCAACGAACACGTCTGTCTCCGCTCGAGACCAGGACGCGACTGCCTCTCCCCGCTCGCCCGCGGGCCGGCGCCCGCGGGTGGCGGGGAGGGAGGGGAAAATCGGCCGGCGTGGGAGAGAGCTCCGTCCCGCGGCGCGCCAGGCTGCAATTACATACTACGGCGAAACACTTCAGAAAAAGTTATTGAATTATTTACAAAAACATACACGAGACATTGGTTACACAGCGAACTTGCACAATGAATAATAAATAAAATAAGTTAATTACACACATTCAAATCCCTTAATCGTTTACAAATATATACACACTGAAATAAAAGATAAAGTCACATAGAAAAAACACTCGTTGGCATGCTAGGGCGCACGCGGGTGCGTCCCTGGCCGTCGCACACACTGGGGTTCACTGGGGGGGAAAACAGGCCCCCTCAGGCCCGCGTCGGTGGCCAGGTACGGCCTCTGTATCTGGGAGGGTACGACGACTGTCGTCATATGCCCCCCCTCTCCCGAGGCCGTCCTGGCCCCCGACGCCGACCTAGACCGGCAGCCGCGTCCGCGTCCGGCCACTTGTCTGGTCGTCGGAGCTCGTCACGTCATTCCGTCCGGGTCGGGCAAACTGGGGCAGGAGCTGCATCACGCTGCAGCGTAACCCCCCGTCGGTCGTTTGTCTTACGTCGCGGGGTTTGCACTGACTCCCCCACTCGTAGTCCCGGAGGTAGTGGGGGGCCGTCTTCTCACGCGTGGACCGGCGCAACGCCGGTCCCCTCCCCGCGTGAGCGGTCATCCTCGGCTCCCCGGAAGGCAAGTCCAGGACCACCTGCTGGGCCCTGTCGACATCGCCCTCCCCACTGAGGAGCCGGACCGTTACCCCGTCTGTCACGTCCTTGCTCACGTCCGTCCCCGTCACCCGCCGTTCCCAGGAGTGGACGTACCTCCGTCCACGTCTCTGGGTAGGCTCCGGCAACGTCACCACTGGTTCACTCAGGTCGACCAGGTCGCCCTGAGCAGTGTTGTCATGTGTTACATCCTCGATGAGTGGTCCATCAGTGTCGTTGGCGTAGGCGCTGACGTCATCAGGCGGGAGCACCCGGTCCACGAAGCGCTCCAGCTCTGCCATGCTTGCGCCACGCGGACCCCTTCCGCCCCTTCTGACGGGCGTCCGTTCCCCGCCCCCTCTTGCCAGTTGCCAACCACCGTTCCCCTTTTGCTGTCCCCCCGTAGGAGGCTGAGTCGGTGTCGTCGTGGGGGCCCGTCCATGTGTCGTGCCCCAGGTGTCGTCGTCCCTGTCAACGTTCCTGCCAACCCCCCGCAGTGACTTGGGGTGGGCGTGTCCTCGTCGACGTCCCTGATCCGGCTCCGGTGGCGTCACCACGGGGTCACCAAGGTCGACCAGGACCCCTACTGCGACGTTGTCATCGGTCCTGTCCCGTGTGTCACCGTCCCCGTCAGCGTTCTCGCCTGCCACTCGCCGCGACCCGGGGTAGGCGTGTCCCCGTCGACGTCCCTGATCCGGTTCCGGTGGCGTCACCACGGGGTCATCGAGGTCGACCAGGACTCCTACTGCGACGTTGTCATCGGTCCCGTCCCGTGTGTCGTCGTCCCTGTCAACGTTCCTGCCAACCCCCCGCAGTGACCTGGGGTGGGCGTGTCCCCGTCGACGTCCCAGGTCCGGCTCCGGCGGTACCACCACAGGGGCGCCGAGGTCGGCCAGTACACCTTCGGTGACGTCATCCTCGGCCTCGTCACCGTCCACTGGTCCGCTGTCGTCGTGGTCGTACTCGTCGTGCGGGTCGCCTATCAGTCGAATGTCGTCCCTGTGCACCTTAGTTGTCCGTCCGTCGGCGCGACGCACGAGGTACGAGGTGGTGCCCAGTCTGTCTACGATCTCCTGTGGCCCCGCCCACTTAGGAGCCAGACTGGCGCAAAAGCCCCGCTCGCCAGCCGACAGGTGATGACACTTAACAAACACCTGCTGGCCAGGCTCTAGTCGTGCTGGGGGCTGGTGCGTCTGCGACGTACGTCTAGTCAGGTAGTCAGCTTGGCGACGTCGGGCGTCTTCGCGCAGATCGTCCGTGGTCATGTTGTGCAAGTCGGGGGTTGCGCGCGCTTCCCCGGGCAGGGCGAGGTTCCGGCCCTGCACCAGTTCAGCGGGGGAATGGCCCGTGACCGCGTTCGTCCGACGGCGCAGGCAAAACAGCAGCGTCGGCAGGTGCAGGTCCCACTTGGTGTGGTCCTCGTCCAACCGGATGCGCAGCTGAGTTTTAATGTCCTGATTCCGCCTTTCGGTCGGATTCGCGCGCGGATGGTAGGTGGGCGTCGTGTGATGCTCCACCCCCCAACACGCGCAGGACACTCGCCAGCTTCTCCCCGTGAACTGCACCCCGTTGTTCGTCAGCAGGACCGCGGGGTACCCGTATCGCGGGAAGAACTCGCGCTCGAGCAGGGCAATCACGGTGCCGGCTTTCACGTTTGGTACTGCGAACGCCTCCGCCCAGCGGGTGAAACATCCGTGACCACAACAATGAATCGCCGACCACGGGACGTGCGAGGATACGGCCCCATAATATCCACCGCCACAGTGTGGAAGGGATTCCGGGGCCGTCGTGGGACCTGCTGCTCCTTGCCGTCGGGTCGCCTGGACTTCCGCTCCTGGCAACGCAGGCAGGCCCGCACGTAGCGTCTCACTTCTGCCGCGTCGCCAGGCCAGCGGAACGTCCGTCTGACCTCACGCAGCGTCTGCTCCGCGCCCGGGTGTCCCGCCAGGGGGTGGTCATGCAGGTAGCTCAGGACCCAGCGCCTGGCCTCGGGCGGCACGTGGGTCCGCCACCCGCTCGACCTGTGAGCCCCCTTGGTCTGGAGCACCCCGTTCAGGCTCCGGCAGCCCGGTATCACCCCCTCCCCACACTCTGTCAGTCGGGTCCGGGTGTCGGGGTCCCGGAGTTGCGCCGCGTGGACCCACGCCAGCAGGTCAGTCATAGTCTCGGGTCGCGCGTCGGGTGCAGGAGCAGTGGGGCTTGTCAGCGCGTACAACGCGCACGGTCGCGGCACCGAGTCCTCTACCCCGCGCTCACGCTCAGGGAGGAGCACTTCCTCCCAGCCCTGGTCGTCGTGGAACTCATTCTCAGGGTCCGGATTCCGGGACAACTCGTCGGCCAACTGATTTTCACGTCCAGGAATGTGCTCGACCGTGAACGAGAATTCCTGGATCAGCATGGCCCACCGAGTGAACTTAGACTTCCGGCCCTGAGCGGAGTCCAACCAGCGGAGGCATTGGCTGTCGGTTCTCAGCGTGAATGAGCGGCCCTCGACGTGGTGACGGTACCTCTGTAGGGCCCAGACCACCGCAAGGCACTCTTGCTCATTCACGTGATACTTCCGCTCAGCCTGCCCAAACTTGGCACTGGCGTACTCGATCACGCGCCTCTCGCCCCGGTCATCCATCTGGTACAACACCGCCCCCATCCCCTCCCGACTCGCATCCGTCTGGATGAAGATGGGGCGGCTGGGCACCAGGCGTGAGAGCGTGTGACAGTTCCTGAACCGGCGCTTCACCTGTCGCAAGGCCTCGTCCGCGGCGGGGGTCCACCGGAACTTAGTCTTCGGCGACAGTAGGTCCGTCATCGGGGCCGTCACCGTGGCGAAGTCGGGGACGAAGGACCGCAGCCAGTTGAGCAGCCCCAGCAGCTTCTGGAGCTGCTTCCTGGTCTTCGGTGCCCCCTTTCCCTCTATTAGCTCCAACTGCTCAGGTCGGGGGCGGCACCCCTCCGCCGTCACTATGTGTCCTAGGAACTCTATTTCCGTGGCCCCAATGTGGCATTTCTTTGGGGCGCACGTCAGTCCGTGTCTGGCCATACGTTCTAGCACCAATGCCAGATGGTGCGCGTGTTCCTCCCACGTCCTGGACCAGATGATAACGTCGTCCAGATAGGCACTGGCGAACTCACCAATGTACCCATCCAGAACACGTACCATCAGGGTCTGGAACGTGGCAGGGGCGTCCATGAGACCAAACGGCATGGCGCAGAACTGGTAACGTCGACCGTCTGGTGCCGTAAATGCCGTCTTAGGGCGGTCCTCCAGACATACCGGCACCTGCCAGTAGCCTGATTTTAAGTCTAGTGTCGTGAAAATAGTGGCGTCCCCCAGTCCTGCCAGTGCGTCTGTGATATTGATCTGCGGGGGCGGGGCGGGAATGGTCAGTTTGTTTATCGCCTTGAAGTTTACGCAAAAGCGTAGACTTCCGTCTTTCTTGGTGGCCAGCACCACCCGTGAGTTATACGGGGAGGTGCTGGGTTCCACTACCCCGTCACGTAACATCTCGTCAATTTGAGTCTGTATGGCCTCCCGTTCCCGGATGCCAAATCCGTATACCTTCTCAAAGGGAGGGCGGTGCGGTACCATCGGTATCCGGTGCTCCGTCACGTTTGTCCGTCGTAGCCGGTCCGCGGCCGCAAATACCTGTGCCTGAGAGGTGAGGACATGGTTGATGACATCGACGTACTCCTCTGGAACACCGTGCTGAAGGTCTTCTAGGCGAATGACTGACTGAGGGGGACTGGGGGGAACCTGGTGCACGCCGTACACCGTCCAGCGCCCCTGGGTGCCGAAGTGCATCCGGCCAGCTCGTACTTCCACGGTGGCGTCGACCTCGTGCAGCCATGGGACCCCCAGAATCAGCCCCTCGCGGAGCTCGGGGACCACCCAGGCCTCGACATGGCTAACGTGACCAACGATGCTCATTGTTACCTGAGTGATGCCCCCTGCTGCAACGACGGCGTCCCTGGTGGCCAGCTGCACCAGCTCCCTCCGCGGTGTCACTGCCTCCGCTCCCACCAGGTGGGCCGCGATGTAGGTTCGGCTGGCGGCGGTGTCCACCAGGGCCAGCATCTCCCGCCCGTTAGCGCGGACAGGAATTCGCAGCAGCTCCGGCTCCTCGGGGCCGACCTGCCCCAGCTGTGCAGTCGTCTGTCCCCCACCGCCCCCGGCCACCTGGCCGTCCGGGCGTGGGGAACTCGCGGCGAGGTCCGCGGCTCGCTCCGGCGCCGACGTGTTGACGTTCCGGTGGTCCACCTCGTCGACGACAGGTCGACGAGGCGGCTGGTCCGGCCCTGGTATAACCGGCCTCAGGGCCGCGGTGGTGGCGCCGGCAGTCAGCTGTCCCTGCACGGAGATGGCCGGCGGGATGCCTGCACTGACGCTCTGGTTGTCCACCCCGTCGACGGCGTGTCGACGAGGCGGCTGGTCCGGCCCTGGTATACCCGGCCTCAGGGCCGCGGTGGTGGCGCCGGCAGTCAGCTGTCCCCGCAGTTGCCTCGGCGTGGGGACAGCTGATGAGGAGTAGTCCCGTTGTCCCCTGCTTCCCGGCGGCATACAGGACGTTAGTGCGGTAGGCGCCGGTGGTGGTCGACGTGTTCTGTCAGTTACTGGGACTGCAGGTGGCTGGCGGGCCGGGGAGCGGCACCCAGTTGTCCCTCCGCCCCCGGTCCTGCGTTTCCCGCCTGCGACGTGTTGCCTTCGCGCGCCTCCTCCCACGCGGCTCTGGTGGGGCAGAGGCGATGCCAATGGTACGCGTCCGGGCAAAAACGGCATCGCGGCGGACGTTCGTCCCTCTCTCTCGTATCTGTCCGCTCGTGACGTCCTCCTCCTGTCGCAGCTGGTTCCGGGCGTTCCCTGGTGCCACCGCGGTCTGTTGTCCTGCGCGGTCCCGCGCCGCCGGCGTAGCTCACCACGGCCAAGTCACTGTCTGTGACCTCTGTGACGGTGACCCCCCGCGGCCCCGAGCGAGCACGGGGAGCTCTCGCGCCCCTGAGTGCCGTCCTCCACTGCGACATGTCACGTTCGATCACGCGGGCGAGGGCCACGAACTCCTCCGTGTCACGACCAGCAGCCGTCCTCATGAAGGGGCGAAACTCTGGCAGCAATTGTTCGACAATGGTTGGCAACGCCGCACTCACGTCCCCACTTGTCCCCAATCGGCGGAACATGCATAACTTCTCGTAAATGAACTGCTCTGCACTCTCGTCCTCCTCCTGGTTTCGGCAATAAAATGTCCGCAAACACATTGCCCGCGCCTGATCGTTATCAAACCTAGTTTTGACTTGGCGTACAAAATGTCCCCACTCGGTATCAAAACTCCCGGCCATTGACCACCAGTTCCTTGCCTTACCGCGGAGCTGTCCCGCCACTCGCGGCGTCCACTCCGCCCGTCGCACTTCGTACAGTTTTAGGAGGTGTTCACACTCCCGCAAAAACTCCCAAGGGTCCTCGTTGTCTCTCCCCGCAAACTCTGGCAACTCAAACTGCGCGCTCACGTACCGCACTACCGGCCCATCTGCGTCCGCGTGCCTGTCCCCCTGTTCCCGATTACTGTCCTCAACTGTGCTGTCCGTGCTGTTCGCGCCCTCGGCCGCGCCGCCGGACCCGCACACCTCGTTTTTTACGTCCATTTTCGCGGAGTCTCCCTCCTCACACAAGTCCGTTTCGAAACTGATTAGATCGTATCTTTCTTGTCCCGCCTGTTTCCACGCCATCCTGTCCTCCTGTGCTACTGATCCGCGGATCGTGAACACAATCTCCCCCAGTAATACAATACGATCCTCCCCAGCGCGTTATCTTCAGTCCGGGATACCGCTGCACCGCCGTCTTGTATTTCTGTCCCCCACGACGCGCTATCTCTCGCCGAAACGTCTCGTGTTCGCGCCGTTCCCGCGCTGCGTTATCTCCCGCCGGCGCGCCGGCGCGACGTCTCGAATTCGAGCCGCTCCCACGCCTTGCAGCCGCACCTGCTTCCGTTCTGTCCTGCACCTGCGCGCTTGCGTGCGCTTGCGTGCGCTTGCGTGCGCTTGCGTATGCTTACGGCCCCACTTTGGCGCCAAATGACGTCCCTCGGCTTCAGGTCCCCGTTTTCCCGTTGAAATAAATGTCCTGTTATGCCCGTACTGCCCTCGTCGGAGAGGTGTGGGTCCAGGCCAACGTGGCCGGGACCGGGAAAGGCGGGACCTGGAGGGAGAGTGAAGTGATTGCGAGAAATGTTGGTAGGTTGTCGCAAGCAGAACACGGCATTAACGAATTTCACGAGCCGTCTTTTATTAACGCTTATAAAGTCCTGCCGCAGCCAGGCGGAACCGTCGCGGAACAAGTGCCCTACCACGGCGACACGGACTCCCTGATGACGGGGCGGTTCTCAAATACGTTTCGGCGCGAATCGTAAAGTTTATTAATGCTAGGCTGACCCAGTGAGAGAGGGCCCGAAGACGGAGCGCTGTACATACGCGGCCCGTTACGTAATGTTCCGTGGACGGCGAAAAGTTCAGAGACTCGTAGCACCACGTTCGCGTTGTAGAAACTGCCCGCTAGACACGTCTCCCGATGACTCGTAAGTTAACAATGCTAAGCTGATTCGCGGTGGCAGCTCAGCTGCCGTGACCGACTGCGGACTGAGCGAACGTTCAATCCCGAGCGCAACGTGCGCGGCTCGCGGAGCAACGAACACGTCTGTCTCCGCTCGAGACCAGGACGCGACTGCCTCTCCCCGCTCGCCCGCGGGCCGGCGCCCGCGGGTGGCGGGGAGGGAGGGGAAAATCGGCCGGCGTGGGAGAGAGCTCCGTCCCGCGGCGCGCCAGGCTGCAATTACATACTACGGCGAAACACTTCAGAAAAAGTTATTGAATTATTAACAAAGACATACACGAGACATTAATTACACAGCGAACTTGCACAATGAATAATAAATAAAATAAGTCAATTACACACATTCAAATCCCTTAATCGTTTACAAATATATACACACTGAAATAAAAGATAAAGTCACATAGAAAAAACACTCGTTGGCATGCTAGGGCGCACGCGGGTGCGTCCCTGGCCGTCGCACACACTGGGGTTCACTGGGGGGGAAAACAGGCCCCCTCAGGCCCGCGTCGGTGGCCAGGTACGGCCTCTGTATCTGGGAGGGTACGACGACTGTCGTCAATGTATAACGTGACATGTTCTATATCCCGGAGCCTTGACTCCATGTGGGATCAACGGAACAAAAATACAAAATTAAAAAAAATAATTTAAAAAAATACCTCTCCCACTTCTACGCCACGAGCCTGGCCGAACTCGAGCAAAGACAGATTTTTTTTCTAACCTAACTAAAACTATGTGTCTTTTGGAGGGGTCCGGGTTAGGGAGGGACCTAGGTGCGTCTCAGGCCGAAGCCTATACGCCTAGTCATGCTGGGATTAGCCATGCAGGGAGATGGTCGCATCTTTGAATATATATATACTGCCGTCGTCCGGGGTCTCGGGCTCGAGTCCCGGTGTGGCTCCTAGTGGGAAAAGGCGGTTCTTGATCTGTGTTGTCCGGGTGGGCGCCAGACTAGCTCGTTTCTAGTCGTGAATTTGGGGTCGTGGATGTATGTGCCCCTGCGTGGCCCACTAGGGCCGGCGGCGGTGTTGCGTGAGATGATTTTAAATAAGAGACGTGGAGTTGAGGTGGTGGTGTCGTACCTTTTATTCAGAGGAGCGAGTCGTACACGATACAACACTCTACAGAGGTCCCCGGGGGGTTTTTACTTGTTATTCCGTGGCGCCTTATTGTTTGTGTTCCGCGTTACGTGGCCTCGGATGCTGTTATGTCTCAGACGTCTCACTGGGTACGTAGGTAACGTAATTTCGTAACACAAAGGCGGGACACAAAATACACTGAATTAAGGGGGCGCGTACAGGTTACGTGGCACTCGTTACTCGGGTAACGTAAGTTAGCAATACAAAATACGGGATACAAAAATACACTGAATTAAGGTGGTGCGCACAAGTTACGTGGCACTCGTTATTCGGGTAACGTACGTTAGCAATACAAAACACGGGATACAAAAATACACTGGATTAAGGGGGCGCGCACAAGTTACGTGGCACTCGTTACTCGGGTAACGTAAGTTAGCAGTACAAAATACGGGATACAAAAATACACTGAATTAAGGGGCGGGCGATTGGAGACGGCCAATCCCGTATGCAAATGTCTCGGTGCGGGTGGTGTGCCCACTGTGGTGAAACACGCACCGCAATTAAGTTTGTCCAAGTTCCCTTGCGGGTTTGTGGTCAGCGCCGTGCGCGTGACCTTAAACAAAGTTCTGTACGTTGCGGGAGACGGCCCGTGCCGTATGCTGAAGAGCAGCCCCGTTGACCAAGTGTGGTGCGGGGTGTGCTTAAGTTGATGCGGCCGGATTAGGTCCGGGACCGAAAAAAGGGACCGGGTACTCACGGAGAGGTTAAGTAATAAAAGGGGTTTGGTTAATTAGTGGCTATAGTTACCGGACGTTACTTTCAATGTAGACAAAGGATGTTGCCTCTCCGTGGGACGTAGGTCCGCCCCGGTCCATGAGCTGCGCTGAACTGCCGAACTGGCATGGCGTCTGAGGGAGGCTCGGCCTCTCTCGCGCCAGGCGTGACCTCATTACGCTAGACTCCAAACGGGTGTGTCTGGAAGAGATTTTATTGTCGCTAAAATCCTAATTTAATGTTTTAGGAGGAATGGGTACGGTTCTTCTCTTGTCTACTCAGGTTTCCGCGGCTTTGTCTTTGATTGCTGTTCGGGTCGCCTGACTCGGGTGGGCCATGGTCAGGGGTGTGTTCCGTTAGCGGGAGCGTATACTGGCGGGTGCAGGTCGGGCTCTGGGGTGGTCGTCGGCCAGACGACGTCAAACGCCCCCCCCCCCCCTGTGAAGTCCGACCTTGCGCCGCTTATGGTCCCGCTAACATGGGGCCACCCCTAGCTCCGGCCGCTCCATCCCGGCGTGGTTCGCGGCTCAGCAGCTGGTTGGCTCCGCGTACTGGACCTGGTGATCAAGGCCGACTGGGCCAACGTGCGCGCCGCCCCGGTTGCCGTCGTGGCAGGCGTGCCGGGGGCGTCGTCGTGGCGTCTGGGTGGGGTCAGCGGCTGATAGGGTCAGCGCACTGGACCTGGTGAACGTGGCCGACTGGGCCAACGTGCGCGCCGCCCCGGTTGCCGTCGTGGCAGGCGTGCCGGGGGCGGCGTCGTGGCGTCTGGGTGGGGTCAGCGGCTGATAGGGTCAGCGCACTGGACCTGGTTAACGTGGCCGACTGGGCCAACGTGCGCGCCGCCCCGGTTGCCGTCGTGGCAGGCGTGCCGGGGGCGGCGTCGTGGCGCCTCCTAGCTCCGGCAACAGCTCCACCCGGGTGGTGCTCGCGGTGGCCGCAGTTGGTAGGGCCCGAGCACCTGTCCCGGGTCGTCCCACGCCGAACATCCGGGGGTTGACTCGTCGAGGTAGCCTTGTGGCTGACAGGCCCTGCGCCCTGTTCCCAGGTCGAAGTCGGCCAGGCGAACTGGAGTTCTGTGGGCCCGTCGGGGTCGTTCTGCGGGCTCGCTGGCAGGTTCGCTTGTCCCCAGTCGATGTCCCGGTCCGCGGAGGTCCTCCTTCGGCGGCGGTTGACAGTTCGTGGACTGGTACGGAGTCCGTTCCCGTTCGGGTATGGCGGCTGATGCTGAGGCGGCGATCTCCGGGTCGGTCTCTCCGGGTTGCGTGACGATCGGCGTTGGCCCGTCGTCGTTGCCCGCATCGGATTGACCTATGCTGTGCGACAGCTCGGCGATCTCCACGGCCTCTGCTTCATCGCCCCGTGGGTAGCATTGCGGTGGGGGGCTCTCGTACACCCCGCTTCCCTCCCAGGGTACCACTGCCGTCTCCGGTGCGTTCTCGTGGACCTCTTCTGGTTCGTCTGGCACGTCGTGGGCGGGGTCGCCCCCGGTGTCCCCCGTGGCCATGTCTGGGCATAATCGTCGAGGTACGTGGGCGGGCGCCGCCACCGCCGTGGTCGTGGCCTCGCCTCGTCGTCTGACGCGGCCTCTGCGGGTGATGTCCCGGGCGTGTATGCAAGTTCGTCGCGGGGCCTGTTGGACGTGGTGCGGTATGGGCGCGGTTCGGGTCGGCTCCTAGCGGGGGTCGCTTCTGGCGAGTTGTCCTCTTCCTGGACGGCGTCGCTCTCCGGTGTACGGCGTCCGTTGTCGTCCGGAGTGGGGGGTCCTGCGTCCCCGTCTGGGTTCCTCTCCCCAGGCAGGGCGGTGAGCCGGATGTCGTCCCTGTGCACCTTTTTCAGGCGCCGTCCCTCAGTGTGGACTAAGTACGTCGTCCTGCCTAGTCGTCGCCGTACTGTGTATGGCCCGCCCCAGCGCGGGGCCAGGCCCGCGCAATAGTTGCGGGGTGCGGCTGAAAGTGGGTGTAGTCGCGCGAACACCTGATCGCCGACCTGCACGGCGGGTGGAGGATGATCTGTGATTGGGGTGATCCGGTTGGCGTACCTCTCCTGCCTACGTCTTGCCTCGTCGTGCAGAGTCACCCGTCGTTGGTCGCGTTCCTCCGTCGTCTCGTCGGGGTGTGGAGTGCCGTGTGTGGCCCATTCTCCCGGTAAGGGCAGGTTGTGGCCCTGTATCATTTCGGCCGGTGTGCGGCCGGTTGCGGCGTTGGTGCGGCGTCGTACACAGAAGAGGGCGTCAGCCACGTGCAGGTCCCACTGCGTGTGGTCTGCCCCCAGCCGGATCCGGAGCTGTGCCTTCAGTTCCTGGTTCCGGCGCTCTGTCGGGTCGTCGGGTTCCTGCGACAGTAAGTCGGGGAGCTGGTTCTCCGTGCCGGGAACGTGCTCGACGTCGAAGTCGAACGACTGGAGGAATAGCGCCCATCGTATGAGTTTGCCTTTCCGCCCCTGCATCGTACGCAGCCAGGTGAGGCAGCTGTTGTCCGTCCTCAGTGTGAAGCACTTCCCCTCCAGGTGGGGCCGGTACTTTTTCATGGCCCAGACTACGGCTAGGCACTCTTGCTCGTTGCTGTGATACCGGCGTTCGGCCGGTCCGAGCTTCGCGCTAGCGTAGCCGATGACCTCGCGGACCCCGTTCGGGTCCGTGTGAAAAAGCACCGCGCCCACACCGAGTGCGCTGGCGTCGGTCTGAAGGTAGAGGCGGCGTCCGGGGTCTACTCGTGTGAGGGTGTGACAGCGAGTGAAGGCGGCTTTTATTTCTTCGAAGGCGCGTTGCGCGGGTTCGCCCCAATGGTACCGTGCCCGTGGTGACAGGAGGTCGGTCAGTGGTGCGATGGTACGGGAGAAGTCGGGGATGTACCCCCTGAGCCAGTTCACCAGGCCGATAAACCGTTGGAGTTGCTTCCTCGTCCGCGGTGGTGCCGCTTCAGCGATCTTGCGCAAGTGAACGGGTTGGGGTCGGTTGCCAGCCGCGCTTACTAGGTGGCACAGGAATTCGACCTCCTGGGTCCCGATATGACACTTGTGGTGTGCGGCCGTGAGATGGTGTGTGGCCAAGCGTTCTAGGACCAGCGCCAGGTGTCTGGCGTGGTCCTCCCACGTCTCGGAGAAGACGATCACGTCGTCGAGGTACGCGATCGCAAACCGGCCCAGGTACCCCTCCAACACTCGGGTCATCATTCCCTGGAACGTGGCCGGTGCGCACTTTAGCCCAAAAGGCATGGCGCGAAATTGAAACTTCCGCCCGTCTGGTATCGTGAACGCGGTTTTCCCCCTGTCTTCCGCCCGTATGGACACTTGCCAGTACCCAGCCTTCAGGTCGAGCGTACTGAAGACTTTCGCGCGGCCGAGTCCGGCTACGGCGGCGTCGACGCTGATTTGAGGTGGGGGTGAGCTAATCGTGATCGCGTTTAGCGGCCGAAAATCGACGCAGAAGCGTAGCGAACCGTCTTTCTTTGGGGCTAATACGACGCAAGCATTGTAATGACTGTTGGACGGCTCGACTACCCCGTCGCGAAGCATGTCCGCCACTTGCTCCCGGATGGCCCTCTGCTCCCGGAACCCGTAGCCTCTCGGGGCCTCGTGTACTGGGTTGTCGTGGGTGGTCGGGATGTGGTGTTCGGTGATGGTGGTGCGTTTCAGTGGGTCGGCTACCGCGAAGACGTCCTGCCTTTCTGCCAACACGCGTTCCACTGCTGCTCGGTACTCGTGGGGGACGTTGTGGCGGAACTGGTCTAAGGTTACTTTCTCCCCCTGACTCTCGGGGGTAGTGCCTATGGCGTACACCGTGAGCCGCTCGCGGGTGCCAATGTAAACTCGTCTGGGTTTCATTTCGATCACCGCATCTTGTCTCGCTAACCATGGTTGGCCTAGTACTATCCCTTCGTGTAAGTCCTCTACCACTAGGGCGGTTACCGTGGTGACGTCGTCCCGAATGCGTACCTCGAGTTCGGCTTGCCCCACTGTCCTTCCCGGTTGCGTGCTGGTTGCTAACCGTAACTCGGCTTGGTGGGGCTGCAGCGCGCCGGGGGGTACCAGGTGGGGGGCCACGAACACGTGGCTCGCGCCCGTGTCTACCAGGGCCGCCGTGGGTTGCCCGTTGACTTCCACTGGGATACGGAGTAGGCCGTCGCGAGGGCGGACCAGCTGGTTTATCTGCGGTGTGGCTGCTTCCGCGGCGGGTGTGGGTTGGCTCGGGTTACTCGGAGGCGCGGGTTTTACCGCCGTGCCCCCGGGTGGGCGTTTCCCGACGTGTTGGTGAAGGGTGGTGTTTGCCGGCGTGGGCAGTCGACATGCCAGTGGCGGGTACCTGCGGGGCAGCCCAACTGGCATCGCGGTAGTGGGGGTTCCTGCTGTGTCAATGACCCATCGGGCCTACCAGGTGGTGGTGCGTCCTCGATGGCTCGTCGCGGGCGGTCGGGTGGGTAGCCCCCTGCTTCCCGGTTCTGGACGCTGGCTATTCTCTGACCCATTGGGCGTCTGGCCAGGTCCCGGTCGGTGTTCGGGGGGTCGTAGTGTCGCAGTCCCCGGATGTTCCGTTCCGTGTCTATGGCTTGTCGGACGTAATCCTCGACTTCCTCTGCGCGGTAACACCGCATGAACGGTTGCAGTTCATTGTGTAGGAGGGTGGTAATGGTTGCGAGCGCGGTGGCTGGCGCGGCGCCGGGTGCTACTCGATTGAACAGTTGCATTTTCTTGGCCAGAAACTGCTCGACGGGTTCGCCGTCGTGTTGGCGTTCGCCATAGAACTGTGTCGTGCATTGGACCAGTGCATGTTCCGTGTCAAATCGGCGGTTGAATGACGTGGCAAACCCCTCCCAGGGCATGCCGAAGCGTCCCCAGATGTTCCACCATTGGCGGGCGGTCCCCTTCAGCTGTTCGCTCGCTCGCCCCGACCATTCATCGGTCGGTATTCCGGACCGTGCCAGTCTAACCTCGCAGTGTGTTAGGAAGTCTCTGGGTACTTCGTGCCCTATTCCGCTGAACTCGGGTAGTGCTAACTTCCCTGTGTAGCACGGGTTGCGTGTATGCATCCCCGTGTAAGGTCCGGTGATTGCGCTTGGTGGTGGGATGTATTTGGGTGCCAGATTGGTCCGGGCACTCGTGAGGCCCATAGTCGGTAGTATGCCTCCCAGTGTGACGTTAGCTTGTGCCTCCGTCTTAAGCGGTGCCCATGACCACGGTAATTGGGTGTGCGGCTCGCCGAGTAACGTCTCGCTCCAGGGCTTGCCCCAGGTCTGTTCGGTGACGTTGTCCCGGGTGTTCGCGCATTGGCATGTCCTGTACCACGGCAGTGATCCCGTCAATAGGTCTATTTCCCTTGGTAATAGGCAACGCGTGCACACAAGGTCTGTAGGTGGTGCCTGCATGTTGAGCTGTATGTTGTACGTTCAAGTTCGCCGTCTGTGACGGGCTGTTCGTAGTCTGGGCGCGTGTTGTAGCGCGCGGGTTTGAGATCGGCGGCGGGCAGGTGCCCGGACAGCCGCACAAAGAGGAGGCGAAAACGGTCCGCGCGGAGTGGGGGTATCGGGATGGTTGCCCGAAGCGGAGAGCGTGAAGCGGGGTGACGAGGTGGGGGTAGGTGCCCGGACAGCCGCACAAAGAGGAGGCGAAAACGGTCCGCGCGGAGTGGGGGTGGTGACGTCGCTCCGTTGCTCGCCTCGCCGTGATGACGTGCGGGGGTGGGGGTGGTTGGAGTGTCCTTTGTCCGCTCGCCTCGTCGCGCCGGTCTGTCTGGCCTTCGACCCTTCCTGTGTCCAAAATGGCCGTTTCGTGTTTCCGCTGTCGCCTGTTGGTGAATTTATTTCGAAAATGTCCAGAAGTGAAAAAAAAAATTTTTCACGTTATTTTCTGCCCCACGCAGCGGGCGCCAAATGCCGTCGTCCGGGGTCTCGGGCTCGAGTCCCGGTGTGGCTCCTAGTGGGAAAAGGCGGTTCTTGATCTGTGTTGTCCGGGTGGGCGCCAGACTAGCTCGTTTCTAGTCGTGAATTTGGGGTCGTGGATGTATGTGCCCCTGCGTGGCCCACTAGGGCCGGCGGCGGTGTTGCGTGAGATGATTTTAAATAAGAGACGTGGAGTTGAGGTGGTGGTGTCGTACCTTTTATTCAGAGGAGCGAGTCGTACACGATACAACACTCTACAGAGGTCCCCGGGGGGTTTTTACTTGTTATTCCGTGGCGCCTTATTGTTTGTGTTCCGCGTTACGTGGCCTCGGATGCTGTTATGTCTCAGACGTCTCACTGGGTACGTAGGTAACGTAATTTCGTAACACAAAGGTGGGACACAAAATACACTGAATTAAGGGGGCGCGTACAGGTTACGTGGCACTCGTTACTCGGGTAACGTAAGTTAGCAATACAAAATACGGGATACAAAAATACACTGAATTAAGGTGGTGCGCACAAGTTACGTGGCACTCGTTATTCGGGTAACGTACGTTAGCAATACAAAACACAGGATACAAAAATACACTGGATTAAGGGGGCGCGCACAAGTTACGTGGCACTCGTTACTCGGGTAACGTAAGTTAGCAGTACAAAATACGGGATACAAAAATACACTGAATTAAGGGGCGGGCGATTGGAGACGGCCAATCCCGTATGCAAATGTCTCGGCGCGGGTGGTGTGCCCACTGTGGTGAAACACGCACCGCAATTAAGTTTGTCCAAGTTCCCTTGCGGGTTTGTGGTCAGCGCCGTGCGCGTGACCTTAAACAAAGTTCTGTACGTTGCGGGAGACGGCCCGTGCCGTATGCTGAAGAGCAGCCCCGTTGACCAAGTGTGGTGCGGGGTGTGCTTAAGTTGATGCGGCCGGATTAGGTCCGGGACCGAAAAAAGGGACCGGGTACTCACGGAGAGGTTAAGTAATAAAAGGGGTTTGGTTAATTAGTGGCTATAGTTACCGGACGTTACTTTCAATGTAGACAAAGGATGTTGCCTCTCCGTGGGACGTAGGTCCGCCCCGGTCCATGAGCTGCGCTGAACTGCCGAACTGGCATGGCGTCTGAGGGAGGCTCGGCCTCTCTCGCGCCAGGCGTGACCTCATTACGCTAGACTCCAAACGGGTGTGTCTGGAAGAGATTTTATTGTCGCTAAAATCCTAATTTAATGTTTTAGGAGGAATGGGTACGGTTCTTCTCTTGTCTACTCAGGTTTCCGCGGCTTTGTCTTTGATTGCTGTTCGGGTCGCCTGACTCGGGTGGGCCATGGTCAGGGGTGTGTTCCGTTAGCGGGAGCGTATACTGGCGGGTGCAGGTCGGGCTCTGGGGTGGTCGTCGGCCAGACGACGTCAATACTGTATAGAATTCGCGAGTGGATAGGATTTACTCTACGTTTTTCAGAAGCGTATGCTGAGCAGCTTGGGAACTTCACCGCTGCCGTGCGCTGCCGTAACGCCCTGTATCGTCTTAGTTGTTATTTACACGTTAGAGTGCAGCACTGTCGCCCGCTGTCATTCCCCGCACCCCCCACCCAACATTCACTGCAGCTCAAGGTTGTTCAACGGGAGGGGGAAGGGGTGTTTGAAAAGTTTGACACTTGTCCGCTAGGGACCACCACAAGACGATGCCCTAGAGATGGCGATTGCGGCGGTGAATTAACCAACTACCTCAAAACCGTATTAGAAATTTTAACCTGGGCTGGCGACTTCTATACAGTATATATATTCAAAGGTCACATGCATCATGTGGTAGGAGGGGATTGGCCAGCAATGGCAGCGATTGGCGCCGTGACTAACTCCCCTCACTCTTAAATCTAGACTATAACTAGAGATAGGTTGGGCCCAGATAAAACCTGCATAGACACAGGGAAAACCCTGGGCACATTCATGCGGGATGCAAATTGGCATGCATTACGTGTAGGAATTTACAGGAGACAGAGGATGGTCTGGATGAAGTGTTGGGCAAAGTAGAAAAGAGTCTACCATGCGAGGGTTGGGCACTTGGACTCGTGGTCCACTTTGCTATTTGTCCAGTACTGGATTTAGTGACCAGGGATGCAAGCACCCCTGATGGTGAGTGGTTGCACTGACCCAGGGGCGTGCCTGTGGGGGGGCCACCCAGGGCTAAAAATATTTTCATATTAAATTCATAAAATGAAAAAAATAAATATTTAGTATGATATTAAAATAAATTCAATGACACAAGCATAAATGTTTAATTAAAAAGTATTTTTAGATAGCCTAAATCAGTAATATTAAACACGTATTTTTCAAAATTTTCCCGGGCGAGGACCCCCGGACCCCCCGCCTAGCTGGGGGGTATTCCATACCCCCCAGGCCCCCCGGAAAGGCACTAGCCTTCTGCCTGACTCCCCCCCCCCCTCCCACCAGAGCAAAATCCTGGGCACGCCACTGCACTGACCACTCACTCCGCTGCCAGTCAGCACCTAAAAAACTAAGAAACTAAGACAGAAACAGATAAATGACTTACAAACTAGACATTTCGTTACGAAATATGCAAACACCCAACTCAGGGATGGACATGCAGTGCTTAAGATAAAACTAAAATAATAACTATAAATCAATATTTTTATTTTTATTATTTTTTTAGTTTTTTATTATTATTTTAGAAGTATATATTTTTGATGACTATTACTTAGTAGCTAGGACTTATTACTAATTTACAAATCTCTAATATCTACTACTATACTACTAGTTAAATATAGAGGAACTTTCGGCGCATAAAGTTACAGGTGAATTAAGTAAAGACCTATTCACATTTTGGTATTTGTTGCAAGCTTGCAATTCAAAATCCCATGTTTTTCAGAGACACAACCGGCACTGGAGGTGAAGCCTGCCAGGCGGGCCATGCCCATCGGACATAGGGAGTCAGCCCTAACACAACAGGCAGTGAACTCCCGGGAGCCAAACCTACACCTGCGTGCTTCGGACCATTTTTTAAATAGCAAACTATATTTTAAGATTTTAAGAACATTGAACTACATTAGATTTTTATTATTATGAATTTATGTTACCCAATTCAAAATCCCATGTCTTTCAGAAACACAACCGGCACTGGAGGTGAAGCCTGCTAGGCGGGCCATGCCCATCGGACATAGGGAGTCAGCCCTAACACAACAGGCAGTGAACTCCCGGGAGCCAAACCTACACCTGCGTGCTTCGGACCATTTTGAATTAGCAAATTATTTCATTTTAATGTTGTCTATAATTTTAAAGTTTCAACTCGCGGGAGAATAATTAAAAAAAAAAACTGTGTTGCGCTGATTGGCCGATCGCTCAGCCAGACACAGCACACTACGGAGGTCTGGGAGCTAGATTGAATTTGGCATTTTATATTTTCCATGCAACTCTGGATCTTGTTCGCCCAGTGATGAAATATATGGGTTTCTGCTTATGGCACATTTATCATAGAATTTTTTCGCAGTTCGGAAATAATCATGTTTTAAAAGTTCGAGTTTGAGCTCTCTGTGCATGGCCCTGACGGGGCAATACACAGGCGCATCTGTCGCAATACGAATACGCTTATTCTTAATTCTCTGTAGCTTGATTAAGTGAGATTCCGCTGCTGTTGCCCACACCGGCGCTGCATACGAGATTATTGGTTTTATTAGCGCGTTATAATTTATTATTCCATTTTTAACAGAGCTACCTAATCGTCTGCTCATCACAGGGTAGAGGGCCATTAGCCTAGAGAAAGCTGTTTTTCTTTTCGCCTCTATGTGATCGCGCCATAGTAGTTTCCTATCCATGTGCACGCCTAAATATTTAACCACATTTTTGTGAGGAATTTGCTCATTGAAGAGTGTTAGTCGTGGCCTATCTTTGGGTGGCGGGATATGTTTACGCGTATAAACTATAGCTTCTGATTTAGTAGGGTTTGCCTTAATTCGCCATTTTGTGCACCACTTTTCTATTGAATTTAACGCGGTTTGCAATATGTCTGCTGCAAGTTCTAGAATACAAGATCTGCTAAACAATACCGTATCGTCCGCGTAGCAGCCAAACTGAACTGATCGGTGTGCAGGCTTAGGCATATCATGGATATAAGTATTGAATAAAACCGGCCCCAAAATGCTGCCTTGTGGGACTCCTGCTTTAATTATTTTTAAATCGGACTGTGTCGTGACTCTAAAAGATCGATTTTCTAAATACGAGGCCAGTAATATAATATAACAATCGGGGAAGCCAGTTTTAAATAATTTATAAATTAAGCCTTCATGAAGTAGGTAACTCTATCAAAGGCTTTTTCTATGTCTAAAAACGCTGCGAGATTATAGCTATTCTGATTGAACGCAGTTATTATTTGTTGTCATACGGACCAGTTGATGCATTGTTGAATGCGCGCTGCGAAAACCAAATTGTTCGTCCGGCAGTACGTTATTTTCTTTAATGTGAGCATTTAGTCACTTCAGAATTATGCATTCGGCTACTTTTGACAATGTACTCAGCAGACTAATGGGCCTATAATTTTGGGGCAGTGACTTGTCTTTTCCGAATTTATGAAAAACTATCACATTCGCTTCTTTCCACTGCGATGGAAAATACTGTAGTTTAAGTATTCCATTTATTAATTGAGCTAGGTATTCCTAAATTTCGTCGGGCAGTTTCTTAAGGACTACTGCCTGAATGCCGTCGTTTCCCGGTGCCTTACGTGGTTTCATACGCCTGATAGCCTGTTTAACTTCCTGAGATTGAGTTAAGTAAGGTTTTTAAGTTAAAGGCTGATTAAGTTTAATTTTAAGGTCTCTGTACATTCCGGCATTAAATTGCGGATCACAGGGTTCGATATTAGGTTGAAAGGCTAATTAAAGGGTATTCGCGAAGGCTTGTGCCTTGTCTGTCGGTGTAAAAGCGAACCCAGTGCGAGTTTGTAGCGGAGGTATTTTATCTATCTTATGGAGGAACCGCTTTGTCATACTCCAGGTGCTACCATCTTGCACCTGTAGCTGAGAGACTTTCGTCTCCCATTGGCTGCTCCTCCATAGAGTTATTTCATCGGAAATTATTTTCTGTAATTCATTAATTTGCGCTTTAATGTCGCGCTACCTACGTCGAGTATATTCGCGCCTTAATCTATTTTTCTGAGAAATGAAATCCCTAATATACACCGGCAGTTCATCTTGCTTAAATCTAACCACCTTTCCTAGGATGCACGAGTTAATTGCAGTTTGAATTTTAACTGTAAGTTCAGTGACTGCTGATTCGATGTTATCAGTGGCGTCTCGTCAGGGCAAGCAAGGCAAGCAGTGCTTGCCCAGGCAGTTTCCAGACATTGTATTTTTTAAATAAATATTTTATTCAGAATAGTATTTTACTTTGGCTCGTGCCATTAGGTGTATGTATTTTTTACACTATCTTCTTGGGACCCAGTACTGTGCGCTGTGCGCTATAAGAAAAGAACTCGTTGACACACAAAACATGCTGTTTTAGAAGCGTTGCTCGGTTTAGAAGCGCTGGTAGGACCGCTTTCAGCAGGAAGGCTGCCGCAGTAGTTTCCTTTCGGAAGGGGGGGTGGCATGGTACAAAGGTTCAGGGAGGGGATTGGCTGTAAAAACACGTGATAGAAGGTACGAAGGTAGCGCTTTCTTGCCGAACTGAAGCGAACATGGCCGAAGCAGACGGTGGAATTCTTCCGCCGACTGCTTCGGCTATGTCCGCCACAGTTCGGCAGGGCAGGTGGCGAGGTCGCGTTTCAGTCAGCGGTCGTCTCTTGGGGCGCGCGCATCTCTCTCGCGGGCTGTTGGCTGGCAGTGCGTGGAGGATTTGTGGGCGTACGGGAGGCGGCCTAGCAGTGCCAATTGCTACCGACCGCGTCCCGCGGGTGGCGGATACGGGATCCCACCTCGAGAGTTGCAATCTCGCTGGGGTGACTGTGAATAACCAATAGCAGTCCGCGGACCAATGGCCGGCCTGTGGAGTCGTTATTACGGCTATCGGGGTGAAATGTAGCCTGAATGCAGCTCGGCTCGTGGCAGAAAGCAGTTCCGTCGGCGAAGGCACCGCAGGGGAGCTCGATGTGCCCTAGATGCGAAGTGTAGACGAACTGCGGGCTGGAAATTGCGGAGCTGTGAACTGCCGCGCGCGCAACGGAACTGAACAGCATCGTAACTCTGAAGGAAGAGATGGCGGCGCCTTTAAGTTGGGGCCCTGTTGGAGCCAGTGGTAGCCCTGTGTCTATGCAGGTTTTACCTGGGTCATATTAGCTAGCTTTTAAGCTAGGCGACCAATGGGGCGTCTGTCATGGCGCCAATCGCAGCCATGGCTGGCCAGTAAACCCCAATAGCACACGATGCAAGCGTCCTTGTCCCGCATGGTTAAAAACCCGCATGGTAGAGTGTATAGGCTTCGGCCTGAGACACACTTAGGTCCTCCCCTAACCTGGACCCTCCCCTTACACACTTAGAATAATTTAGGCTAGGAAAAAAAATCGTGGCGTTTCAGGAATGATTGACGTGCCAGTTTCTTGGTACACGTACCAGTTAACAGAGTTTCTGATCACGTATGAAGATAATTTCTTTTGTGTTGGTACGAAAAATACCAAGATTTAATTTTTACTATTCTAGTACATTTTTGTGAGGTTCTTCTCTTTATATTAAGTACTTACTTTGCCATGTGTTGTCTGTTTATATATTTTGTACCAGATATCGATGATACTACACTCCCACTTTGTATATAAGTAATGTAGAGTAGGTATTTTACTATCAGAATAATGTAAGTCAAACATTATTTTTTAAAAATAATTTATTTGAAAAAAAAAGTCAATTTTTCTACCTGTGGAATAGTCAATGTTCAGTTAAGAAAACTACTTAAATCGAACCATTTTGTACCTTGAAATCCATATTTTCCCGGGGGAGGGCCCCCGGACCCCGCCCCCCCTTACCCCATCATGTTTTGATGTGAACGGAGTTGTTGCTTCCCCTCATGTAAACCTCACGCCTCGCCACTGGATGTTATCTTTCGTTTCGAAGTTGGCAGCATCGGCTGCAGGCAAATTATCGACTAAATACGTCTGAAAGCCTCTCCAGTCGGCTTTCTTGTAGTCTTTAATTTTTCTCGGAGGACTGATGTCAGTGTCCACATCATCGAATAGTAGAAGTACTGGAAAGTGGTCAGACGACATTTCGTGAAAGACTCTGAGTTCGAATCCCGTTTGAACTCTCTTATTTAATGCAATATCTAAAATATAGGGGTTGTGCCTTAGTACTCCGCTATCGTGCGTGGGCTCTGAGGGAGCATGTACTTGATAATTTTTATTAGACTCGTGTCTTTGCAGCAGTAGGCCATTGGCTGTATTGCTCCGACAGTTCCAGTCTTTATGCTTGGCATTAATATCGCCGACTGCTAGGAATGTGGGAGCTGAGCCATATAAGATGTCCAGCTCGTTTTCAGTTAGTGACCTGCCCGGTGGTGCATACATCGAAATAAGCACTATTTGTTGTTTATTGACTTTAAAAGTAATTGCAACTGCTTCTAATTTATTAAATTCAGGTAAATGAAATTTATTATGTTGTATACTTCTGTGGATTAGTAGGGCAACCCCTTCACTTCTGGTACCGCGGTCGCGCCTATAAATAGTGTAATTTAAGATAGTTAGACGATCTGTTGGAATTAAGTGTGTTTCGTTTATCGCCACAATTTTAATATTATGTTTAATTAAATGATCGGTAAATTCGATTATTTTATTTCTAATTCCTCGTGCATTCCAGTAAAGGATGGTACTTAATCTACTGTCTACGGGGTAAGATTAATGGCAAAACCTAAATTAAGGGTGTGCGAAATTAAAGCTGGTCGCTAATGCTGTCACAAAGCCAGTGGTGGCTTTTATTTTGTCCTCTATTGACTTGGACGGATTACACCAAATAGCCATTAAAATGCACATTGGTTCCAGGACGTGTGCCAGGTTAGGGTCCTGTGTAATGGCATCCGATTGGCCTACGAGCTTCAGAAAGTCGCTCGCGTCCATCGCTGGCTTCTCCGCGGGATTTAGCTGCGGTGAAGCAGTTGGCAATACTGTTGGTGAGTCAGTCTGCAATGGGCTGGCTTGTTGTTTCCCAGGCGCGACTTTCTTGGAATAACTGGGGGGAGGGGTAGAGTTGGGTGGCGCCTTAGTACCTGGCTGATCGTTCACCTGACCTTGCGCCGGCCTTTACAGTTTTTGTGCCCCGAATGGTGTTTCTTCGGAGGCCTCTGGGACAGGGGCTGGCCTCTAGGCCTGGGTGGGTTTGCCATGACAGGATACTCCAGTTCATGCCTATCGCTCAACACTGAATATTGGTTAGGGCTCTGCCATTGCGGGGGGGGCGGGGTAGCTCGGGGCTCGCCACGACTGCCTTGGGGGCTGGGGGCAGTAGCCTGAGGGGCCGGCTTGTTGTGGGGGCGGGTGGACTTGAGCCGTGGCTGCTGCTCGCTTGTTTTCGCGCAATGCGCGTTTGGACTGCAGCTCTCTGTCTTTCCGCTCCTGTTGCGGGAGGTGACGCCAGTTCTCCCTCTTGTAGGCCATGTAGCCTCTGTAATTGGCACAATGCGGGCATTCACATCGCGCGCACTTTGCCTTCGTCCTGTCTCCTCCCTGGGGGCAAACCTCAGTTTTGTGCCCTTGGCTGCACCATGGGCACACAGGAGAGGCTCTGCAGCCTTTTGCCGGGTGGCCAAACCTCTGACAGTTGCCACACTGGAGGGGGCCTTTGGGGTGTCGATAGTCCTCAACACGAATGCTAAGGCCTCCGAATGACTTCAGGTTGTAAATCCTTTCTGGATTTACGGCCTTCGGGAGCTCTACAACTAACTTATTTATAGGTTGCCTGGTCTGCCTGTTGTACAGAAACCAGAAGTTCTGCACTGGAAGCCCCATGCGGCGAACTCAGCCTGACGCCGCCATCGGTGCTCCCTCTGAGAGCACAGGCCGTTATGTGTCCTCAACACCTGAACCAGTGTCAGTGTGACGAACACGCCCGCGCGTGTAACATAGTGCAGTGCCTCGAACGGCGTGACATCAGTCACGGCTGGCTGAATACACGAAGCGCCCGGCCGGGTGTGGCAATGCGCAAAGGGGAGTTCAGTGCATATGCAATTTAACTAACAAACACAAACTAAAACTTTTAAGATGTCAAATAATTCTAATTAATTAATGATTTTGTAAACTCTTGTCGTTCACAAAACTGGCCGGCATCATCTTCCCACGCTCCGTGGTTTCCCGCGGAATTTTCCCCCTCCCTGGCCGGGTTGCCAGGGAGAATCGTCAGTAGCCTTCCAGCACTCACCAGGCCCGGCAGCCCCGCGCAAGTGGAGCCTCAAACTTTTCGCGCCTGATCCAGCATGTAATGTCCATAGGTAATATTTCTAAATCTTCTTTCATCAGCTCCACGGTCGGCCCTAATCCGGCCGTATGACGGGTCGTACGGTCCGTAACTAAAATGTGTGACTCGACTGCGAGTCTTTTCAGTGTGCTACATAAACTGGAGTGTTTTTAGGCAGCTCACCGAGGTGCCTGCGCTTCATGCCTTCATAACTCCATACGGAGAAATTGAACTTTTCCCACGCGGGGCGGAATTGTGCCTAACGCGAAACCAAACTTAAGAACGCATCACATCCTGGGATGTGCTGCGGTCGCGAGTGAGTTACCGTGTCAGGTACCACCGCGCCCGTACCGAGCTTAATGTGGCCCACGCCACCATGAGGAAAAGCCTCGATTAACGTAATTTCCCTTAATGTAGGGACTAACTTCATCCCAAGCCCGGGACTCGCTTGTAGTAACATTATTGTCAGATTTAAGTGTTAGTGTTAGTGTTCGCCATTAATCATGCGTTTGTGTCCATTTCAGTGTTATGTATAATTTCCCATTCAGTAATTAGTGAAACATTCTGTTTAACGCACCATCCGGACTACCATGTGCTAATCACTTAATCCGCCACGCGCCTTAATTATTGTCGCCGTAGCTCTCAGGATAGTCTGCACTCCTCGATGTGGTAGTCTCCCGGAATAACGCCAAACGCTAACCAGTACCGCCAATCAAGGGTCGTGTGAGCAGAGACGAGGTCGACGATGATACGACCAGCCACTTGACAGTGTATTATGCGAAGTGAAGTACTGTAACGTGTGTTAACAATAAAATCAGTAATGTTCACGTGTGTTATTTTAATAGTACGGCATCCTGGGTGGCCATAACAGCCCGGGGGGCCCTTTGTAGACACATCCCTGCCTGCAGCCACGAGGCAAAGAACCCCGCCCTCGAAACCAAATCCTAACCGACTTAATTTAATTATCATATTTTCAGGGCAGGCAACAGGGACGGCGTCAAGCCTGAATGAATTGTTTGTCGGTGCTGCTATGCACTCGGCAAAACACAAACTTGTTCGGGATCTCGTCCCGTTGCAGCAGCACAGAGTGTTGCACTCCGACCAGTTCCAATGCACGCACTGCCCTGTGGTACTCCTCCACAGTGGCAGTGTGAATCATGAGCTGGTCATGGCCACGACTGACGCACGACCATCGCTCCTGCATCCAGCACTGTTTTAATGGCCGGGTAGCTGTGGCCAGTATCCACGAATACGTACAGGGGTTTCACCTGTATTTTCTTTGCCTGAGGAGCAGGGTTTGGTGGGGCAGGGCTCAAACCTGCGGATGTGTTGGCGGCCGTTTGACTAGCCGAGTTGTTTGCCCTTCTGACGGGCTGCTTGCGAAGTCGCTCGGCCTGCTGCCTGGTGATCGCGGGGTTCGTCAGTGGGGGTGCAGCCTTTCGCCCTTTCCTCCCGTTTTTTTTTTTTTTGGGAAGACTGTAGTGAAGCCGTCATCACTAGACATTTTAGTTTCGTCGTCGCTCGGCAGGGGCACGTCGATGCACTCCTGCATGACCTGCTCGTCACTTAACTTATCAGTCATGTCGCTAGTGTACACCCTACAATGCACTAACACCCACTGACGACGCACCCGGGAAGCCGGGTTTGTGGCTAGGCTGTAGGGTTAGCTACAACCCGGGTTGTTTTGCACGCTTACACTTCTTAGAAAAACCTGGGAACACCACATGGCCTGTGTGCGAGTAAACAGGCTGTTCCTGGAATCTTGCAGCTCCGCTTGATGCGTCCGTCCTCGGCCAAAGCTCGAAGCGAACTCGAGCAAAGACAGCTTTGGCTGAGACAAGCCGAACTCAGTCGAACTCAACCGAATGACTTCACTCCACGATACCGCTAGTCCGCGATAACTTCCGCGTGGCAAGAGCTGAGCATGCACAGGCCCTTTAGCTGGAAGCAAAGGAAGGCAATATTTTCTACCTGTCTGCGCCTTGCCATTGATGTCCCGACGCCTGAAAAGAACAAGGAAATAGCAGCTGAATTCTTATTATTATTTTATTACAGCACAGCCCTATACATAGTGCTGCCCGTCCTGGCCGTAACGGTTGTCCCGAAACGAATTGTCACACGCGCGACCACTCATTCAGTGGCAGTTCAAGATTTTACTACCCGGTAAGGTCATTTACTTTGGACACGATGCGGCGATTACAAAAACAAACCCTAACATAACACACTAGAATCCTGAGCAAGATTGCACTTCACAACTATAATTACGTAGTACACTGGGCTAATAACGCATAGGCTCGTAACTCCGGCGACGCTACATAAATCTTAGGACTGTCCCAGAAATTGATGCGTTAGTAAGATTGTTTGTTACGTGTTGCCTACAGGCTGCCTCGTGCGGGCTGAAACTAATTAGGCGATTGGCTAGGATATCGCATGAAGCGCTGACATACCATCTCGCAGTTCGCACATAGTACTTACATATCACATTGATCGCTCGTCTTGGAGCACTGAATAATTAGGTTACATACCACTCGGTAAGTCGAGGCCGACCATGGGACTGAAAGAAAAGGTTTGCGGAATTATGCAGCTATTGAAAACTACATATCAGTGAAAATAAGAAATGCTGGTCCCGTTTTGTGCGGAAGCTGCCGGCCTCTGTGAGCTCCGGAAGGATACTGCCGCTCTCACCGCGCGCGACCCCCCCTCCCCCGCCGGCCCTCCTGCGGAAACGTGTGATTTTCGCGGGAAACTGAACCGGCCAGGTTCGGGACAATGCACACGGTGAAACATAATTTTGAAAGAAATTAAATATTAAACAATGAAAATAAAGTCTAACATGTTCATGTGGAAAAAATACATAAACATTTATTGTAGTTCGGCGGAGGGATATGCCACACCCGGATCCTTCCGCCGACGTGTCACTTGTTACATGGTTACATGGTGTTCATCCTGTTGCACTTTCTACACTCGAGTGCGTTCGGTGCACACGCCTTCGTGAGACGTTTATGAGGCATAGCGGTCTATGTGACATACAGGAGCATTGGCGGTCGACTTCACATTTCTGCGAAGAATGGGAATTCAGCCACTTAAAGTTTTTATGTACCTATTTTAAATAATTTAAAACTTCACAAGTAGCATAACTATTCAAAAATCCCATCAAACACTGCACTGCATTATTCAAATTCAAAATGAGGTTGAAATTGGAAAGTTTGAGATAACTCAGACACAAAATATTTTTTTTATAAGGTGAGATTTTTTGAAACATTTTGGAGGTTATATGTTTGAATTTATTTGAGGGAGAAATTTGGAAGTTATTTTTCATCCTTTACAGTCATCGTACGGCCGAAGGCCACCCCAAAGCCCGACCTGCACCCGCCAGTACTCGGCTCCGCTAACGGAAAGCACCCCTAGCCATGGCCCACCTGAGTCAAGTGAGCGGACCGCAGCCCAAGGTAGAGAATAGCAAACCATTTTAATTACGCATGCAACGCATTCCCCGTGCCTACAAAATTCCCCACACAATAATAAAGTAATCAAAAACAAACAAAAGCCCCTAATTAATAAAGTGCGACGTAGGAGTGCCCGGGTCACTCACGTGTAGTTTTCTACTAAAACAGCTGTGAGTGCAACCCTTGTGGCCTTCAGCCTAAATTTAGTAGTGAAACGAGTGTGACGTAACGCAAACCGCCCCAAATTAGCATTATCATTCGCCACTGGAGTAGTTATCAAGAAACAGACAGTCTCCAGCTTGACTCTAATATTGAAACTTATTTTAGACAAACTTATTAAATGTCAATTCTGAAACATATATAGATACTAAGTTAATCATTAAGTTATATTGTATGAATTTAGAGCCACTTGCTTTTTATTATTAATGTAATTTTTTACGAATAACGGAACTTTAGAAACTCTGGCGCGACAGGGAGCTCACCCCTCGCCTCGCGCCAGGGCCAGACGCCAGTACAGCGCGACACGCAGACCGCGACGGACTCACGTCCCACGGCGAGCCAGCATCTCTTTGTTTCACCGAACGTCCATCTGGTAATTATAGTCACAACCAAAACCTTTTTTTTAAATACTCCCCGTGTGCGCCCGGTCCTTTTCCGGTGTAGGGCCTACCCAGCCGCGTCAATTTAACACGCCCCACACAAAGCATTATGTGGGGCCGTGCAGTATACGGTACGGGCCGTCTCCCGCCACCCCAGAAATTTAGTTAATCGCCCAGTGCACAGGCATAGGCTACATTCAGGCTTAAATGTGTTTTTAATTTAGTAGCGAGCCCCGGTCCGCACAGGTGGGCCCGCGCGTCGCAAGTTACAGATTACGAGATTAGCCGATGCTAATCGAACGCGCTCTCCCTCGACTGCGACTGGCGTGAAGACTTAATAAGTAAACACACGTAGAGGCACGCAGGTGTCCCTCTCAGATTACGTGTGCAGTGTAATCGTGTACGTAAAAGCACCACAGAGTGCCGTTTTATCAAGTGTAATTGTAATAATAGTGTAATCAAAACTTCTACGTGTTCCGACGCCTCATTGGCAGTCATGTACCGCCGAGTAAACCTCGCGCCCAATGTAATGAACCAGTGTAAATCGTGAACAATAAAAGTCCACCCCGCACCTCCCGTGCGTGACGTGCGACCCGTAGAACAACCAGAACAGTGTATGTAAATTAACCTAAACAACCCAACCTAATCAGGAAACAAATTCCATCACCGCCGACGGTTCTAGCGGACCACGCTGGGGCAACGAACCCACGACCATCACACGGTTAGACACCGAGCTAGCCTGGCACCCTCCCGGAACAAAAATCTCTAAGAAAGCCAGCCACCCCGCTAGGACCTGCGCCCGACCTCGAATACGAGACCGCGGCGGACGGCATTACTACCCCTCCAACTGTACTGTCAAATATAGTAGTTGACAAATATTACACTAAACAAAGATTTTGGAAATGAATAGTAAATCAGTGTGGAGTCAGCTAGTGTAAATATTGAAATTATTAAATGTATTCAATAATTTCGGTTTCTCTAGCCTACCTCTTTCAGTTTTAAGAATTGTATCTAGAAGCTTGTGTTTGAAAGTCAAGGTAAAGTGTGTTAAAAGTATTTAAATACTAATATCGTGAATAGACCTTGGAATAAAATGTAAACAAATTCAACTGTACGGTTTATATTTGTGTGTAATGTTTGTGACGACAGTGACAATACACTTTGACATGCACAAAATCACACTTTATATAAATAATCTTAACTTAAAATAATTTATTTTAATATACAGATGGAATTTGTTATTACTCTCAACTTCAAAGCATCTGACAATTCTTTCACTTGTGTAAATTATCTTTACAATCAAATGTTAATTATTTGGATGTTATTTATTTTAACTAACTTCAGTCCGGTAGAGCTTGGACTACTGAGTACGTAACTTGCAGTACCAGTCAACCAAAATACCAATACGTTATTCCAATATCTGATTCCATCTATACTCGTTAATACTATCCAGATCGGGATCGCGATTCCGGAAATTGATTTGTAAATCTAAAGATGAAAAAAGTTATTCGGTTTCTTTTACAAAGAATATTCAATATACTATAACAGATTCTAGTTCTGCGAAAAATGTTCGTCTTTTTTAATTGTAATTCGTTAGGGTACTTCTATATTCAGCGAGTCTTCGGGTGATGGGGTAGGGACCAAACCTTGCTGCAGGATACCCACGAGACGTGTAGGTTCTCGGAGACTCCTTGGTTCGTCTTATTTAGGACTGCAATGTTGGTGTTTCTCCTCCGTCCTCTAGCGTGCGGTAGGAATACGCGCTGTCACGACTCCATCCTTCAGACTATGGGCTGCAACTGGGCTGGACTGCACGACGGTCATCCTTCCCGGGCTCGAACTGCGACTTTTCAATCTTCGACAGGATTCTTCTTTCTTCGGAATTGTAAACAGCATTTAATCTTCGTAGTTTCAAAGCAAATTAAAGTCATTTGACGATCTCTTAAACATAGATATTTGTCGACTTCTCTTCTTAAGTAATTATTTAAAATCTTGATGTCTGATTCTTATCTTCGTCGATTAAATTACTATTTTCTTCAAAATCTCACATAATATTGGCATTAATAACCATTTTCAATCTTCTATAAATATTCAATTATAAATCAATGTCAAAAACATTGCGTTCTAGCTGTTGTCTTAATCAAGATTCAATTCATTCTAAAAGAATATTTTTCCCGTCACTATGATGCCGACCGCTAATGCTCCTCTATGTCGCATAGACCGCTATGCCTCATCAACGTCTCGCAAAAGCATGTGCACCGAACGCGCTCGTGCGCGCAGCAAAGTGTAGTTCGTGCGACGAGGCGAACGCCATGCAAAGAGTGCTACGCCGGCAGAAGGATCCGGCCGGGTGTGCATATCCCTCTGCCACACTACAACAAATTAATTTATGTATATTTTTCCACAGGTTTTTATTAAACATTATTTTTCATCAATTAATATTTCAGTCCTTGCAAAATCATGTTTCACTGAGCGCTTTGTCCCGAACCTGGCCGGTTCAGTTTCCCGCGAAATTCACATGTTTCCGCGGGAGGGCTGGCGGGGGAGGGGGGTCGCGCGCGGCGACACCGGCAGTGTCCTTCAGGAGCTCCGACAGACCGGCAGCCTGCGCGCAACGTGGAACCATCAACCTTTGCTTTCACCGACATGTAGTTTCAAAAGTTTAATATTTTCATAATCGTTTACGTACAGTTCCGCGGCCGGCCTCAATCTACCATGAGGTATTTCACTTAATTAAATCAGTTCTCCAAGAAGAGTGTTCTACATACGTAATATGTGATGACATTGTATGGCCGAAGGCCACCCCAAAGCCCGACCTGCACCCGCCAGTACTCGGCTCCGCTAACGGAAAGCACCCCTAGCCATGGCCCACCTGAGTCAAGTGAGCGGACCGCAGCCCAAGGTAGAGAATAGCGAACCATTTTAATAACACATGCAACACACTCCCCGTGCCTACAAAATTCCCCACACAATAATAAATTAATCAGAAACAAACAAAAGCCCCTAACTAATAGAGTGCGACGTAGGAGTGCCCGGGTCACTCACGTGTAGCTTTCTACTAAAACAGCTGTGAGTGTAACCCTTGCGGCCTTCAGCCTAAATTCAGTAGTGAAATGTGTGACGTAACGCAAACCGCCCCAAATTAGCATTATCATTCGCCACTGGAGTAGTTATCAAGAAACAGACAGTCTCCAGCTTGACTCTAATATTGAAACTTATTTTAGACAAACTTATTAAATGTCAATTCTAAAACATATATAGATAATAAGTTAATCATTAAGTTATATTGTATGAATTTAGAGCCACTTGCTTTTTATTATTAATGTAATTTTTTACGAATAACGGAACTTTAGAAACTCTGGCGCGACAGGGAGCTCACCCCTCCCCTCGCGCCAGGGCCAGACGCCAGTACAGCACGACTCGCGGACCGGGACGGACGCACGTCCCATGGGGAGCCATCATTTCTTTGTGTTCACCGAACGTCAATCTGGTAATTATAGTCACAACCGAAACCTTCTTTTAAATACTCCCCGTGTGCGCCCGGTCCTTTTCCGGTGTAGGGCCTAACCCAGCCGCGTCAATTTAACATGCCCCACACAAAGCATTACGTGGGGCCATGCAGTATATGGTACGGGCTGTCTCCCGCCACCCCAGAACTTTAATTAATCGCCCAGTGCACAGGCACAGGCTACATCCAATCGTAGACGTGTTTTTAATTTAGTAGCGAGCCGCGGTCCACACAGGTGGGCCCGCGCATCGCAATTTACTAATTACGGGATAGCCGGCTCTAATCGAACACTCTCCCTCAACTGCGACTGGCGTGAGGACTTAATAAGTAAACACACGTAGAGGCACGCAGGTGTCCCTCTCAGATAACGTGTAGAGTGTAATCGTGTACGTAAGAGCACCACAGGGTGCCGTTTTGTCAAGTGTAATTGTAATAATAGTGTAATCAAAACTTCTACGTGTTCCGACGCCTCACTGGCAGTCATGTACAGCCGAGTAGATCTCGCGCCCCATGTAATGAACCAGTGTATTTCGTGAGCAATAAAACGTCCACCCTGCACCTCCCGTGCGTGACGTGCGACCCGTAGAACAACCAGAACAGTGTATGTAAATTAACCTAAACAACCCAACCTAATCAGGAAACAAATTCCATCACCGCCGACGGTTCTAGCGGGCCACGCTGGGGCAACGAACCCACGACCATCACACGGTTAGACACCGAGCTAACCTGGCGCCCCCCCGGAACAGAAATTTCTAAGAAAGCCAGCCACCCCGCTAGGACTTGCGCCCGACCTCGAACACGAGACCGCGGCGGACGGCAGTGAGTACTGTGGGGAGTCTACCAGACTTTACGTCGGCGCTTCACGCCCCAACTTAGCTTACCAGCTACTTAGTTTTGGCCCGCACGGGGCAGCCAGAAGGCGACACGTGCCACCGAACGTACTAACGAATCAGTCCCTGGGACACATCTAGGTATCACGTAGAGTCGCCGGAGACACGGGCCTACGTGCCACTAGCCCAGTTTATTAAGTGTTATGAAGTAGTGAAATATTTGCTCGTCAAAGTGTAATCGTTCATGTTAGAGTTTAGGTATTACCGCTGCACGGTATCGTGCCACCAAATGTACTAACGAATCAGTCCCTGGGACACATCTAGGTATCACGTAGAGTCGCCAGAGACACGGGCCTACGTGCCACTAGCCCAGTTTATTAAGTGTTAGGTAATAGTGAAGTGTATTGTTCGTCAAGATATCGTACGTCATGTTAGAGTGTATTTTTGTAACTGTCGCATCACGTGTACAAGTCCGCCCCTCACGCGAATTAAAATCGTGAGCCACCACTGAGGAAGTGAGCTGCCCGTGTGACTAGTCGCGTCGGGAAAACCGTTACGGCCAGAACGGGCAGCACCTGTATAGGGCTGTGCCGTAATAAATTCATCAAAAAACTTCCAGAAACTTTGTGTTATTCTTCAGGCGTCCCGAGTGGCCATAACAGTTCGGGGGGCCCTACTGCGTTAACTCCTACCTCTAGCCACAAGGCCGAACTTTCCCTGAGATCTCGAACCCAAGCAAAAATCACGTAAAAATCATAGGAGGTAGCGGGGACGGCGTCAACTAGTAAACGATTTTCTTTAGTTTGTTGATAAAACAAAAACTAGTAAAATTACTAACCATTACTAACGTGTTCATCTTTAAATTAATAGCGGTTTCAAAAAATACTGCTATGCTAGCCTTGACAATATTTTAAAATAAAAATTAACATAGAGTAATACATAGACAAAACGATAACCAAAGAAATTTACAGTCTGAATCAATCATAGATTACAAATTTAAACATACGGATTAAAATGTAACTAAACAAAATAAATATTAAAGGAAATTAAACATTTACTTTCTATAAAGTGTAAATTAAATATTACCTTTATATCAGGAAAAATATTTTTGTTGAAAAAAAAAAAAACATATTCTTAAACCCACGTGACTGTTGGCAATTTGGAGTGTTGGTATTAATGTAGAAAATTGTATTTCAAGCTTTGGTTACTTGTATCGTATTCGCGCGTAAACAGAAAATATTGTAGCGCAGCTTGAACACCAATCATCTAAACAGCGCGATAGTATATTGTATTAGAATTCACCACCTTGATATTAAAACATGTTTAACTTAAATTGTATTGTTTTGAATTCAATTTGTTTATTGAATTTTGTGCTTGTCGTTTTGACATAATGCTAGGAAAGATAATTGTAAGACGTCTGCATGTTGAAGACAGAAATATTTATACGTACAAGTATTCGAAATTTCTGTAGATCATATTATTCCTCAAGATAAAGCAACTTTTGTTGTTATAAAGATGGAAAATTTTCATGAAACTAAAGGTGTGTTCAATGGTCAGCTGATGTCTCCTGATCGAAGAGTTCTTGGTAACATACAGAATAAATTTGCAAGTGATGCAATGTCACCCACTACAAATTTGAAACTTCTTACTGAAGTAGCCAGTGATTTAGAGAAGCAAAGATATGAAACAGATCCATCCAAAGGGAAGTCGCATGCAAAATGCAAGACATCTTCAAAATTCAATACAGAACGGAAACTGAAATCGCTAACACTTTTGTGTGAAAAGTAAGTACATACTTCTAATATAAGTAATAAGTTTATATCCTATCATAAATTACTGAGTTATAATGACTCCTCATACAGTAGATACCCAGGATTTTAAGGCAGTCAATAAATATTGTTTGTTTGGTTTATACTATTTTACTAAATATTTACAGTAATGTAATTTAGAAAATTAATTGAACTCTTGTGAGCTATGAGCACGGGGTGAAAATCGTGAGGGGTAAGCTTGACGACAGGGAAAGTAGGAGAAAGTAATCTTTATCATTACGGTGTAGCAGCACTCTACTTTCATTCAGATGATGTTGACCATTTGTGAGAAATGACAATGGACCCTAGCACTATCTTTGGAAAAGCAACAATAATAAGAATAGTAAGAGATATTAATGAAAAAAATAAAAGTAAATGGTAAATACAAGTACTTATTTAACAAAACGCTTTCTATTTGGAGGATACTTAGTGTGCGGATCTGGTATCACTGTAGAGTAATAAATGAACTAACTTAATAACCTACAATTAAATATATGAAATGATGAATACTACTTGAAATATAAATTACATATTTTTTCAATAAATTATGCTGTCATTTTGCATTTTATGAGTTTGCTAAAAGTGTTGCCAGGGGGATATGTGTAATAGGCGACAGTTACATTACTCAGAATAAAAGGAGCCACCACAAGATTGGGGCATGTAGACCTGGCTCGAGACATGGCCCATGTGGAGGCTAGGCTCAATCCCCCTTCAAGCTGTTGAACCAGTGGTCTCTCTAAGCATCCCACATGTCTTGAAGTATAAGCTGGCGGACTCATGGTTGTACGGATAAATACAAGTTAGTGGAAGGTATTTTATTCACATCGAGGCATAGGGAGAGCATAGTCATGGTTGGCGTCAAGAGAAAGCTTGAAGCAAAGTCAATCACTAATAAAAGTGGAGAACCACATTGAAAATGTGTGTGAAAACGCTATTTAAAATTTTAAAAATGTGTTTGTGGAGTCCATGCATGACATAAGTGAAACTTCTTGCTTATTAGGTATAGATATAGATAAATTATTACTATTTTTTTATGGAACAAGAGAGAATTATTGAGAATAGTAAAAAAAACACTCCAACCGAACATAAATTACACTTATAAAAGTCTATCCCACAAGTATGTAAGTCTACATTTTTTTTACATTTTCATTCAGACTATTCACATAAAAATGAATGATATCATAAAGTTAATTGCACAATTCAATAGTAAATCTTTTCCACATAAATAAATCAATTGTACATACTTAAATAAAATAAAATAAATAGGGTGGCGTCAATCGTTAACTGTTACGAAAACTGAGTAGTAGACAAACACAAGCAGCATTAAGAGAATTCCGTAGCATTACTGCTGCATCATTTCTACCCTTCCCCTGCCGTCTCTTCTTCTGACCGTTACAACTAGAATAAAGCATGCTATGCTACGTACCTATTCCCCTCCCCCTTTTCCTGCCGTCTTCTCCTTCAACCGCTAGTTCAAGCATAGGAGTGGCGTCACTGGTTACACACACTTCTTTACCTAGCTATTCTCGTGCGATCAGAATTTTTGTAATGTTCAAAAATTGTAGCCCTATCAGCAAAGAAGTTTCACTTCAATAAGCGATAAAAGAAAGGGTGTTGTAAGTAATTCTCATTTTAACTTAAAATAATACCATGGCAAAGATTGCCCATGCTTCCATGGCTGTGAGCATCTCGTGTGCATAGAACTGTGTGAGCCCAGCTCGCAAGACTACTGGGACTTTCTCAGGTTCTCCCTAGAAAGTTGGGAATATTTTCATCAGGAGAATTAATGGTGTTTGTACTGACAATAACTCTTATCTTACAGCAATAACGGTGTAAGTGGTCAAACAGACATGCTGTGGGCATATCCTGCAAACAAGTATCTAATTGTGGCTGGCAAACACTCCACTTTCTTTAGTAATGGGTCTGCCTAGCGAGGGAGGTTTTTGTAATGTGGAATTAGAGGTGCAGTATCGTCGCCTCTAAGCGCAAGGCTTTGAATGCATAGGGCAAGTATGAGATTTGAGTGATTATATGGTGAAGAAATGAATGTAAATGTGTATGGCTTGCAAGTGCCTTTAATGCTTTCAAGAACTTCTACTGGGGATTTAATACTTAATATTATTCTAAAAAAAAACCACTTTCTGTTTTATAAATAATACATTTTAAAAATGAAATGTGTCAACAAGCACAATTAAAATATCTTGAGCAGTAATAAAATTGCTTTGCACACTGTATATGTGCCCAGATAGGATGGGACTTAACTGTGTAGTTGACGATGCCTTGCTGTAACTGGTTTTTGTGTGCAAAATCCCCATGGAACTGCTTTCACTGCATGCATGTTCTTGGCAGATTTTTGAATTGTCTAACATTAATGTAACATCTCCAGGCCAAAAGGATGTGGATTAACTACCTTCACTATGATTATTGACTTCATCTTCCAATCTAAATTTAATTTTATTGCTGATGGCTGCAACCGACTCAGCAAGTTGTGACGTCACAAGAAACTGTAATCGTGCAGTTTCTTACGACAAGCCTGCAATTGTGTAATCATAAAACCAAAAAAAAAAGTAATGTTGAACGTGGAAGAAACCAGAACAGCGATGGTGCCATAATTTTTTTTTTCCCGCATGAGTGTCTTAATAAATAAGTTTTTAAGGACTACCATAAGTAAAGAACATGTATCTGTTAATTTAGATTTTACCATTACAATTAGTTTTTAGAAACGTATATTTTACAGCTGGTATTAAAGTGCTTTTTAGTGAATAGTAAAATAAATAGAATGGTCAAGTAGGCAGGTACTTCAACAAACTCAATATTCATGATGTGCAGATTACTGTGATTGAAAGGTTCTCTATGAAAAATTTTAATCTAGGAATATGTTTTTATTGCTCTCAACTAACAAAAATAGTTACTGGTGAGAATTTTAATTGTTTATGTTAATAATTATTATTTTAATGTGTAAAATGTTTTCATCCCTGGAAACTGCTGAAATAATTTGTTATGCCCTTAGTGACTTTTTGTAACATTTAGCTGTTGATTATTACAAGAGCTACTAAATTATTTTCAGAAACTACATTTTTATCACTAAAGTAATATAGTCTTACAGGAATGCTTTCTATTTTACATAATATTAAATAGTTGGAATTTAATATTAAATGATTAATTTGGTTTCAGCTTTGATACAAATGACCTCATTAACTAAGTTGTGTATATTTTTATTAATGTAGTAACATTTTATGAAATTTCATAGACAACTTAAAAAATTCTGGAAAAACCTGGAATTTGGTTCTGCTAATGGAGTGACTACTCTGTCATGGATCTTTTCTCAGACTGATAATTACTCATTTGGACTATGTCAATATTAGAAAATTTAGAAAAACAAATTTTCTTTTTTTGGTGGTGAAATTGAAAAATTTGTAAAAAGTAATGTAGCTACCCCTAATTTTTTCTGATTTTTTATCCTTGGGCTTTGCCATTTCAATAATTTTTTTAGCCATTGTACCTATTTAAAATAAACTTTAGTGATTGGACATTTTTCATGTGTTATTCAATAAATATTGAAAGAATAGCAATTCAGTTCTATAACTACTATTTAAGTTACACTTTTCAAACAAAATATAAAAAAAATATCCAGACATCAAAAACATCAATAAAAAAGTTTCAGGGTTGTATATTTTAGTAGGTATTCAAATATCCGTCATAAATTGGAGATGTTTATATTTTTCAAAATTTCTTAGTAAAATTTTAATGAAAATTTGTTTTAAAGAAGTAGTAAAAAAATTTTTACAGGAAATTATAATTGTAAGCACTACAGTTGAATAATGTGACTAACTTAGTTTTGTGTTAATCATTGTTCTTCAAATAGTTTCATAAATAAATTAGGAAAAAAATTACAAAATCATATTAGATTTTTAATTTTAAAAAGTTTTCCATCATACCTAGTTATGCGTAGAGAATGTTATCCGAATCTTACTCAAAACAACACAAAACTAAAGTATGGTGTTAGTCTTAAAGCAAAATCAGAAAGTACTGTTTGCGACATTTTTAACATCATGCCTTAAATATAATTGTGTTATACTTCTCTTTTTCTTGTTCCTGACTCAATGGATGCAAGGTCTTGCATGGTTCGAGGTGATTGGTACAAGCTGCAGCAAGGAGTGTATAGCTCAGCAGGAACCATTACAGGTGTGATGGGCCTGTTGCCGCCGTAAGATGTCGCCATTGCCATTTATGATGGCAGCTTAGCTGTGCTTGGTAAAGTCGGACTAACACTGTTATTAAAATCCAAGCAGAAACTCAAAGGAACTAGCATTAGGGGGGGGGGGGGGGGAGGAAATGCTCAAAAATTGCATAAAGTAAAAAAAAAAAATTGTTCAGTGTAAATCTGAGCTTTGTATAATGCATGGTTCTCAAGATATGAGCACGCAAAGTATATGAAGCTACAGCATGTGCCAATCTTGTCTGTTTAGGTTACGGTGTGCATCGTCGTTTGTTGTTTCTTTTCCTGTGTACCTTTCGTTAATGAGTTCTTGTGATGAAATGATTTGTAGCATAATGATGATTGGTTGATTGCAAAGTTCATTGAATTATGTCTAAAAGGTACTGTGTTGTTGGCTGCAGAAATAACTTATAAGAAAGTATACTTCTGTAAGTTTTAGGTCTGTGAAAAATTACCAGTTAGCTATAAGCAGTGAGTGACAAAAATTAACCTTAATTCCTTTGTATTGAAAGAATACACAAGTGTGTGTTCTGTTCACTTTTAAAATAATTATTTGAACTGGCATTTTTTTTTCTTTGGAGTATGTGTATCAACCACATTAAATAGCACAAAGGTGAAACAGTCACATGCAAGTTCATATGAAAGTGAAAAAAATGTAAAACTACGGTATCTAAAGAAGACAGTGCTTGTTCGTTTGCTTTATATCCTTGTTTTGTTGATTTCGATTGCAGTTTAGGAACTCGGCGAGTACAGTAAATGCAGTACTACTGAAAGCATGATGACAGTTGAATTTATTTTTGAGCAAGGGCAGTTAATAAGAGTTAACATTTGTATTTTATGCATAACAGCTAAAAACCTGCAAGAATTCTAAAAATAAATATTAGTAAATGACAAGGTATCATCTTGCCCTTATTCAGTGTAATTTAATTGTTACACATATTCTTAGATATCCTGCTCCTTCTGATGAAAAACTGTTACATACTTTATAAAAGAGGAGAAGTATTCCAAAAATAAGGAATTTGTGTTTTTATTGCACAATGACTTAACAAAATGCAGGTGGAACAGAACCAACAACACACAGGTCTCATTTTATTATGTAGTCCACAACATACAAACATTGAATTATTTATTTATAACTCAATGACAAAACTTTAAGGAACCCGACTTCTCACTTGGACCTATGAATAAGGGAGAAAGCATAAATTACTATGTAACATTAAATTCACTTCAACGCTATAAAATCAGCTATAGGGTATTATAGATTATGACTTTCATGAATTACTAAAAGTGTCTTTCTTAAAGCCAATTAACCCTGCAATAAAACAACCTAAGGTTTCTTAATAGTAAGTCACGAAATTTCTTTTAGGCCTTGTACACTTTTAGTCTAGTTTTCATTCATTAAGTGGAAACATTACGGCTCACTACTAAACCCTCGAGTTCAGCCAAATGATTTTCAAGACTTTAATTTATCACTCGCCATCGAAATGTGGGGCTAGAAAATAGTTTCTTAATCGCCTTCAGTCCTCGGGGTGTAGTCCTCAGCTCGGGTTGACCATTCTTTTTGGTGCCCTGAGCCTCCTGCTCAACTAAGCTGCAGTGCCTGGACCCTCATTTGAAGATGTTACGCTCTCGGGGAAGCTTGTTCTTAGTCTGCCGGTCTCGTTGACCCACCCAGATCTCTGCTGGATTTTCAAATTTCTGATTGAGACTCATTCAACGTGTTTGGGTTCACACTACCTGTTGACACTCGCTCGACCGGATCATCTCCTACTTTCTTCTTACCACGTTTCCCGACTTGAAAGCCCCGGGGATCATTCCTTGAGTCACTCAACTCGATGAATCAACACTCTTTCACCTTTGCTTTGGTAATTCTTTGAGTAGCACGTGTTATCTAGTCTGGATGTAGCAAAAAAGGTTCTCTCGCCACTGGTGAAACTTGAATACTACTTGTTCAGCGAGTCTCCACTCACTCGGACCATCCCACTCGTTCTGGACATCTGGCATTGATCGTTACTGTGTACCTTAACGGTCCCTTCATGATCATCACTCTGATTGTGCTGATTTTCATTACAATTCTCAGCTTCGGGCAACACGAGTGTCACATTACATGCCACTCGCATATCATTTCTGACTGTCTGCTACTACTGTCCACCCACTGGGGTCTTGCTGCTTACAGTCTGTTCACTGCTAATCACCTCCCATACATACATACATATATATATATATATATATATATATATATATATATATATATATATTGGCTCGTGCCTTGATGTCATATAGCTCAAGAATGTTTTGCCATATTCTTCACATTCACTGATCTACAGTCTTGGTCCATGCCATAAGCAGCCACTGACTCTTTGCTTCCTTTACTCACTGTTCTCGAATTTTTAACAATTTCTTTGACTCCCTTGACATTGCCCACACTTCACAAGCTAGGCCAGCAGAAGATTCACTGACTTTGGGTACCACAGAGGAAATCAACACACAAGCAAAGGCTTAACGGGCATACAACCTGTTACAAGGAGTTTCAGTATGAGGTGATTAAAATATGTTACAGAAATATTTCTCTTTATTTGAGTGACAGCATTAGGTGCGACATAATATTTTATAGATGCCTCTTCCACAGGGACAGATATGCAGGAAAGTGAACTATATAAACATGTTTATGCTTTCTGATGATGTAGAGAAACATACATTTTCCAGCAAGGATTTCTTTGTTTTGTGGGAGTGATCATTAGAGTTTTACACATTCTTTTTAAAATGTGGCAGTGTTTTATGTGAGGAGAAATCTATAGAAAATGGGCCTTCCCTAACGATAATAAGAAATCTTTCATAAGAGCACAAATTTGTATGGTAATCTCAAAACTGTATACTTCTACCAAAAAATACTCTTAGTCTTCAGCGAGCCACAGCAATGTACACATGGTTATTCTCTTTTCTTAAACTTATTAGATACTATATGATTGTAATTTATATTACGCTGATTACTATAACATCATAAAGAAATTTGTTGGCTTAAACAGAAGAAATAACATTTTGAAATTTAAAAAGCATTGAACCGGTCTGGGGATGGGGGGATAGACTTATTGCTGCTTCTTTAGGTCTATCGTTGATTACTTTGTTTTGGTTCCCATGAGTTTTGTTCGAAAGACAGATGTACACACATTTTTCATGTTTATTTTCACTGCAAATATCCTAAGCTTTCAATGATTATACAGATAAAACAATTACTTAATCACACACAGTTATTCTGAATGAAAACAACGAACCTGCGATGTGAGAATGCATTGTAAGCTAGAAACAGAGTATTGTGTACCGCTGGCAGTGCAGAGTTAGTCGCTGATGTCTCGCCACTGAACTAGGGAATATATAGCCCTCTATATCTCTGCTTCTAGGAAGCACACAGCACTTAGGTTTCCTTTCCGATTTCTTTCGTGAAGTGCTTGTACATCATAAAATGTAAAAATTTATTTAATATGTTGCCAGTTCCTTTAATGTTAAATTTGTCACTTTTTTTTTTTAGGTTTCTTCAGATTTTTCCATTAAATGTTTCCCCAAATGAAAATATTGTCATTTCGCTCGACAATGTTGCGGGGATGCTGGGGACAGAGAGACGCAGGCTGTATGACATCATCAACATGCTGGAGTGTTTGCAAATGGCTCAGAAGGTAATTAACACATCTTATGTCATATTTTTTTGAAGTGAAACTTCTTGGCTGAGGGGGCTACAATTTCCGAGCGTTACGAAACTTCCGATCACATGAGGGAATAGTGAGGTATGTGGTTAGGTAACCGGTAGAGAAAAGTGCGCCAGCAGTAACGCCACTCCAGCGTATGCACTAGCGGTTGAATGGGAGGACGGCGAGGGGAGTGGGGAATAGGTACATAGTGTAGCATGCTATAAGCTAGTTGTAACGGCTGTAAGGGGAGACTGCAAGGAATAGGTAGAAAAGACGCAACAATGATGGTATGGAATTCTTGTAATCCTGCTTGTGTTAGTCTACTCCTCAATTTTCGTAACGACTAACAATTAATGCTACCATAGTTTTTTTTTTTTTTTTCATTTGAGATCTTGCACTCATCCTTACTATTCTCAATTATTATCTCGTGTTCAATAAAAAAATACTAATAATTTGTATCTATTTATAACTAATAAGCAAGAAGTCTCACTTCTGTTGTGTGTGGACTCCACACACACATTTTAAAAATTATTGGTTAAGTGTTTTGGCTTCTGTGAAAAATGGATGGTTGCTTAAAATATGTTGTAAATTGTGATTGTGTGTTGAAGCTCTCCAGTACGAATTAAAATAATGTGTTCATATAAAACCATGCAGGAGCAGCAAAAGGTGTTTAGAGAATAATAAACCTTTTGCGTGCAGGTTGCCAGATGCTGGGGACTGCGGGTTGGTTGTTCTTCGGACAATGGGACGCTTACGGCAGATTATAGTGTTTTATATGATAGCTAGTTCACTGGTTTGCGCCCTTGCTTTCATGACTTCAGATAGTGGAGTGAAAAATATTATCCATTGCAAAATAAAATTTTGCTTGTAGGAACTGGGGCACTGAACAAATATAATCTCAACATCATGTTCTGTAAGAACTCTGTTTTTGGTTTTCTCATTACATGTATACCAGATAAATTTAACTGTTTTCTAGATCAGTTGATTATCTCCTGATTGTATCTAATTGATTTTTGTAATGATTAAACTGCAATTGGAACCAGATGTGTTTAGTAAAAAAAAAATATTATTGATGAATTTTAATGTAATGAAGCAGTATTTTCAGTTGATTTGATAATGATGGATCTCATACTACATAATCTTCCACATGTTATCAACCATTAATTTCTATTCTCTACAGAACCTCTTCTCTTTCCCCCTTGACAGTTGAAATAAATACAGCTTAATGAAAAAGCGAGTAAATTTAGTTACGTTTATCCTTCATAAAAAAATTGCTTTATAAAATCAAATTATTTTGCATACATTTAAATTAGTATAAAAATGTAATGAAGTGCATTAATTAATTATTTTAATGGCAAGCATTAAAAACCACAAAACACCTTCACATGGAAAAAATTAATTGTGAGTTCATGGTAAGGTGCAGTATCTAAATATCTGAATTAGGTATACACCAATCCCTTACTCAACACATCTTCAGATTGTGCGAATTCATTTAGCACAAAGTTAACTTTACTGCCCCAGTCTTGAATAGCAGGACCTTAAGTAAAATTCATTTAACACAAAATCGTCACAAGCAAAAAAAAAAAAAAAAAATCGGGCATGATGCCTCTAATCTGCTTCAACTCGGTAAACAACAGATGTATCATGGCATACAGTTAGCCATACGAGGAAGGAAGAGATGTGCGTGCAGGTCTGACTACGCTATCGGCTGTTGCACAATCAACTATGGCAAGTTAAGTTACGGCTTTAGAGTGTAAAAGACCAACTGTTTTTACGTCCACGCGTTTGTCGCAGTGTCGTGCCGTATCGTTGTTGCCCGGCCACAGACCGGACCGTGATGAACTTTAGTCAAGCCAGTGGCAGGGAACTCACATGCTCAGACACAAAGCAATGTCTGCCTATTCATCTGCCGGTAACTGAACATGCATTTGAAATCATAGTTGAATCATAGCTTCCAAGTGAGAGCATAATGCAACGTGTTCCAGTATTTCAGGCAAAACTAGAAGTATTACAACATTAAAAATGTCATGAAGGGTGCACTTATGTTGGTCGCTTTTTAGTATTAAGCAAGTCATCTGTGCGCCTGTGCACACAATGTACGAAATAAGGACTCACTCCAACAATTTAATAAGTCTGATGCTGTTGATTGTACTAGTGGTAATATATTTGACATAATTTACCGAAACAGAAAAGAACAAATGATTCATATGGAAAAGGTTGTTAAATGAATGGTGCAATGAAAAAAATTACAGGCCTGACAGGATTGGTGTTAACCAAGCGGTGATAAGCACTTTAATTTTAGAAGACATATTTATTGTTAATGGTTATTCTACGAATTTATATTACATTAGTGACCCTAATATCGTTTTTAATTGTGAATGTTCAAAAATCTAAGAAAAAATGGAAAAAATCTAATTTTGTATTAATTTGTATTGAAAATATGACAAAATTGCAAAAAAAAAAAAAAAAAAAAAATTGACCCAATTGCTAACAAACTTCACATGATCACTGGGCTAATCTAAAGATTGCCTGAAAATTTCATCAAAATCACTCTAGCTGTTTTGGAGTCCATAGGGAACATACACACACATACACACACGCACACACACACATATTTCCATACACATTTTGGAACATATTAAGTAAATTAGCCTTGCTATTTATGGAGACCAATGCTTCAGAATATGTGATTTCGGGATAGCACAAACATTTTTAGGAACGCATTAGTCGTGCTAAGTGAGGGATTGGTATATTGAGCTTAAATGGCCGTGTTTACGGTTAAGGTTTCATTTTTTAAAGTGGTAAAGTTTACCATGCATGATTGTACACATAGGCTTAAGGTGAGAAGATCTCCAAGATAAGAGTGGGCTTCAGATAATTAGCTATTGAGTAGGTTTTCATAAATATGGGTCTTGTAGACTTGCAGACCCTCACCTTACGAGATTGATGCATTTGCGATCACAGCAACCAAGGACACCAGTGTACGATGGTAATCTGCATTTTAATATGAAGCACAATCCAGGAACAAAATAAAATTTAAAACATGGTTGTAGCACTACATTATGTATTTAAGAGTTCGCTAGGAAATTATTCATTAATTTACACATCTACATTGCTTACAAAATTTTCCTCATGAAACCACTCTACTATTTGACCAGTGAAGTACGGAGACCATAGATGGTGACATGGGTTTTCCAAATATGGTGAAACGGTGCAGTTGCGCTGGGCCAGAAGGACTAATAGAAGAATGTTAAGGCGTATTTAGTAAGTTGCCGCAAGATTCAGCATGAGGTTTCATTTTACAGTTTTAGAGTCCTGAAAGGGTTTGGAGGGGAAAAATTGTGATAGGTGGAAAGATTTAGGTGCCATGCATGGCCGGAACTATGGGATATTAAAATTCCTCAAAAATTAAAAAAAAAAATGGGGCTATAAAATTAATTATAAATAGCTCAACCTAAGAAAGCAATGCACTGTTAGCTACCAGCTTGTATTCTAAAAATAGCAAGCGCTTAATTTTATTATTGAGTTTATTTTTAGTTCAAAAGCTTTCAAGACTGCAATATTTTATGTATTTCATGATGTTTTTGATGTGTTAACATATTAGCTCTCGGTATGTAGCATTTGGTGCTTGTAATTTCGTGAATGGAAAGGAAGTGAATTGGAACAGAAATGTTTAAACACTTGCTGCCATCTGTGGACGTCTCAGAAATCTTGAAAATATGGAGAATCCGCAGACTAATGTTTGTGAACATCGAACACCATATTGGTGTGCTTTATATTTATAGTAAATGTAATAGTACAACTATCCTTTAATACTTTATTATAATTTATATTCATAAAATAAATTAATGACAATTTATAAAATACGTAAAAATGCTGGCATTACAATTTTGATTAGCCTTAATATTGAAATGTAGAGATAGCACATATATTTGATGTCATGTTAAATAAAAGAATTTCATTATGAAATTTTTTCTGTTAAATCTGAAATTTTGAATCAGCTCAGTAAAGTGAAGGTTTGTTTGTAGGTAGTATTTACAGACTGACTTACTGTTAGAATATGTGTTTTAAAATGTTTCGGGTTAATTTTGTTCTAATGTCTCTATTGTACTGCTATTTTAATTTTAAAAATACGTAAAAGATAGCACCGCGTTTATAATGCTGTAGAGAACCAACAAAATGTTAAATAACTTTGATGCCATGTTTTTTCCAACACAATTGACTATTCAACTTTACAAAATGTATTCCAGGATAGTTTTACTAACATGAAGATATTTTTGGCACACCAATACACTTAATACATTCCTCGATGTTCAGGAAAGTTAATATATTTATATGGGTGCATGTTGCCACATGCGGTCTGTCATCTTGATGACTTCAACTCGTGGCTATAGAAGTTTCTTCATGCATGCTCATTTGGACTATATACTTGTTTAATTTCTGCTGTGTAATGTGTGCTTATTTCATTGCATTTCTGCTGCATATAAAAATTTCATCCTCAAAGCCTAAAGAAATATAACCTCAAAAACACTGGCGATAATTCCGGTTTAGGGGAAATGCCACAGGTTCAGCGTTGAGGCATTTACATACGGCACGTTTCACGTTTGGTACTCCTGTTGTTCGGCTAGCCCTGAAAACTCAATTGTACCAGTTTTTTTAAACAGAATTATAGTTAAGTTTTATACAGGGAAAAATTTTCTAAGTGTAATTTTGTGCTTGAGTTTAGTATTATAAATTTATTAGCAACATGAGAAAACATGAATTAGATTATTACAGAGGTTAGATGTTTACACATAATTGGCAAGTACTGAAAGACTCACTCACAATTTTTTTTTGCAATTTGGAATGATTCATTGATTGATAATAGTGTTTTAAAAATGTTAAACAGATACAAATTTACAGTCGTTGATCACATTGGTATTTTGCTCATAGAGCTACTGAAATATATTAGATTAACGAAACAGAGTGAAAGTTTTTATTTAATAATTAAAAATAGTTTAATTTAGTTATCTTGCAAGATAGTGTGTAATACACATAATTCAACAGAATGTCGACCTAGATACCTTGTTGAATTCTTTAAATTTGTTGAATGCCGGGCTCTCCATCTCATAAAATAATTTTACAAGTCGACGTGCTTATTATTTATTACGAAACTTGAATCCACCGGTACCCTATTGAAAGTGACGGCCGCTGCAGGGGAACGGGAACGTGATCCGAGGCGGATGTGTCGGTGCTAGTGGTAGCAGTGCCGATGAGCACTTGATCATCCCCAACAACTATCTGATCCTCTTCAAGTGCATGTGTGAGGTCTCAGCGGTTGAGTGAGCAGACTTGTCTCCCACCAAGGCAGTCCGGGTTCCATTACCGGCATGGTCGAATGCATGTTTTTTTGCTAGCGGGAAACTTGCGGACATTGCCACAAGCTGGTGGGTTTTTTCCTTCGTACTCTAGTATCCCCCACTCATTCATTCCTTCACTCCTCCAATTCTCATCTCATCACCCCTAATGATGTTGATGTTTGGATTTGTTATTCATTCATTCTTTCCTTGCTTCAAGCACAGGGACCATCAACAAGGCACAGGGGCAAATTTTACGTGCGGTTGGATGAGACCTCGTTGTCATCTGCATTCGTGCTTCTATGTGACACTCTCTCATGCCATTGATACTTACAAACTGTTTGTCCGTGCGCCAGCATATGCTACGTATAATATTGGGTATGGAGAATTTCTTTATGACTGATGTGACTGCTTAGTCTTATTGGTTTGTAATATTTTCCTAGTTTGTGAAGTATACTTAAGAAACCTAAGTGAGCCAAAAATTCATTCTGAATAATATTTGGCCAGGGTCGCAGACATTAGCTAGTGTTACATAAATTTACTGTACTCGTATGCTGTAACGTAAAGACATTTAGTGATTTAACTTAAAAATAGGGTAGAATCTTGCCCAAAAAAAGAAATCTTTGAATTTTATTGACAATGTTTTATGACATGTAAAATTTTGCAGTAAAGTATGAAAAAGTAGTGTTAGTTAATTTCGATGTTAGAGCTTTCACTTTTCACTGAGCTTTATTTAAATTAAATGGAATTATTAACCTCTTTCATTCAATAAATAAACTTCTAACAAATCAAATAAGAAACTATGTTAAATTAAAAATATTTTTTTGAGTTATCAAAATCACTATTAATGAAATAAAATCCTTATTGATTGAATAATGAATGAGACATATTAATTTGGCCAAATTCACTGATTTTGGAAACCCAGATTAATCAAAAACCCATTTAATGAATATTGCCACATTTAAAACATTTAATCAGATACATTTGATTAATTAAATGTAAATCCAAATTTTTAGGTGTTTTCAAAATCAATTTTATACCATGGTCAAAATAATATAGTATGTACTTGCAATTGATAGATTTTACTAGTAAATCAACCAGCTTAGATTCCAAAACTGCTGGATTCTGAATTGCGTGATCATATTTGATGGAATTGGCTGATTGCGTAATCAAAATAGACCCATCACTTTCTGAACTTCTTTACGTGCTATAAATCACATTGTGATATGTCTTTTTCTGCAAAATACTGCAATTGTCTGAAGTCTTATTCTTTACATTTCTGGCATCATCATTGCATTATGAGGTTCTTCAATTTATTTAGTAGTATTATGTAATGATCAGTGGGTCACCACTGACTTAACCATGCATAATAACAGTTTGTAATGAAAGGCATAAGAACTGTCTTTATTTCCAGTGAACCAACAATAGTATCCATATAAGATCATTTCTATGCCAGATTTTAATAAATAAATAAAGAAATTAACACAATATTGCACATAACACTTGTCAAAAAAGTCTGTTGCCTCAAAACATTTGTTACGTTGTCTCCTGTTATACTGAAAATGTGAACATTCACTTTTAAATGGAAATTATTTTTAGTGAGTTAACATGTAATAAACTATCAAGTTGAAAATAATTGATTTAAACTATTTAGTAACATGTAGGAATATAATTTTTGCCCAACACTAAAAATTTGTAAATTGTAAACTGTGAAGGGTCTCATTATTTGTTCGATGCCACCAATTATTGAACTAAAACTCTGAAACAAAATAGTAACCAAGTGATTACATTGTAAAAGATGTTTTTCTACTGTAACTTATCAACCATCGCCACATTCTCACAAACTCCATGTACAGCATGTTGAGATATTGCTGGGTATAAATTTAATGGGTGGCAGGGAAGTTCATAAATAGCTTGTTTTGCCATTTTCTGCCAACCATTAAATTTATGCCCAGCTATATCTAACATCCTGACTATGTAATTTTGTTTTATCTGAACTATTCTCTTCACAATACACTAGTGCTGTCTTTTTCTGTAACTTATGTTAATTTTAGGTACAGAATACTGCTAAGTAATGTAATTGTATGTGTAGAAAGCATATAATTGACAATTTTTCATTTTAGGTAGCCAAGAACCGCTATAGGTGGTTCGGTTGCCAGAAACTTCATGTAACGCTCGCACATCTTAAATGTTTGGCAATGAAACTTGGACTTCAACAACAGGTATATATTACTACGGTATATGTAAAACCCTGTTATAAAATTCCTGGATTTGGTATTGTATTGCAGTCCTGAAAACCACTGGCATATCTCACGTATACCTCCATTCCCACATGTATAGTTATACTTGAGTCACAGATAACTGCACCAGTCATGCTCAAAATGCATTGCTGCACTCATGATTTTGGTCGGGAACAGCTTGTTTCATGCATATTATTTTACACCTGAGAAGGATTTAATTTGCCCTTTTTGCCTTTTATTCCTAGTTGTCTATTTTCTGATCCAAATTTTTATTTTTGTAAGATATTATTTAACATAACCGTTAAAAGCTACTGAAAATAATTGCGTGCTCATCACTAAAACTAGTGCTTTACTTGATGAAAATGAGACTTTTCTTGTAACTATTTCCAAAAATATTTTTTTTTTTTGTAAAAAGATTTTTGGAAGCCTATGCCACTAGCAAAATTTTTTTTTGTTTTTATAGTAAAATTTTTATTTTCTAGCAAAAAGGCTTCTGAAAATTGATTTCGTGCTGGCCACTTGCTAAAAATCAGGCACAGTTAAAGATTGTGGGCTATTGTTTAATTGGGGACACATCTACCTCCTTAAATAAATTTATATTTATTAAAAATTTGGTTAAAGTTTTATTTGAAAGCTCTTTAAGTTGATTTTGTTTACCATTTTGCTGAAACTTGCAGTGCATGTGCTTGGTTTTTTTTCAACAACAATAATTTGAATTAGCCCTTTTTTGGTTCAGAAGAAATGTTGCTAGTAAAATAAATTATAATTTTAAGAATAAAGTTATTTGTTTGCTTGCAACAGCTTACTGAAAATGGACATAACACCACTTTCTGAAGTTTTCGCCAAGACTCGGTGTTTATGATTTCTTTGGCATAGAGATGTTTTATGTTCAATTCTTAAGTATTGATTCATCAAAAAGACATAATGTTTTAAATAAATTAATACTTAACTAAATAATTGTCCAATTTGTCTTTAAGACACCTCTAAAGGATCATAAAAAGTATTTCAACACTGTGAGATTAAATGCTATTAGTCATATGTATCACATGTACATTAACATTGTGGACTATCTGAGAGTTTTAAGTATCCGTGGTGTTCCCATTAAAACTATATGAAAGGTTGATAATGTAGGTGGCACGGCTGGACAGAGTTTTGCAGATGGGTTTTAACCGACACTAGTTATTATTGGATGGGTGCTTGCATGTTGTATACTAGTCATATTCTGGCCTATATTCATACAATATGCAGAAAATATTTAAAATTAAAAAAATACCTAAAGTTATCCATATAACATAGTTTTGTCATTTATGTTTACCAACCTGTTTCACAGTCACAATTTTGCAAGCACAAGCGGGCGCCCCTCAGTGAGGGCTTCTTAATTCCAGTTGCCCCCCCCCCCCTCCCCCCCTGGATCTATGCCCATAGTCCCAAATGTACCAGATTAAAGACCTTTTCTGTACTTAATTCTATGTGACAATTAGTAACTCATGGTTGGTGATTGTTTTAAAATAAATTTAAAAAATAAATTTAGGTGATTAAATATAAATATAATATTAATATAAATATTCCACTTATCTACCTCAGTAGCGAAAGATACTTTAGTTAAAGAAGATCTGCCACATCCTAATCTCAATATTAAAATCTTGTTTTCTAAAACTAGATATCTCAAGAAACTTTGTTCAAGTTAAAACAAAATAAATTTTAATGTCTACAGTGTAGTTATTTTTTAGTAACTCTTACATGTTAGTTCTGTTTTGTTTAGTTATTAGGGTGTTTGTTTTATGTTATAGTTGTTTTTTTGAATTGGGTAATGTTAACTTGAAATTTTATTTATGGTATATAGTTGGTTTTTTTTTGTAAGATGCAAGTCATGTAAAAAAAAAAATACAATGATTGTTAATTCTTGTAGAGCAGGCTGGAATTTTTAATAGAGACTTTTTTGGCATACTAGAAGAAATTCATAAGTTCTTAATGGATGCTAATTCTTGTAGAGCAGGCTGGAATTTTTAATACAGACTTTTTTGGCATACTAGAAGAAATTCATAAGTTCTTAATGGATGCAATAATTTAGTCAAGAATTGTATCTGGAAATAATTTCTTTGGATTATATTTGCATGCCTAATCTGTGTATGCAGTTTTAGTAAATGAAATGTCATGATATTTTTATATTGTTTTATAAAAATAACTGGTGCAATTAGGCTATAATGATCATCATGTTATTGAATTGTGTCACTGCTATATGCTAACTTGTTGTAGGTGCACGACATGCAGACCGCGAATAATCTTGAAGCTCTAGACAGGTGTAGCGAACACGAGCCCCTCTCGTCCGTCGAACCTGCCGCGACGCCGCAGGGCAAAGCAGACGCGCCGATCGTCCAGTTCATCATCACCGACGAAGACGCGGACGGTGATGGCAGCATCACCACACTGAACTTGGACATTGTGAAGAAAAGGTTCGAACCGGTTGTGGCTCCGAGCGGCAGGGCGGACACTTCCGTCGCGGATGAAACCCCAGACTTGGCACCGTCTGAGTTCATGAAGATGCTGCCAAAGATCAAGTCACTGGGGATGCTCTGCCAGAGCTTCCTAATGATTTTCCTGGTTGCAAACAAGGTAACGTGGTTGGTTGTAGTAAAGCAGCAGGAGAAATTTTCTCTATACCTCTTTTTATTAGAATATTCAGTGTATTAATACATTAAAATACATTAAAACCTCATTAATGAAAACTCTCTTTATGCAAAACTCTTATTAATACAATTTGTTTTCACAGTACCTAGAAATTACATTGGAGATTTAGTGTTAAGTATTATGTTTAATATGAAAGTATGGTTATTATTTTTATTTATTTAAGTTTGTCTCATGCTCACCAACAGTTAGGTAAAATTTTTAGGTGGGCATGACATACAAACAGGTGCAAAGGACTGTGTAGACCCTACAGACAGGCAAGTGCAGATCCCATGCAGGCACTAAGTGTAGGTAGGCACCACCTGCAGGGGAAAACCTGCAACATGTAGGCAATACCAGCAGATAGCCAACTGACACTAGCAGGCACACCATACCTACAACAACTGAAACATGCAAGACAAACACTAAGTATAATACACTTAAAGACAAGAACAGACATTACAATTACAAATATCAACAAAAATTCACAAATACAAATATACTTTTCGTAACTATGTCGCCCCCGGGTAGGGGAAACAAGGGAGTTAGAGTGACACAAGAAAACTGTGTTGTGAGAGTAGCAAATTTTATTAACATGCAATAGAAGAATGAACATATTAATACGATACACTCATCTTGTCTTCTAATGTGATTATTCTTTCTTGGACTTTTCAGACTTGAATATTACTTCTAGCTGTCAACACAAAAATAAGGCATGTCAGCTATTAGTATTATACCTTAAATGATAGTGTATTTAAGTGTTACAAAATAATAGAAAATCTCTAAAGTTCTTAAGCTCAATTTTCTGTGAGCACCAATATTGAGTCACAAAGTACATTAAATAAAAAAAATATATATATAAGAAAAATCACAAAAGAATATTAAGTCTTTGTTTTACCAAAATATTATTGTTTTTTTTTTTTTAAGTCTTTAAGTTCAAAGCCGTCTTGTGGCTTCAAAAAATATACGTGTGATAGACCCCTCGTTTTATCAGTTCCAATACGCCCGGACACTCGCCTCATTACTCGTTGGGTCGTCCTGTCCCGGGCGTCCCCCACTGAGTCGCCTCTGCAGATTGTGCACCGGCCATCCAGCGCCCTGCTTCCCTTACAACACCGTGGATGGACTTCGTTGGCGCGCTGTTGTCTCGGAACAGGGAAAACTTCTTAAAAGGGAATACAGTAGAACCCCGATTTTGCGAACACGGATTTAACGAAAACAGCGATTTAACGTAAAGGTTTTCAGGAACCATCAAAAAACACCAATTTATTAAAATAATAATATAGATTTCCAAAAAATGAAAGTAAATTGTAACAGAAACTTATTAAAAAATGCACTCTGTGGTGTCAGTAATAGAATGGATGTACTATATATTAATATGTGCCTTTGCATCATCTGTCCAAACACGAAAAAATAAAAAAAATTGTTCAAATTGCTTAAAAACTCCGGGCGCTGTAACTGAATTGCGTAGGTGCGTGCCATTGCGCGCGCCTGGATAGATAGACTGTCCGCGACACATGACGTCATGAAGGGTTTCTTTGTCCGCATCCCCCTCCCCCTCCCCCTCCCTTACACTGGCTTGACTCACCACGTTATCTTCCAATCATGCCCACATAGTAACAGTGCTAGCCAATAATCACACATTTCCAAATATTCCCTTTCCCATCCTCCAGGTTTTTTCAACTTGTGATCACGTCACACCAATATGCCATTATCATTATTCTCAGTAAGAGCTTTGCGCGCGGTGTTTAGTTTTTGGAATACATTTTTTATAAGTGCTGTTCTGACTTTGATTTTTTGCTTTTCTTCTTGGATTTTTTGCTTTTCTTCTTGGATTTTGACTACAGATTGTGATTGGAATTGACTACACTGCCTGTTGACGACCTGCTTAGCTTTTTTTATTGGTACATGACTTTATTTACTGTTTTTGGATATCGACTTTGTTACGTTTTCTTGACGATTCGTTTATGTTACTGGTATTAGAACTGGACAAAACTGGGACTTGGGCGGTGGAGCTTTTATTTTTTTCTGCTAAGTTGCATCTATTGGCTGGCTGCTGATGGAAGATCACGAGTCTGGGCGGAGCGTTGAGTGAGTTATACTGCACATGCGCAGCTCAGCGAACAGAGAGAGCCAGCCGGCGGCTACGCCGCACCGTAACAACAGCTGACCAAGTACAATTAATTACCTTTCTCCGCGTACGGCGCTATGGACGGTAAATTTCCATCAATTTGCTGCCATTTTTTTTTTTTTTTTAATTTTTACTGTGACTAATGTGTATGTAGCTTGTATTTGTTATAAACGCTGCAGGTTGCGACTGTATTTTAATAAACTTTAACTTAGTTCTTACACGTTTCATTTTTTTTTTTTGCCTAATTTTTCACGGTTTCTGAAAATCTGTATGTACGACCGAGGTGTACGTACGAACCGGGGGCCGTACGAGCGAGATCAAAAACGTTGAAGATGGAAAGTTGACAAAGTCTGAGATAGCACGACAGCACAAGATATCAGCGTCGACCCTGTCTACGATATGGAAACGTAGGGACGCGATTATGAGTGCGGGGGTCATTGAAAATCGGTAAATCGTATTTAACGAAACATCGATTTAGAGTAAACATTTTCGGTAACCATAGCACTTCGTTAAATCGGGGTTCTACTGTATATTACAGATCAGTCGCTACATTAAAAAAATCATTAAAATGACATACTTAGGTTATGCACTGTTCAGCTTTCTCTTTTAAATTTCGACCATTTTTGGGGATTCCATTACCGCAAATATTTGTTGTTGGTTAAAAGTCTCGCAATACTTTTAAATTTTTATTTAATTAAGTAATTATTCAAAATATTGAATTACCTTTTAAGTTACCATGAAAACCACACATCGGAGACCCTCAGATGCCCTGGTGCAAACTTTACCGTGTTTGCCTCTCTAATTTTGTATTATTTATTGGTAGTAGACACCTGTAGGAAGGCCCTTATTTATTAGTTCTATCATTACCAATGGCCAAAGTGGATCGAGGAACATTAATGTTTGTGACAGATACTTTGAAAACCACACATTGGAGGCTCTCAGAGAGACCGATGCTACCTGTACCGTGGTTGACTCTTTGAATTTTATTTTTAATGTAGTAGACACGTGTAGGAAAGTCCTTAGGTCTGTAGGCATCATTGCACATTTTGATACAAAAAAATTAAAATTGCAACATAATTTGCCTTAGTTGTGTGGCATCGCTTACGCCTTTTTCCCAAGCTCTCTGTACAATGATGCACCCGGGCAGTACATACATCCAGTGGATAGAGCTAACTTCAGCACAGTTAGCATCTTTGGTACTGGTGTTAACTTCTGTGGTCGTTTTTGCAGCATTTTTTAAATTTGCTTCAAGGGTTACAAAATTCTTAAATATTTTCAGTACAATTAGGTATTTGTTGTACATACATGTATCTAAATATACTGGGTAATAAATATTTTATTTATGAATTAACTCTGAATAAAAAAATATTTACCGTGGCGGACCGGTAAAAAAAGTTATCAGTGTAATGGCTACCGATCACAGCTGTTTTGTTTACATCAATGAAGTGCCATAAACATCTCGGTCACGGACGACCGAAAAATCAATGCCATGTTAGAAAGATTATATAAAAAAAATATATAGGAAATTGCTGAGGCAGCAGACGCTACAAATTTTCACCTTTTAAATAAATTTTTTATTGCAATAACACCATCACTCAAAAGCAATTTCCCCCCCCCCCCCCCCCCCCCTCCAATTGCGTATACGATTTTCAGCGATGTTTTTTCTACCCAAAGCAAAAGTTTTCATATCCTGAGCTTTTTTAAAAAAAATAATTTTCGATGATCTCTACCGTAAACTTTCGGCAATCATTGCATCTTACAGAAAAACAAAATCATAAAGAACAATCAACAAGCAAGATGTCCATCGTTCCTTTAAGCAGTAGCAGGTCAACCAACCTTGGAGCATGAAGGAACCTGTCCATAATGCAGCATTGCCATGCTGCGTTGTCAAGTCTTGAATAAGCCTCGTGCTATAATTTTTCAATACACATTTTACCAAAAATTGGGCACAATTTACGGGTAAATATGGTATAAGTCCAGCCAAAAATGTAAATCATAGCAAGATGAGTAAACTAAAATGTTCATCATTACGTTCACCATATAAAATTTTTAGCACAGTGCTCAACCAACAATGAATCTTAGTTAGCTCCTCATAATGGTGTACCAGTTGCGTCACGTGTCTGCAATCAGGTCAACAAATGGTTAGTGGTTTATTTTTGTTGCGTATTCGTCAGACACTATGCCTCGAATGAAGGAAATGGTGTACAGATGGAACAGTCTCTCAAAGGATACAAATGCAAGCAGATGATTAGTTGAAAAATATATCGTAACAGCGTGCTGTGTGTGGCAAAGGTTATGATGGTCATGTTTGTTGTTGGTCATCAGAACCACAGAAATGCTTAACTTTTATCACTGTGAAGATGAAGAGAACTGTGATGTTCGCAGGACAAAACCTTCAATGCCAGTCATGATTGGTAATCGTTACAAACACTCGTTCTCAACAATCATAGTGCAAAATATTACCATGTTTTATTTATAAGCCATTGAAATTATTCTTGAAATTGATTTCATGTATAAAATAAAATTGTAAAGATGACATGATTGAAAAAAACAAATATTGAATCTGACTGTAAAATATGCTCATTGTGTAATTTAGAAGGTCTTGTTTCAGTCTAAATGCTGTGCAAAGCATGTTATTTTATATTTATTTATTTTCTTTTCTTTTTTCAGTCCTATCCAATAACCCTTGATAACATTTCTAGAATACTACATTTGCCAGTTTCATGCGAAGGGGAGGCTGATAGTGGATCGTGCATGGCGGATGCTTGTCCAAGAGAGAGGGCAATTTCATTCAAAACTAAGCTTCGCCGTCTCTATGACATTGCTAACGTTATGTCATCGCTGCACATAATATGCAAAATCAAACGGTACGAGCTTCTGACCAAAAAGCCCTTGTTTAAGTACATTGGCCCAGTTGTAGACGTCGGGGATATTTTGCAATCAGGTAAGTTCACAGTTATTTTTAAATTTAATAGTGAATTTAAAGGTTTATTAGTTAAGCTTTCATGTAATATGTAAAAGTGAATGGCTGCTTAAATATCTCTTTTAAACAAAAGTGATACCTTTAACATGTTTTAGATCTTGGAATAGTATGTTCGTTAGTTAAGTGAACATTTATGTACAGTATGTCCATAAAAGAATGTTCCAGTTATAATTTTTAAGAGTATCAACCGTAAGCATTTTATAGTGTTGGTTAAAGGTAGCAATTAAAAAGTAACTCAAACAGTTTTAGATAAGCACATGCAGAAGTACAGCTTTGTTGTTTTCTCACTTGCAGCGCCACCTACACAAAATGATGACTCCTGAGCGTAAAGCAGTTTGTGTTTTACTTGAGATCATAGGTTTTAAGTTGTAGATAAGCAAGTGCATGTAGTTAGCACTTAATATTCTTTATTGTCCGTTCACCGTGGTACATATACAGGCGCCATAACCGGAACTGACATTCACCTGTTATCAGTGATGCCAACCATCACGAGCAAGGCAGATGTACAACACCTTCCCCTTTATACTGCGAGACATGTGACCACTTGCTAGGGTTCTAAGGTTTACTTGTTGAGACCAAACTTACATACAAAGTTGTGCAATTGCTTATTAACAGTACACACTATAATTCAGAAAACAAGTATACTGCATGAAACACACATGTGCAATTCACAACTCACTTACAACACACTAATTGACAAGCAGACAACATTACAAATTTAAGCGCTTCACAGGCTTCACCTCCCTTCCACTTTTGGTAGCCAAGGTATGGCCACTGCTGTCTGTTGCTTCTTGAGATTTATCACCCTGCACAGTAGACACATCAGTCACTGCATTCGTCGAAGTTTGAGGCTCAAACCCCCGGAAGTCAGGCTCCAATGATGAGGTGCGTGGAGTCTGCTTCAGGCGGTTACCCTCCTCGCCATCAGTCTTGGTGTTGGGAACCTCGAGCAGGCGTGGAGCTGACTGGTGGGGCTTCTGCGAGGTAGTGGTTTTTCTCAGATGGATCACATTGCGACGCACTATCCTATCACCTGATCCTCGCACCCAATAGGAGCGAGGTGATGAGTGTTTGCCCACAATGACTCCCGGCTCCCACTTGTCATGTTTGTGGGTTTTGACAACCACAGTTTCCCCCTTAACGAATGTTATCTCCTGTCGCCTGGCCGTTTTGTTGTATACGTCTCTCATCTGCTTCTCCTTTGACATTAATGCTCTCACCACGTGTTCTGGGGAGATGACTCTAGGTCTGAGGGTGTTATATGAGACAGGCAGTTTACTCCGAAGTCTCCTATTAAATAGTAACTGAGAGGGGGACCAGTCTAAGCCAGGAAGAGGGGTGTTTCTATATTCACGAAGTAAGTTTCTGAAATCAGTGCCCTGACTTTTGCATAGCAGCATTTTGCTAATCTTTACTGCCATTTCTGCCAACCCATTACTGCGTGGATAATGAGGACTACTAGTTCGTAGCTCAATTTCACTCAGGGCATAATACTGACGGCATTCATGAGAATTGAATGGCATGTTATCAGCCATCAGCACTCGTGGGAGGCCATGAGTGCTGAATACTTGTTGCATGGCACTGATGACGGCAGAGGAAGTCTTTTTGGGAAGTTCACACACATCTATCCATTTGGAATATTTGTCCACAAGAACCAAATAATCTTTCCCAGCGAAGTCAAAAATGTCTGCACCTACTGTGTCATATGGCAGCTTTGGAATGGGATGTGGGCAGAGGGGCTGTCTGTAGTTGGCTGGGCGAAACTTCTCACACACAGAGCATTTTTGAATGAACTGCACAATATCAACTGACATAGATGGCCAGTAAAACAACTGACGGCCCTTGGACTTGGTCTTCGATTCTCCACAGTGGCCTTCATGAAGCAGCTGTAGAACATATGGTCTTAGAGCCTCAGGAACAACAACCTTATCGCCGAGGAAGACTAAACCACTTTCAGCACACAAGTCATCCCGCATTTTGTAATAAGGTTTGCATACTTGAGGAACTCTACTGTAGGGGGGCCAATCTGACTGACAAAATTGGGACACTTGACAGAGAGCCGCGTCCTTAGTTGTTTCCAACTGGAACTGAAGCAAGCGTTTGTTTGACATAGGCAAGTGCTTACTGACGGAATGTACTACCTCAACCATTGCAGGATCGTCGAATACCTTGTCTGTAAGATATGACCGCGACAGGTGGTCTGCGAAATACATGAGTTTACCAGGTAGGTAAGTAACGTTTAGGTCATACTTCAACAGTTTAAGACGTAACCTCTGAAGGCGTGCTGAGCCTATATGATGAACTGGTTTGACCATAACATTCACAAGTGGCTTATGATCAGATTGCACTAGGACCTGCTTACCATAAATATAGTAGTGAAATTTAGCTGAGGCAAAAGAAACTGCTAAGAGCTCCTTCTCAATCTGGGAGTAGCTCTTTTCTGCTGCTGTAAGGGACCTGGAGGCAATGTGCACAGGGTGGAGACCCTTTGGGCCCTCCTGAAACAAAGTAGCACCAAGCCCACTCTGTGATGCATCACACTGTATAACAAGTTGGTTTGTGGGATCAAAAGTTGCCAGAACAGGGGCACTAGTGATGAGCGACTTGAGTTTACAAAAAGCCTCTTCATGACACGGGAGCCACAACCAGTCTACATCTGCTTTAAGAAGTTCATACAATGGGGAACACACACTAGACATACCTGGAATATAACAGCGAACAAAATTGAACATCCCCAAAGTACGTTGAAGTTCTTTGCGATTGCTGGGAGCCTGTAGACTAGTTAGAGCTCGGATTCGCTCAGGATCAGGTGACATGCCTGCGGCGGAGAAGATCTGGCCCACATACCTTACTTCGGAAACCTTATATTGAAGCTTATCTGGGTTGAACTTGATGCCAAGGCTGGCTGCACGCTCCACCACTTGCTGAGCACACGTATCATGGTCACCTTCTGTTTCGCCTGTGCAGAGGATGTCATCGAAGAATGTCACCACTCCAGGAATAGAGGCAAAGTTCTCTTCGATAAACTTCTGGAAATTTTCTGGGGCATTGGCAATGCCGTATGGCATGCGTAGATAGCGATAGCACCCAAATGGTGTCGAGAAGCAGCACTTGTGAGACGAGTCTTCATCTAGTTGCACTTGGTGGAACCCTTCCTTAAGATCAAACACTGAATAAAATTTTTTCCCTGTGAGCTTCTCGGACATTTCTTCCAATGTCGGTATTTCATGGTAGTCTCGAATCACCACCTTATTGAGGTCAGTCGGATCAAGACATAACCTCAACTTCCCACTTGACTTTTCCACAACAACTAGGTTGCTCACCCAAGCGCTAGCACTGAGCTTGTCAACTTTACATATAATGCCTTTCTGTTCGAGTCTGTCCAGTTCTTGTTTTAACGCAGGTCTGATTGCTCTAGGGACCCTTCTTGGAGGCTTACAAACAGGGTTGCTATGGTCGCGAATGTTAATTCTACATACTTGGGGGAAACAGCCAAAACCAGTGAATACTTCATTGTGTTCTTTAATGAATCTGTCCTTTGCCTCGTGGCAAGCTGAGTGAACCCTTTTCACAAGATTGAAGTCAACACAAGACTGTAGCCCTAACAAAGGAGTGCTGTCAGAGTCTACTATAACAAATTCAACATAAGACTCTTGGCCTTTGACAGAACAACACAAATTAACTACTCCTTTTGCTGCAAGAATGGTCCCACCCCAAACCTCAATTTTTAGGGATGTTGGCCTGACCTTGAACTGTTTGTCAACCATCCTGAACAAACTGAGTGGCAAAATATTTATTTCAGAACCGGGATCCAATTTTATGTTCACTGCTTTGTCCTCAATCAGTATACGCTCCCTCCACTCATTGATGTGGGTTGTTCTAGTCCCTCTAGGATACACAGAATTGACTGTCACCGCATCACAGTATAGACTCTCACTAGAAGAATGCTTTGCTTTTACCTCCCGAACTTTCCGAACTCTGCACGAGGCAGCAAAGTGATTCATAATGCCACATTTGGCACATTTTTTTCCATATGCTGGGCATTGTCTGGCCTTGTGCTGTGTCTGGCACCTTGAGCAGTTGTACTCACCGTTATCACCAAACTTGCTGTTTTGTCTTGGGCGTGACGACTTCCTATCCTTAGTGGACACAAAGTCACAACTTACACTATCGTGAGTATAACTCCGAGCTTGAATCTCCTTTGCTTGTTGTTGACTTTGTTCCATCAGACGGCAGTGTGCAGCAACTTTAGTAAGAGTAGCATTGTCTAACCTCAGCAGAGACTCCCGAACGGACGAATCTCTGATGCCCTGGACGATGCGGTCAACCAGCATATTCTCTTCCTGCGAAACTGGGCGCTCATAGCCACATGTTTTAATCAGGCGGCGGCAATCAGTCAAGAAATGATCAAAAGTCTCACCCTCAAGTTGCACACGCTGGTTAAAAACAAACCGTTCATACAAAGGATTTGTTTTTGGTGCCACGAACACGCGATACGCTTCCTTTACTTTAGAATACACAAGCTTGTCCTCCGGTGGGATGTCGAAAGTTTCGAAAAGGGCTCGTCCTTGGGAGCCTAACATGTTTTTGAGTAGGGCGATCTTAACCTTATCTGGGCCCTCATCCTGGCCCGTTGCGATTAAATAATTTTCAAAATCTCCTTCAAACACTTCCCAGTCTTTTCGGGTCGTGGGACTCTCCAAGTCGACAGAGTCAGGGAGCTTTACAAGATTGAGGCCTGCCATGGCACAAACAGAAAAAAACTATACGATTCAGTCTGTCAACAACATTGTTCGATATTCACTATTAACCACCGACGTCCGACAAACACGTGTCGACAAACAAACGCACACCTACAGGTTATATCACCTATAGCACACAAATCCAACGAACATGGACGAACTGAAATATGAACACAATTCCACACGACTGCGCCATGTTTTACTTGAGATCATAGGTTTTAAGTTGTAGATAAGCAAGTGCATGTAGTTAGCACTTAATATTCTTTATTGTCCGTTCACCGTGGTACATATACAGGCGCCATAACCGGAACTGACATTCACCTGTTATCAGTGATGCCAACCATCACGAGCAAGGCAGATGTACAACAGTTTGTGTTCTGCAATTTGCAGAACTTGCATTTTGTTTAAAATTTAGTTGAGATCCCCCATGTGGCAAAAACATCCACCGATGGTATAGGCAATTTGAAACGACTGGTTGTATTTGTAAAGGGAAAAGCATGGGACTGACATATCATGCAGTTTTTTTTTGGGGGGGGTTATAAAAGATTCTGTGTACGTTCCGCCGGTCCCTAATGATTTGCCAGAGTTGAGACACCGAATTGAAGAGGCTATTGCTTCCATTACTCCGGACGTGTTAACCAAAGTGTGGGAAGAATTGGACTTTAGTTTGGATGTGGGCTATATAACTAAAGGTGCATATTGAATATGTGTAAGAAAAACTATGTTAGTTTACCTTCAATTTGATGTATGATTTGTTGTAAATAGTCTAAATTATACAATTGAAACTGGGACTTTTTTTTATGGACAGCCTGTAATTTTGGTAATGAAGCTTTTATTAAGAATATATATTTAGTGGGAAAATATTGAGCTTGATAGTGCTTGGAAATAAGGAAACTTATTTGTCATATTGTCATTTTTCGGTCAGCTATTTCTTTGTATTTACATGATTTGTGGTGTTATTTTGGTTTTATTGCAATTTACCATTTAATGACCTTTGAATGTTTTTTTTTTTTTACTTGTGCTCTAATGTTTTTACAATCTAAATAGGTTAATAGTATCTAAACAAAATAACAAATTATATATTTTTTGTAATAAAAATATAGTTATTTTAGGAACTAATGTGTATATGTGTTCACAGAAGAACTAAATTTTTCAAATTTGCCTCGTCATTCTCTGCTCGGAAGTGAAGCACTGGACAGAGAGAGTGAGACGGTGCTGGAACTGAGACTCCAGGCGGGAGGTCACCCGCAGTGGGTTGTGTCTGCTCGATCTGTCGGCAGAAGCACCCAGAAGAGGAAACTACTCTTTCGCAATTCAGGTACTTCTATACGAACTGCTCAGTTATGTCAAATCTAGTGTTTTAATTAAAAAAACCTTTAATCTAATAATTTATTAAGTTGTTTTGACATTTTATCAAAACATTAGTTATGTTTATTGGTTTTTCTATTCTTGGGAAATTCTAAACTTAATGTTATGCAGGGTGGCCAGCGACCGGGAAAACCGGGAAAAGTCAGGGAATTCCTGGAAACCTAGAAAAGTCATGGAAAAGTCAGGGAAATTTTTTGTAGGTGATTCAGTCTGCGTTTATTTACTTTTATGAAAAAGGTCATGTGTTTAGCGATTCAAAATCTTTTCTAAACATAAATCTTCATTCCAGATTTGAAAAGCACGTGTGTATTTATTAAATGTATCGTGATGTTCAACTAGTTAACACGTCAGACTACGTCTTCGAGAGCAGTCGAACTTTTCGTAATCGATTGTAATGCGTGACTGTGAAATATTGAGATTGGTACCCAATGCAGTCGAAAATATCGTAATTGAATGTCAAATGAGCAACTGCGAGAAAAGTGAGTGTCGCTATGCACTTATTCGTTATTGACTTCTTGGTTACATAATACGTTGTTAATGTGATTGATATGCGAAACTGCGAATGCTGATTGAAGTGGAAAGTCGCCGCAGTGTTTTTTTATCACGTAAGTATTCTCCACATTTTAATGTGTTTCTACACAGATTTTGTGGTTAGGCTGTACCCCAAAATGGCGGTTTGCTAGTTTCGTTTTTGTGTTCGGTATTTTAAAATCAAACACTAGGCTCTTGGTATTATCATTTCTCTGACACTTTAAAATGCAGAAGTGATATTTAGGTTTTTATCTTAAACTTCATGTTAACTGCTGTCTAACTCAGTAACATTTTTGTAAGAAAATGGTATGAAGGCCTTGTGCTTTGTGTAGTCAATAACTTAGTACCTATTATATTTATTAATTTTGTTCAACTGTTCTTGTGTTCACAGGTAGCCCAGACTTTCATATAAAAAATGTCAACTCAAAAACAATGTAGGTTTCAGTCGAACTGGTTGCAGAAGCCCCAATTTTCTTCTTGGCTAGAGAGAGATGCCACAAGCATAAATATGGCATATTACAAGCTGTGTTTCAAAAGTTTATCTTTGAGTAATATGGGACGGCGTCCGGTGAATAGCCACATTATTTCTAAAAGCCATATGCTGGCTAGCAACTCTGCAAGGGATTCTACTTCACTGAAGAATTTCTTCATTTCAACGGATTCTGTCTCAAATATTATGCCACATGCATTAAATCCAGTTACAGTTCAGCCTGATGTGATCCATACTAATGCAATTCAGTCTGATGCGATTCATACTGATGCAATTCAGTCTGATGCCAGCACTTCATTGGGTGTTGTGGAGCAGCAGTGTGACAAGTCAAAAGGATTAGGCAAAAGACTTTTTTATTCAATGACAGTGTAACTAAAGCAGATATTCTTTGGTGTCTTCAAACTGTTATGACTCACAAGTCACTCAGGTCTGCAGGCAAAGATGTTCTTCTGTTTAAGGAAATTTTTCCTGACAGCCAAATTGCCCAAAAGATGCAGCTTCAGAGGTTGAAAATAGCATACACAGTGGTTTATGGACTTGCTCCATATTTCGAAAAAGAACTGTTAAGCAAGTTATCAGAGTGTGAGTTCCTAGTGTTTGGGTTTGATGAATCCCTTAATAAAGTATCACAAAAGCAACAGATGGACATCAATGTAAGGTTCTGTGACAGTTTTGTGAGTGAAGTGAAAGCTCGTTACTTAAAATCAGTGTTCCTTACACGTACCACAGCAACTCATATGGTGTCTGCATTCAAGGATGGAATTTCTCCTATCAGTGCCAAGAAAATTATGCAAATATCTATGGATGGACCAAACGTCAACCACAAGTTTTTGAGGGATCTCCAGGCAGATATGAAAGCTGATGGTGTAGATAAAGAGATGTTAGACATCGGAAGTTGTGGACTACATATAGTGTAAGTATATTAGTTATTTATGTTCTGTTGAATTTCCTTACCTGACAAATTTATTATGTTTTATAGCTTACTTTTCTTCCCCAGACATGGTGCTTTCAAAGCAGGACTGCAGATCACCAAATGGAGGATTGTAGAGTTTTTGAGAGCCCTCCACAATCTCTTCAAAGATGTCCCAGCAAGACGTGCAATGTACACATCATGTACAAATTCTCAAATTTTTCCTGTGAAGTTTTGTGCTGTGCGGTGGCTTGAAAACAGTTGTGTAGCTCAGCGGGCTATTCAGATGTTGCCAAGGGTGATTATTTTTGTAAATTAAATGGAAAAAAGTAAAAGTTCTCCCTCTTCGGGTAGCTTCAGGGTTGTAAAGGAAGCCATTGCTGATGCTGATCTTACTGCTAAGTTAACATTTTTCAAATCGTTTGCTGAGGAATTGGAACCATTTCTTTCTGAATTTCAGTCAGATGCTCCACTTTCTCCATTTTTGCATTCTTGTCTCACTGCAATAATGAGAGAACAGTTGGAACGCATTGTAAAACCTGAAGCAATTGAAGTTGCTGCTTCAGTTGTTAAAAGTTGACATCAGTATAATAATATTTTGCTGCCTGCAAAAGTTATTAAGCTAGGTTTTGCAACTAAAAGTGTATTAAAAAATCTAAAGGGGCTAAAAGAAGTGCAGATTCTTGAATTCCATCAAGATGTTACACAGTGTTTGCAGAAATTTTTACTCAGCATGCTTCAGAGGTCACCTCTTAAGTACAAACTGACAAGAGCAGTATCTTGTTTTGATCCCACGTTGGCAGCCAGCAGTTAGTCTCTTGCAGAAAAGAGACTTGATGTTCTTCTGACAGAACTAGTAGATCATAATTGGTTAGATGGTTCAAGTGCTGATAAGGCTGCTCGAGAATTCAAAATGTTGTGCTCTGTTCCACACATCCAACAACAGCTGAAAGTGTATTCCCGCAAAGCTGAACATGTTGATCAATTTTGGTCTAAAATATTTTCTGAAAACCATGACACTAATCATATTTCACGGATCATGCAAATGGTAACATGCTTGTCCCATGGGAATGCAAACCTTGAGCGAGGTTTTTCGGTAAATGCTGAAAGTTTGATAGTGAATATTAAAGAAGAATCATTGATTGCAAGGAGAGTCGTGTATGATGCTGTCACCAACGTTGGAGGTTTGAACAAGTTAACCATCACCAAACCTCTGATTCATTCTGTAAAAAATGCCCATGCTCGCTACAAAGAAGCGAATGAAAATAAACAGGAACCAGAATATGCGTTATCAAAGGAAATGTTGAAGAAGAGGAAAGCTGCCGCTCTGGTAAAGGAGCTCGAGGCAAAAAAAGCTGCACTTATGTTAAATGCACAGAGGGAAGTTGAACTAATTGAAAAATAAATTTTGTCTTTGAATTAGTGATATGTTGTTGTTCGCAGCTACAAAAGAAAACAAGTGTGTATACATCTATGTTTCAAGTTTTTTCAGCTAGTGATTTCTTTACAATTTAGGATGGCTGTGTGGGATACTTATGGCCAACAAACATGAGAAGTGAGATTTTGGATAGTGTTCAGTAATTATACCTGTGTCTTCAGAATTTTTATTTATTAACAATACCAACTTTATTCAGATTTAGAACATTGTGCTTGTCATTTTGTTGAACATCACAACAGGCATGCTATCTTCAAATGTGTGATCAAATGTTTAAACTACTTAATAAACACACTATTAAAGTGCAATTTATTTTATGTGAACTGCTGTGAAGAGTTTGAGGCCGCCAGGGTGAGTAATCATATTTTTGTCAATTTTTCCATTGAATAAATTTATTACATGTTGCTTATTATTCACATATAATTTAAAAATTTCAGTAATTCTGTGTTGGCATAGTTGCCACATTGTTATTTTTGTATCTTTGCTGAGAAATTAATGCATTTTAAGTAGCTGCATTGATAAGCCTACACTATATAGTGTAAAATTTTTGTATTTTATAGTGGTCAGGGAATTTTCTTTTAGACCTGGAAAAGTCAGGGAATTTTTTCATACTGACTTGCTGGCCACCCTGTTATGATTTAATAATGATGTGGAGAAAACTGGGTTCTTGAGTGATAGCCCAAGTAAGTTTTATTACAGTTTTATTGATTACTAATATTTACATTAATAATAAATAATTGTACTTAAAAAATTTCTGATCTCAAATCACTGGCACAAAAAAAGTTTATCCTCAAGTCACTCAATGTCTGTCAAATTCCACAGTTTGCACTCCTCACTGGAGCTAGGCTCAACAGTGGTTTGCCCCTTACCTCGCACCCGTCCACACTAAGTCTCGCGCCACTCAATCACCTCACTTTCACGCGGAACTCATTGCGAAACTCATGCGGTACACCCCACGGAACTCTGTTGCCAAAAACCTGTTGCCCAACTCACCGCAGAACTCCGTCATGGGACTCTGTCGCCAAACTCTCGCCGCACCCGCAGAACTCACGGCACTCTCTGTTGCGGGACTCGTGGTGGGCTCACGCGACATCCGTCACTGAACTCTCATCGCACTCCGTCACCGAACTCGCCGTGGAACTATATCGCGGGGGACTGTCACTAAAACTCCGTAGCCAACCTCTCGCCGCACTCGCAGCATTAACTGGTCCTCACCGTCGCGAGAGACTGTCGGCCCAAGAACTCTCGCCACACCCGCGGCACTCAAAGCACTCACCGTCACCCCAATAACTCCCGCGGAGGTTGGCAACCCTGCTTAAGTGGTCTGTGGCACCCTTCTAGAACTGACGGGTGTGTCTGGGGCAAGTTGTGACATTCCGCGCCGACCCAACGCCCAAAGCGTCGAGAATAGCGTCGCTCGTTCACGCGGCGGCCCATGGAATTCCCAAGGCCTCTCAGCGAAAGATAACAGCACCGTGACATGGTGCCGCACAAGGAGTGGAGGGGGAAGGGAGGTAGCGACGACCCTTGTAATCCAGCCAGGCATGCATGCGGCATGCCTTATGTCAGTGGATGGCGCGTTATGTCAGTGGCCATGCGGGGCTGCCAATCAGCTCCAAACCTGGCATCACGGTCTGGTCTCACATTCTTAACATTAATTTTAATTCATATTTCTCTGAGTACCTGAGCCTGTATTTTTCTTTTTGTTTAAACTTCAATCATCTTGAACCTCTCTATTTTCTCAATTTATGCCTGAAACATGACGAACTTAGGGAAGTTTTATGATGTGCTGGTTTACTTTCAAGCCTTCTAGTTTATAAATTCTTTAGTGAAAAAAATTGATAAATTCAGTTAATTAAGAAGATATGTTGGGTTGTCTGGAGTGATTCAAAGTTATATGTATGTACCTAATTTTTGTTTTAAATTTTCTTCCAAAAAACAGTTGTTTATTAAATTATAAAGACATTGCTCTCTGTTTTCATGTGCTTCAAGTTAATTTCTTTATTTGGTTTGTAAAAAAAAATGTGGGTGAAAGATTATTTATTATCATTTATTTTGAATTCCATCAGACAAATTGTCGTAAATTATAAAGTATCCCTAAAATATTTGGTAGAAATTAAATAATTTTTATTTTGTATATTTTGAAGAAAAACTACCTTTTGCAGTAGTTAAAACTACCTTTTGCAGTAGTTACCATGATTTGGCTTCTGGGAAACTTCTACATATTTTTACTTTTCATGGTCCATAGACCCTAAAACCATCATTATTTTAGAAGTTTATATATATATTTATATACACACTATTTATTTATTTATTTATTTAAGTTGTGACAGGCACACCAACACCTCATAAAGAGGTATGCTTAGGGATATAAAAAAATAATACAATAAATTCATAACATGTGAAAAGATACAAAAAACAAAACAAACAATGTACATGAACACAATAAACAATTGATTAATGATATAATCATACTCCCCAGGAAGAAATGAAATAGATTTTAAACAGATAATTTTAAAGTTTACAGTAAATAGTTGGGTTCTATATTTCTAATTATTGTAAGATATAGAAATAAAATATGGAGATAATGTGATTTAATTAATTTAGTTTTCAAGTTTATCAATATTATTCATATTTGATCAAATTTATTGTAGTTCTTGACTAGTCTAAGATAATATCATTGGTTTTATTAATTGTACATAATGTAGATTTTAGATGACTATGAAATTGGGGAACCCTTAAACCAGTGTTGTCCAGGACATATTTACAGTTAATTTTATAACTACAGCAGTTTTTTATAAATAGTCCAGATAGTTCTGCCCATCAGAAGGAGAATTTAATTCAGGTGGAGGTAAATGTTTTAGAATGCAAAGAGTTCAATTTATTTATTTTTGAATATTTTCTAGTTTGTTCATATCAGATGAATTAATGTAGTTCTATAATGAACAATAGTCAAGTTTAGATCTTATTAATGCTGTGAAATGAGATAAAACAGAATCACAATTTGTTGCGTAAAAAGTAATGTATTTTATTAGAGCTAGAAGTTAGGTATTCTACATGCTGATGAAAAAATAATTTCGAATCTATTATAAATCCAAGGTCTTTTAAATTGGTAGTTATTGGGATTAAAGTATTTTCTAATTTATAATCATACTTAATGGGAAGATATTTTCTGGTAAAGGATATTAATTTAGTTTTATCATAGTTAAGAAGAAGAACTAGATTTGATTTACACCAGAGATTCACTTCATTATCAGATTGAAACAATAAGCAATCATTTAGTCTGGTAATTTTCCTATAGATTTTGAGGTCATCTGCAAACAAAACACCATTGAGTTCTTCAGAGTCTGAGTGATATCATCAATGAATAACTTAAAGAGTAGGGATGACAATGAACCACCCTGAGGAACACCTGAATTAACTTCAAAATTTGTTGAGTTACTGTTGTTAATAGAGACATAAAAAGTCTCTTATTAAGGTAACTGGAAAATCAATTAACAAATTTATCAGAAAAACAAAAAAATGGATAATTTACCTAATAATATTGGGTGATTGATTGACAGTGTCAAAGGCTTTGGCTAAATCAAAGTAGCAGTTGTCAACCTTGTCACCACTCACCACCTCCGGCTAGCTCAAATTAGGTGATGAGTGGAACATACAGGTTGCAGGTCACGAAGAAAGAAGAAATTTGTACACAATGTTCGATGTATTACCTGTTTTTTTTTTTTAATTCGTGGTAAAATCACACTATATTCCGTACAACAGAGCACCCAAAAAAACAATTAAACTAAACTGTACGTCCAGAAAATAATAAAACACAAGCCATGGCCTGCTCGGCCCGCCGCCCGAACAACGACCGCTCGGCCTGGTGCTCGAACAATGACTGAATTTTACAGCCTTCCTTCCCTTTGTGCGGGCAGTGTTCTGGGCTCACTGACGTAATTTTCAGCCAATCTCAGCGCATGGCAACAGAGCCTTCCACGAAATGCTTACTTCTGTTCCCACGACGCAGCGATTTTTTCTCTTTCTCACACTCCCGTGACCGTGACTCACACGCCTAGCATGTGAAACAAATCCTCGGTCATGGAAAAAACGAAGGAGAATTACGTCGCATGTCTTCCCACACAAAGAAGGCAGCAAAAAAAAATTACTTCAAAAATAAACTTATGAATTTTAAAAATATAAAAAATAAACCCGGTGAAACACTTTACGTCTAACTTCGAAAAAGAAAAACTTTACATCTAACCTGAAATTTGACAAACAAATTTATAACAAACAATTATTGCTGGATTGCATGAGGAAAGCTGTAATCTGGGTTGTTACAACCGGGCCCCTGTTCGAGACTTCAGTTGGTGGTTGTGGACATTTCTAGATCTAAAACCATGTTGACTATTAGATAATATATTTTTAGTGGAAAATTGATAAATTTAAAATTAGTGAAACCATTTAGAAGAGATATTGGTTGATGGTTAGCTACTATTGTTTTATGCACACACATCACTTTTTTATGGTCACTATAACTGCTTTAATTTTACACAAATCACCACTGGATTTCAGAATCCAACTTTGAATTATATTGTTTCCGAGTGATGGACTAATTTGTTTGAGCAAGTGAATTTGGTTGTTTCTGCAAATTTTATTTTTCATCGTGTAAATTTTTCTTGGTTGGCAGATGACTGCCATTATACCCTACGAATTTTAATTAATCAAATTAATAAATCAGTTAATGTTGTTTAGAGACTTCAGTTCTTTTAAATGTCATTGATCGTAACAGTTAATGGAATCCAGCAGTATTTTCAGCGCCAAGCAAATTATCTCAAGTATTTGCATGTTTGTAATAGTTGCACCTTTTAGCTAGCTGGCATTTGCAACTCGGTTGGCAATTTTCTACTTTTTTCTGGAAAACTTGAGTTTTTAAACTCATTTTAAATAAATACATTAAAAGAGGTACTAATAATTGAGAATAGCCTTTCAATATGAAATTTGGTATCCCAGCTGGACCAGTAGACATGGAAGCTTTTAAAGCCTTGATGCCCCAAAGCACCAGGTTTTCAGAGATACAGGAACAGAAAGTGTCACATAATAAATTAGAAGATGGAACGTAGTAAGTGTTGGTTGGTGACACATAATCACTTGAGAAGTACTTAGAAAATACATTTGATAATATGATTGGATCACTCAATACTCTACTATTCACTTGAAATAAGTGTTGTTCATGATAACCATTTTTCATTATTTTTACGTAGCGCCAGAACTTATTAGGATTGTTCTTGATGTTATTGTTTATAGAGTTCATCCAATTGATTTTGTCACGTTTGACAAGGTAGATAACCCATTTCCAGAAAAATGAAAATTTAGAGTAATAATATGCATTTTTTTTTCTTCTGTAGAGTTTTTGAAAATTTTTCTTCAATTTCAAAGCTTGAATGAGATTGTTTGAAAACCAATTTGTGTAATTAGAAACTTTTTTTACAGTAGCCAGGATTTAATTAATCTACAAGGTTGTTGACTTTAGAAGATTTATAAAAGTTAGACCAGTCCCGAGGAGAGGCGCCCTGTACCAAACACCCACACCACTCTCCCCCGACAGCTGTTTTCAGAGTGGGATGACGAGATGACGCCTTTCCACGGGTTTGACGAGGGCGTCAGGGGGGAGAATCTGGCACGCACCCCATCCCCCACCCCGATAATCTGGGAACCGGACGACGCACCATCACGCCCGGAGACACCCGATGAAGACGAACCCCGGTGGCCCCTACACCTGTCTCTGACAGATGCCACTCTTCACATGACCATCGAAGAGCCGCCGTAGCCCGCCACAGATGACACGGGAGGTGTGTGGGGGGCAGCGGGGGACAAGGCATCCATCCCCGCACCACGCTACAACTTCTGGCCGTGCCAGGTAGTCCAGGAAAGATAAAAAAAATGGACAAATTGCAAGAAAAGGTTTTTTTACATCAAAATTTGCAGAAAAATTTGTAGAATGACATATCCAAAATCCACCGAAATCCACTTTCTTTTGGTTTCTTTTTTTCTGGGTTTTGTCCCAGAAAAACGCGGGGAAAAAACTCAAAAACAGTGCATTTGACGACAAAACCTGTAGAGACAAAAATTAAAGAACATTAACTTTTCCATAAAATATCCAAAGTTCAAGAAAATCTGCTTATGTCTCCTGCTTCGTTTTCTAAGATTAGTCCTGGAAAAATATTAAAAATTAAATAAATAGAAAATTGTGCACTTACAGCATAATGGTTTAGGAAAAAGATAAAGTAAACAATGTTTTTCATAATATATTAGAATTTCACACAGTTCACATTTAATTGGTTTTTTTGTTTTCCAGGAAATGTCCCGGAAAAAAGTTATCAAAAGAAAAAAAACCGAAACTGTGCACCGTACTTCAAAATAAAACGTGAATTAAATTGAGGGCAAAAAAATTGCATTATATAATTGACCTTTATCAAAATTTGCTTAAAATTTATGTACTATTGTCCTGGTATAGTTACTATTTATACGATTGAATTCCCATTGCCTTGTATTGAGTGATTTTATAAACCCTTGTGTTATAACTCTGCAAACGATAAAATACATAAAATAAAATTAAATAATCTCGAGACCTGTTTGTCGGAAGTTTTTTTTTGCCTGAATAGCAGTTTTTAGTTTAATGACATACTATCTACCTACATAGTTCCGTGGCTACATATTTGCATTGTCTAAGAAGCTCTAAAATGTGCAAAAGAACAGTTGACAACAGTTATAGGAACAGACACAGATTTACTTGTCTTTTTACTCTACTACTTTGACACACAGTCACATAACTGTTTGTGTTTAAAAAGTGAACAAAGGCAGAAGAAAACATATCACATTAAGGAGCTAAAGCTGAAGCTTGGCGATGAAATTTGTAGTAATATTCTTTTCTGCCATGCATTCATGTATGTGACACAACATCTCAAATCTATGGTATAGGAAAGGGGAAAATATTGGATCTGATCCAGATTGACAGTGCCTTCAGGCAACTTGTTAAAGTATTTTCAGATAGTATTCCCAGTGTGTCAAAAGAAGACATTGTAAAATTGGGAGAACAGCTTCTAGTACGCCTGTACAATGGGTCGAGAAGTGACACACTCGACACTTTGAGTTTTAAAGTGTTTAGTGAGAAAGCAGCTACTAGTTCCAAATGTGTACAACCAGAACAGTTACCTCCAACTAGTGCTTCAGCTTGTTTCCATTTCTTAAGAGTTTTCTATCAGATACAAGAATGGAAGGGAATTAAGATGAATCCAGAAGAATGGGGATGGAGAAAATGTGGCCACCTTCTCTTGCCAATTTCGACAGACAAGCCAACAACTCCGGAATGCCTTTTGAAGGTAATCAGGTGCACTTGCAAGGAAAATGGTTGCGGTGCATCCAACTGCAGTTGTAGGAAACATGGCATCTCATGTTCTTCGGCTTGTGGAAACTGTCATGGATCAACCTGTAAAAACCGGCGTGAATTACCTCCCGAGGACTGCAATTACTGTGACGGTTTTTAAGGTAGGGTGTTCCTACATATCCATGCATGTTTATTCAGTATTGTGTGTTGCAGAGTGCATCCCAATGTGTGTATATTTTTATATTTCTTCTCGAAACAGGTCACTGGAAATCTTGTGTAAATTTAATTGTATGGTATGTTTAGTGAGAATGGACGTGTCAAATTTTTCTTTCAAACTATAAGCATTTGAAATGAGTATGATTTTTTTTTTCTGGAAATTAATTTTGGTAGATTTCAAAAATATTTTAACACATCACTAACTGAAAAAGGAATATAATTTAAGTGACTTAAAAATATATTATGAAAAATGAATATAGTTCAGATCTGTCATAATTTGACATGGGATACAATGCTTTCTGTTATTTAGCCTACATATTCAATACTTTTTCCGTGGCCGATAACAAAATAAAATCTATTTACCAGATTTCAGTGAATTTAGGATCTAGTATAGGAAATCTTGTGTGCTTCTGTTTGTCCCACCAAAACTTTTTCAATGCGATGTTCCGTTTTCGTTTTATTGAATTTTTAAAGATTTTCCAGGACGAATCACAAAAAAAAAAAAAAACTATATACATATATAAATATATATATTTATATATATGAGCAGATTTTGGAGAATTGAAATTATATTTAATACAAAAAAAAGTCTTTAATTTTAGTCACGACTTTCTTTGACGTACGATACGTTTTTTTTTTTTCAGGAAATTTTCTGGAAAACCAAAAACCTATTTTTGTTGATTATTGTGAATTTGTAATATATTATGAAAATCGTTGTGTACTTTAACTTTGTCCTGAAACATTTTGCTGTAAAATGCGCCATTTTCAATTAATTTCAATATTTTAGGTTTTTCCGGGATGAATTCCAGAAAACAAAATAGTAGTTATTAGTGGATTTTTGTACTTTTTTTGATATGTTATGGTAAATTTGTCTCTCTTTAATTTTAGTGTCTATACCTTTCTTTGTAGAACGTACCGTTTTCCAGTTATTAATTTATTCCGCATTTTTCCGGGATTTGTCCCGGAAAAAACGTTACCAAAATGAAGTGGATTTCGGTGGATTTTGGATATGTTATTCTACGAATTTTTCGGCATATTTTGATATTAATAAAACCTTTTCTTGCAATTTGTCCATAAATCTACCCCTTTTTCTCATAAAATGCCTGGACTAAGGGGGCAGCACCGCCCTGGTGTTGCACAATACAGGAGACGAGCCGACAGCAGCACTAGGCCGCCGAGGACGACTAGAAAGATGTAGCAGAGTCACATGGGGCTCCTTCGGGAGGGGGGGGGGACCTTGACATTGAAATCGACCAGGGCTACGCCTTCCCTAAGCCCGATGTGCCTCACACCACTGCTGACACCCTCTCCTCCCACTGACACCCTCTATTTCAATCCTCCCGTCAACAAGTGCGTGTGTTTTTGATCGCACTGCGCGTACACTTTTGGTGCCCACCCTAACTGAAGCAGTGGAGACTGCATTTTTTTTAAATAATGTAATTCTTAAATATCTGTAATATGTAATCCTTAAATCTTAATTAACCTGTAATTTTTCAAAGGTTTTAATAGTTATGTTTATGTCTTTAATATTGATTTACTAACGGTAAGTGTAGCACTTCCTGCGGCCATGACACCCGGGGCCCGGGGCAGTCTTTTCCGTTCGCTGTGCGGGGTAGAACGCATCTCAGCACCTCGTCAACTTCAACTTTTGCTCGTAACCGATCCGTTAAAATCCACCGTCATAACTATTTTTTAACTTTTTTTAATCAACCTTCGAGGCCTACCCCGGCGGCAGACTGTATAACTTAATTAATTAAAGCTCCCCGGAGTGTTTTGGATTAATCGACGCACTTATACTTTCGGGGCCAGGCCACGCGGTGTCCTGGTCAGCATGAAAGCTGGACTATGTGCTGTTTTCTGTGTGCGTCGTCAGTGCACGTGTCGGCGCCGATAAAGCTCAATATTCACCCGACTCGTTGCACTAATTCCCGACCACGAGTTTCCCAGTACAGAGACGGAGGTGTGTGGGGCGCCTCAAGACCCCACAAGCAGTAACATAGCGTGCCCGCCACTGAGAGCGGGCCGGTGAGTGCTAGCGGGGGGGAATTCGAGTCTAGCTCCACACGGGTCACGTCACGGCCCTGGGACAGAGTCGGTAGCCGGGTCCATGTGCCCATCGACGTGGTGGCGCCCAAGGTACAAACGTACGCCGATTCAAAACCTCCCCTCACGACAAAGTCATCAACCGTGGCACAAAGTGAATCTACATATTATTTAAGATTTCAACCTTAAAAGTTGCAAACTTACTTCCATCTTGTGTTGTTGGTTTAGATCCAGTCAAAGCTAAATAGAGACAAATAATTTTTAAATATTAATTATTAATTCACTATTTTGTGACATGACCTCCGACAGTTAAGGGACTTTAATGGTGGGTACAAACATACAAAATCTACAAATACATAGTAGATACAGTCACTGCATGTGGCCAGGCACCACGAGCATTTCGGCACTACACAAAGGTGGACACCATCTACAAGAGGAACAATTCATGCAGGTGGTCACCACCTACAAGTAGTTACAATATAACTAGCAGGCATGCAGACATGCAGGGACCACATGACAACACAAAACAAAGAGATACCAATACATAATTACGATACATAAACACAAACAAGTCAAACAATAAGAAAATAACCGGCAGTAATACTTATTAAGTATTACTTACAAATAATTATATAAGAAATAAGAGAATACTATGTATATATTAGATAATTACTAAGTATAGCAGAGTTAGTGAAAATAGAATATTAAATGTGTATTTATGGTTGGGCAGATGATATAATTTTTTTTGGATATTTATCTTATTGCTAGTCAAGAAGTGTCTCATATTTATTGAAATTGGATATAAGTTTATGTATTATATTGGTATAATTATTTAATGTACCTAGTAAAGGAGGATTTCGTCTTGAAAGTTTAAATTATTATGCCAGTGGTTTCAAGCACATATAGACAGTTTAATTTATATTTATTACATTTACAAATAAATATGGCATCTAAATTATCTCTCCTGGCTTTAACCTAGAATATAAATTATGTTTAAAGTCATACCACATTGCATTTTAAGTTTAATAAATTTAGAAAATTTAATTTGTACTTTATTGATTTTTTTTTATATCAGTGTTGTTAATACTGTTCCAAATGATAGATACATATTCAAATTTGGATAATCTACTTAGAGCTATGTACAGAGATCTAGTGGAATTAAAATTATAAGCATCGAAAGTAATATACTTAATGAGATCGAGTTTTCAGTTGGAAGAGGATGATTATCAATATTGTTTTCAAAAGTAATAGGATGGAGATTACTTGAGAATGTTAAAGTAGTGGTTTTGTCATTGTTAAATTGAACTAAGTAATACTTGCATCATTCGACAATCGCAGAAATATATCTCTGGAGTGAGTGGCAATCATGGAGAGATGTAATTTTTCTATATATTTTAAGGTCATTAACAAACAACGTGCCAGTAGAGTGGTTGAGAACTGTAACTAATTTGTCAATGAAGATGTTGAAAATTAGAGAGAGGGTACCTACCCCAGAACTCGCATATGTAAATCGATTTAACATAATTGAATCTATATTAGATTAATTATGTGTAATATTTGTAAGGTTTCTTTCTATTAGCATTAGAAATAAGTGACTCAATATGTAGATCAAAAATTAATTTGGATTGAGTATGATACCCAAATATTTAACATAACGTGATTCTACAATTGTTTGTTTTTCTAGTTTATATTTAAAGTTAATTGGATGAATTTTTGTAGAGTAAGTTATGGTAATAGTTTTTCCATTACACCTATCCCTCACTTAGCACGACTAATTCGTTCCTAAAAATGCTCATGTTATTAGATATCGCGTATTCTGAAGCATTAGTTTCCATAAATAGCAAGGCTAATTTATTTAATATGTTCCAAAACTGTGTAGGAAAATATACTTTACATAATATAAATGTGTTGAATAACACTCAACTATAAATATGTCACACTATTTATCTTTATATGCCTCCCATCGCACTTTGTATCACAAATACGACACCGCGTAACGGGAGATACGTGGTTATGTACTTTATTTTCAGTTGGCTGGCTGATTTGCCCGTTTGGGTGTGACCTTCAACTCACGTTGCGTACCTTTCCAAACCATCCTTTACTGACAATGAAACTGATATTACTGTCCGGATAAATACATTTTAATTATTCAAAAATTAAAGTGCTTATTCGCTTATCACCACCTGGTTCACACCAATCCTGCCAGGCCAATGATTATTTTTTTCATTGCAACATTCATTTAACAACCTTTTCCATGTGAATCATCTGTTAATTTCTGTTCCGGTATCTAATGTAAAATATATTCCCGCTATTACAACCAACAGCATCAGACTTATATAAACTTTTGGTAAGAGTCCTTATTTCGTACGATTGTATGTACGCACAGTTGACTCGCTTAAAAGTAAAACTAAAGTGCGACCAACATAAGTGTTGCCTTCATGATAATCTGTGCGCCGTAATACTTCTAGTGCTTGATCACGTACAGTTACCGGCAGCTGGATGGGCAGACATTGCTTTTGTTTGAGTGAATTCGCTGCCACTGGCTAGACTGAGTTCACGGCCTGGTTTGTGGCCAGGCGACAACGGTACGGCACGGCGGCATACGCGTGGACGTAAAAAAATTTGGTCCTTTACACTCCATAGCCGCAAATTAACTTGCCGTAGTTGATGTTTGTACAACAGCTGATAGCGTAGTCAGACCTGCGCGCCCATCTCTTCCCCCCTTGTTTGGCTAACTGACATCTGTTGTTTACAGAAGTTGAAACAGGCTTCGTGGCGTCGTGCTCGACTTTTTTTTTTTTTTTTTTTTTTTTTTGCCTGCTGAGATTTTGCGCTAGCTGAAATTTACAGACGTGCTATTCAAGACTGGGTCAGTAAAATTCACATCATGCTAAATGAATCCGCACAATCTGAAGATGTGCTAAGTGAGGGATAGGTGTATTGAGATCGACCAAGTTTGAAGTACACCACTCTCTAGTGGTACATCATTCTGAAGTAAGTGACGTGACTGATAGATAAGGAGGTAATTATTCTCTATATTTTTAAAACATCAGTAAATAAAGTGCCAAGGGAGTAATTTAGTACTTAAATAAAATCATCAATAAAGATATTAAATAAAAGAGGTGTTAGATTACCTTCTTGAAGAACTCCATATCTAGTTAGATGTGAATCAGAATTGAAGTTATTTATCATTTAAATCAAAGTTAGCTAATTTTTTTTATAATATACAATGATTTACTGTTTCAAAGGCCTTTGCTAGATCACAAGCAAATGTCTACCTGTTATTACTTGGGAATATGTAGGATTGAGAAAAGTTAGCAATAGTTTTTTTTACAAGGTCTATAACCCTGTGAATTATTATAAAGTTTATTTTGAAAATTAAATTCAGTGTGTGTTAATTTTATTTTGTCAAATCTTATGTGTAGGAATGACCTTGGCTAGTTTCCAGTTTCTGATTAAACAAAGAAAAATATTAGCACTAAAAAAAAAGTTAGTGCAAAATCACTTTGAAAAATTAAATTTTGCACATTTCTTCTTTAAAAAAAGTAGATGGGTGCAACTTTAAATGTTATCTATTGTTTTCATTAGATATCAACAAATTGTGTGCAATAACATTTTGTTTTATGTAGTGCAAAAGTAAATTTTAGCTTATATACCATATTTACCTGATTATAATGCTATGATTTTTACGAAAACTGTGGAATATAAAAGTGGGTGTTGCATTATAATTGCAGACTTGTATCTCGCCATATGGAATGGCTTGGTTGAAAACTACGCGCTGCACGTGTAAACTGCATCACTTATGCCACTGTAGTCCGGGCTTCTGGCGTTTGTCACTGGGATATCTCTGCTTTTCTTTACTGTGGCTGCTAAGGAAGGCCCCTCTCCCTCCTCCTCTACCCTCCCAGACAACCACACACTGTACATCACCACATTATGTGCTTTCTGAACTGTTGCTTTTGAACTTTGAACTACAGTCATAAAACACCATCTTTTTTCTAACTGTAGCTTGGTGTTTCAAAAGAGACCATGTAATACTACTGATGAAAGTGGCACCAGAAAGGTTCTAGTAAATATGCTAGATATTAACTAGAATACTTCTAGTTTGCAACAACATTAATAAAATGCAATCCATAGAGAAAAAAAAAAAACAATTTTTTGTGTTATAGTTGAAATGTTTTGGCTGACACTTATCGTGATGTTATGTGCTTGCAGAAACAACTCCAAAACTGCTGCGCACAAAAAGCAGTGATGTACTGTGCAGAAAGAAGAAAGCTATTGATTCCAGACACGAAAAGACCAAGTCATCGTTGGATGGAATATTGAACATTGCGGAGATGGAACTGCGCAGGTTGCAGTCTCTGGAAGGCGAGTGCTTGTCAGGAGCTCCGGAGAAGATGCGAGACGCCAGGGAGGAGCAGCCCACGGCCGCGAGGCGACGGCTGTTTGCCAGACACCATTCCGATCCTTGCATCAACACCGGTCACAGCGCGGGCGGGAGCGTGCTTCTGGAGTCGCGAGACTCCCCGAACGACCAGCAGGTGGCGAGCTCCACGTCTAGCAGCGATCAGATCGGTCACGACGCACGGCAGGAAGATGGTGCGGCGGCGCCTGCGACATGCGACGATACCGACCCCGTCGTGATGATTAAGTGCGCGGGATTCGGCGGCCAGCAATTGGAGCAAAGGACGGACGAGACGGCGAAACAGCCTGCTCCGTTTCCCGCCCGTTCGGGCCAAAAGCTGAACATAGTCAGGAGATTGGGGAAGTTATCGGGTGATTCGTTGCCGCGCAGACCGATAGTGGTCAAAACGTACACCTGCCGACGGGTGAAAGTCCTGTCGGCGTGCTCGCCAGAGATGCTGCTTGCGAAGCCTGCGGAGCCCGGACCCGTGAACGAAACCAGCTCCTCCTCGACTGTCCTGGAAACGATACCTCAGGAGGGGTTCGCGAAACCGGGAAGCACTGTGGCCAACTTAAACCGCATGGTAATGTTTAAGGATGTGGAGTATTCAAAGCTGCCAAAATTAAAGCTGGTTAAAATAGGAAACATTACTAAACTCGTTCCTTTATGCAATAGTAATGGGAAACATCAATGACAAAGTCTGCTTTCTTTTATTTTCAAGATACTAATGAGTTACACATTTTGTGTATGATCTCTATGTTATTGGCCTACAGTATTTGTACACAGCCCAACTTCAGAGAAATTTAAGTGTGCAAGTACTTTGCAATAAACGTTGCAATATTTTGAGGGGTTCAGTCTCCATAAAACAGTATGTTTCACATTGTTGTCATTGTCACAGAGGTATATTTAATACATATGAAATATATTTTAGAATTATTGAGAGTGAAATGTGACATAAAACCAGATATTTTAATATTGTTAAATATTTCAATATTATTCTTATCCTATCTATATTTTCAATAAAATTGCATGTATAACTTTTTCAAATGTATAAACATTACAAATTACACATATTAGTTTTATTTTTGATAAATAGAGTTTATAAACTAAATAGGGTGACCACCTTTGTTTTAATTTTATTGATTAATTGTGTAATTTTTGTTTGTAAACTTTTTGCATGCAATGCTTAATAATTCTGTACCTTCATCACATAAATGTGCATTTACTCATTGCTCATCTTTATAAAATTGGTTCTCTCTGGTTCATCTTTCAAATTTATTTTATTAATTCGAACTTAAAATTAATTTTGAAATTTCGGTGTAACTAACAAGCCAGCAAAACTGTATGTGTGTACATTGTAACCAGTTTATAGTGTCATTCCATAATATAAAGATGCACTTAAAAACATTTTTGTTAATGAAAATCAGTTTCCATGGTAACTCAAAGTTCTTGGCTCATTTAATCACGCTGGTCAGAAAAAAGTTTTCAACTTTTCTTGACAAGTATCATTACATGGTCATGTAAACATTTTATTGATCACTAGCTAAACCTGGCCACGCTTCACTGTGGCTCAGTCCTAAAATGAAATGAATAGTAAAGTAAATCAAAGTACTCTAGCGAACTTAGATTCACAGAGGAAACACATAATTGAATTTAATACACTGCTTTGCATTGCTGTAGGTATGGTTTGGAAGGAAAGGAAAGGAAGAAATTTTTTTTTTTTTTTCACTTAAAATCATTTTTTATTTTAAAGCTAGTGGATGGACTACATTTTTTGTTTGTCCATTTTCTGCATAAACATAAAGATCAGATTGTTTATCGAGTCTTGAGTGCGATGTTAATTACCTAAGATAGAAGCATTCGTTTTCTAAATTCAATCCGCACACTGGCAAAGATTGCCCTTGCGCTTAAATGATAGTCATAGGTCATAGCGAATGCAAGCAGTGGCGTCTCGTCAGGGCAAGCAAGGCAAGCAGTGCTTGCCCAGGCAGTTTCCAGACATTGTATTTTTTAAATAAATATTTTATTCAGAATAGTATTTTACTTTGGCTCGTGCAGTTAGGTGTATGTATTTTTTACACTATCTTCTTGGGACCCAATACTGTGCGCTGTGCGCTATAAAAAAAGAACTCGTTGACACAAAAACATGCTGTTTTAGAAGCGTTGCTAGGTTTAGAAGCGCTGGCAGGACCGCTTTCAGCAGGAAGGCTGCCGCAGTAGTTTCCTTTCGGGAGGGGGGGTGGCATGGTACAAAGTTTCAGGAAGGGGATTGGCTGGAAAAATACGCGGTAGAAGCTACGAAGGTAACGCTTTCTTGCCGAACTGGAGCGAACATGGCCGAAGCAGACTGTGGAATTTTTCCGCCGACTGCTTCGGCTATGTCCGCCACAGTTCGGCAGGGCAGGTGGCGATGTCGCGTTTCAGTCGGCGGTCGTCTCTCGGGGCGCGCGCATCTCTCCCGCGGGCTGTTGGCTGGCAGTGCGTGGGGGATTTGTGGGCGTACGATGATACTCCACTCCCACTTAGTATATAAGTAATGTAGAGTAGGTATTTTACTATCAGAATAATGTAAGTCAATCATTATTTTTCAAAAATAATGTATTTAAAAAAAATGTCAATTTTTCTACCTGTGGAATAGTCAATGTTCAGTTAAGAAAACTACTTAAATAGCACCATTTTGTACCTTGAAATCCATATTTTCCCGGCGGAGGGCCCCCAGACCCCCCCCCCCCCCCCCCCCCCAACCTCATCATGTTTTGGTGTGAACGGAGTTATTGCTTCCCCTCATGTAAACCTCACGCCTCGCCACTGAATGCAAGGCATATTGGAAATTGAAGCCGTTTGAATTTGAACACTATGTTGGTGGGAATACAAGGTATTAGTGGAAGTAGTATGTTTTCATCTTTATAAGGTCCAATCAGAATTGTTGCTTCGATTAGATTGTTGATCATATTTTAAACAACATAACTTTGGCTGCTTGATGTTTCGCAGTAATATAATTGGCACTCCAATTTTCAAATTAAGAATGTGTGATGGTAATCCAGTAATTAAGAAATTCTGTTGTAAAATTCACTACTTCACTTTAGTTTATCACAGTGTCAGTGGATTTGTATGTCACTTGGTTCACATGCGATTCTGTTTAGAATGATGTTCATAACTTCATATTGTATGAGTCAATATTTTTAACTGCTAGGATAGCTCTTCTGCTTAACCATGCGTGATTTCGGTAATTTGCTTTGAAGCTTCGGAAAAACTTGTATTCTAATTATTCTTTTGAAATCATGATATTGCAGAAATTAGATGGGAAGGTGTTTTTTTCCTGTTTCTGGATTTGTAGGAAGAGTGTCGTTACCAACCTCGAGTAATTGTCTTGAAAACATGTCAGCTGTTGGATTGGTTTGAAGCTAAACTCTCATATTTGTTGTCAAATGCATTTTTTGACTGTGCTCCAATAAGTTGAATATTTAAAATAGGCATTCAGTTCATCAACTGGTGTTGAGCAAGGTATAAGTATATGCCTGAAGTCACTGGATAGTAACACCAGTGGTTCACAAAAATTGAACCTAATTATTTCTCAAGTATTTCAGTTTATCGTCTAATGCTTCCAATGACTTTTTGTGAGGCAACTCGTACTATGGCAAGCGAAAACAAAAGACAGCTGTAAAGTAATTTTTTTTTGTCTGTGCTTTTCAAGAATATATTCATTCCATGAAGAATATAATCTCCTTTCTCGCTAGACTTACAGAAATAATAGGTTCTAATATACATATTAGGAGAATGTGAATAAAACATAAAATTCTATTAAAAACATTTCCGCCCCGCCCCCCGAAAACACTCAGACCCATATATGTTTATTTCTAACCAAACACCATATCAAGATTCATGCATCTTACTTTGAAAATGACAGACTTCTTGCAAAATTTATTATTATTATTAGTATTATTATTATTATTATTATTTAATTTTACTATAATTCCACTTGTGTATTGAATGCAACATTGTGTCAAAATTCCAAGTCAATTGATGGACTACTTGTTCAAGTTTTTCAATCACAGAATTTTTTAATGTATATTATACATATATAATCACACAGAGTAGTAGGGAAACAAAACTCTCAGTTCCTTAAAGTTTTCTTACATGTCCTGCAGGCTTGGCACATATAATGATTTGATAAAACCATGTTTGAAATGATGTGTCTATTTATTTCCTTCAAAAATTAGAATTAAAATGGAATTTTTAATTTTATTTTAGTATCAATTTGTATAGAAATATACATTTGTTTGTATTTTCGGATATTTCCTAATACTATCATGTCAAATTAATCAAACTATATGTATTGATAAAATTGATATCACAAAATAGTTTAAAGATTATAAACAAATTTCTAGTAGAAAGTTTATATAAAAGTTCCAAAAATTTTGTTTCCTAGAATATAATTTACTTCCAAATTTTCCTTCAGCATGTCTGCAGTGATTTACAACATTTTTGAAGATGCTTTTAAAGTCTGAATAAACTCCATTTCGGTATTAGTTTTCCATGATTCACTAATATTCTTCATTTTTGTGTCTTATTTGAAACTTGGCTGTGACTCATAACTATTCGTTGACCCTGATTTGGGTTGCAATCCACTAATGTACAAGCATGCCTGCCAACTCTGTGATATATATTTCCTAACTTGAAGATGAGCACTGTGGCTTTAAAGAAGCACCTGTAGCATTCTATGCTTTGCTTTCTTTAAAACGTCTATACTGAATTTTTGTTCATAACACAACACTGACTTCCTACATTTTGAAATAGAGATTCTAAAGGTTTGTTGGACATAGATGATCTGAAATGTTTTGTTCTTATCAGCCAAGTGAAAACCCTGAAATTCTGTATTGCCATGGGTAATGGAAAGGATAGACAATATAATCATTGATACTCTTATCATACTTGAAACAGTAATCAACTCTTCAAACCTCAGATAGCTCAGGCCATTTGGCATCATCAGCAGAGATATCATGAAGTTGAACTATAGAGAACTGTTTTTGGACTTAATCTATAGAAATATCTCAGGTTTCACCTTCATTTACTAGTGATATTCAAGGGAACTAATCCAGTAATCCACAAAATAATGTACTCAAGGAAAGCTAGCATTGTCAAGGTCACTAACTCTGGAAATTTCTGCATTTCTTAGCTTTTAATTTTTTAAAGGGAATTTATTGTGGAAATAGTTACAAGCTGTAACAAAGCAGTTCCTAACTGAGGCAAAGAAAAGTGACTTTTCTTTCTGATCCAGATTTTTTACAATGTTGGATGCTTGGTTTCTAATTACAAGTTCAGTGCCTTTCTTTTGATTCTTGACACAGTGATAATTTAATTTGAATAGTGAACAGCTTCTCCAAACCTTTTGCTTCACTAAGTTTGATAGTAGTCGTATTAAAAACCTGAGTAACAGTTCTTTCAAAATGTACATGTATGGAGATGTTGACTGAAGTTTAATACAGTATTCAGATTTTCAAATGGTGGCAGCTCACTTAGAAAAAATGCCCAAATGCCTTGTTGCGTTCAGAAGTAACACCATAGTATTTTTCTTAGTATTTGCAGATTTACTTAAATTCTTCAAAATTGGTTTATCACTATTAACTGAAGTTGAAGATATTTCCTTACAGCTGGCAGAAGCTGAGTGTGAAGGCCTCTTCTTTACATTCATGTTTTTCATGTTGTGTTCCATCAGAGTTCAGACTAAATGATGATTGTTGCACTTTTGGAATTCTGTAAGTGGTCAGACTTGAAAGATTCTGACCAACCTCTTCATTAAAAAAAACCTAAGTAATGGTCCCCAATGTTCAGAATTCCTCAAGAAACTTCACCAAACACATAGTTTACCGTTAGGCTGGTGGAGTATAAAATTTAAATCTTTTTGGAAACTCTTAAAACTTTCTTCTTTTTTTTTGTTCTTTTTTTTAGGATAACTTCCGAAAATCAGAAAAGTTACAAATGTGTATCGAGCAGTGTTCATTACGAAAATGTAAATTTCATAACCTCAGAATGTGGAAATGAAAATTATGGGAAACTTAAAAAATATGTAAACAGAATTAGATTCTTGTTTTATGTTGTAATTATTATTGTCAATATAATTTTTATATTCACTCATTCACAAAATTAGCAAGTTAGCACAAACTTTGCCATTGTTAAAGTGCATTCTTAAGTGAACCATACTGGCAATTTTTTTACACTCTACAATTTTCTTACTTCATTTAAATAAGTAAAAAAGAGAGAAAGGAAATGAATTGAAAAAATTAAAACTTCTCAACATGAGATTAACTTGGAATGTTATAGCTATTAAGAGAAGAAATTCTTTAGGTGGTCACCCTTAATTCAGATTTATTTAATTGTATTAACCATTTGAGTGCAATACTTTTATAATATCCTCAGAAATGTAAATATTTTTTATCAAGAAATTAAACTTATTTCTCTTATATATATTCTTACTTGTGGCAAAGGATTGTGGTGTTACAGAAAAATATTAGCATTGGTTTCATTAAAAATCACTTGTAAGCTTGTTACTGAATGAGTGAGTAAATGAGTCTTAAGGTATAAATATTCTCTTTATCCTCTGTGTTCCATATATACCACATGCAGTAAAGTCTTGATTAAATGAGGTTCCGCATTATCCAAGCCAATGTATTTTTAATTAGCCCATAACTGTATGAGTTCCTTGAGGGATCATTATGCTGCGGCGTCTACGCAACATGGTGTTGAAGGAGGGCAGTGCAGTGAAGATTGTCAAAGACTTTTTTTCTAAACATGTAAATTGATTTTCAAGCTTATTTAAGGTATGTACTGTAATGTCCTTCCATCATACGGTACATAATGCTACTGCTATTTTTGTACTTCAATCTAATTTTTCTTGTGAAATGAACTGTTTGCAGTACATTTTCAAAGGTCTTGTTAGGTCTAAGACAATTAAAACTACTAAAAGTTCTCTTCTTATTGCATATAAAAAAAAATTATTTGAAATCTTTCAAAGTAGGCAACCTGTTTTCTTATTCTATCTATGTTGGCCGAGATTATCCTAGGTTGCCGCTGTCATTGTAAACTCGATTAGTCGAGATTCTACTGTACATGTTTTACAGGACATTATGAAGCATTTCTTTTGGAGCATGTGTGCTAGAAAGACTTTCTTAAGGTAAGTCTAGATCTGGGTTTTGTGTTGGCAATTGTGTATGTTGTCAATCAACAAAGGTGCCTTTTTTTGCAGTCATTATTCGAATGTGTTAAAAATATTTTAGTAATATTTGACTTCACACAATGAGATAAGAATAAGGTTCGAGCAGTGAGGCTGATATATTTTTATACATTGATGCATTCCACTTATTTTTGGCTTTACTAAACTAAAATTTTAATAATTGAAAATACAGTCATAATGTGTTTCTAGGAACTTTCTGTCAGAAAAAGCCATGATAATTGGGTGGGAGTTGGTGAATTGGTATAGACAGTTTTTTTCTCAGGGAGAGGAAGTTGTGTGTTTATCTCTTTGACTCGGCCGCTAGTTTGTTTGGTGTCAGGTTGGGTTCTCATTTCATCAGCTTCAGTTCAATTTATCTGGAAAACAGTTACAACATTTGGATCAGTTGATTTATGTAAAGTCTGTTTTTTTTACTATATAATTTGTAAGTTGTTGAAAAGAATTGTGTCAATGATCATACGTCTCTAATAATTAATAACATATAATTTTTTTTAACTTATGGTTTGATTCTGACATTATTCAGAAACATTTTTAAAAATTGTGCAGTCTGCTACCAGCAATGAGTTTATAAATACTGTATTTGATCAATAAACAGTATTAAGCAATTTTCAAGCAAATCTGATAAGTTAAAAAAAAATTTATCACTTAGCATTGCATAGTCAAGAATGTGTGTGTTAGTTACCCATGTTTACCTTGAATAGGACTTGTGTATGTCCGGTATTTCATTAAAAACAGTACTGGTACCATCGTTTAGGATTAGTGCCAAATAAAATAATTCATTCTGAAGAGGCATGAAAAACAACCTTCAAACATGGATAATTAAAGATAGTAAAATGATTTTTGACATTTTGGTTCCAAATGTGTGAATTTTTGCCAAATAATATAACAATGTTGAGGTTGAGCATTTAAATATTGAGACATTATAAGCAAACCATTTTAAAAATACCCTAATACATTTTGGTACTATTTCTTATAGTACTGACAACTACATTTTGTTTCAAATCAAACACCCAAAATATAAATTTTTGATAGAATTACCCATGTTCCTAAAACAGAACATTCACCATTAATCATTCTTATTTAAACTCTACATTTTAAACAGTGTTGACAAGGCGATTACTAAAATTAGCAGTTAATCATGGGTTTCTTCGGGTATTCTGTTGCCATGCCTTAGAATCACTGAGGCAGTGGAGTTAGCAGTTTATCTACGCATAGCTGTTGCTAAGAGCTCAAAATGTTTGTCTTTGAATATATAAAGAAATTTGCTATCAGTTGCATAAGGAAAAAGGAAGATAAGTTTTAAGATATTTTTAAGTTATAGTGACACGAGAGAGATTATACTTAAGTTAATGTATTTTTATACCAACTATTATGGTAATAACCAAATATTGGGAGGTCTGTGTGAGAAGCTATGCGTAGCAGTCACTCCAGTCATGTATACAGACCTCATGCTACCATAAATTAAACACGAGAGATAGAGTATTTTCGGAGTAATAATGTTTAAATTGCACTTTAAATACCTAAATATTAGTTATATTTAAACATTGAAAATATTCGAAAAAATTATGATGTTTGAAGATTGAATACTATAAGTGTACTTTTCTTGTACCTTCTCTCCCTTGCTTAAAATTGAATTGCCTGTTTAAGAAATCCTGTCATTTTAGGATCATGACCTTCAGGGGCCCGCCTAGTCAGGGGTGTATTTGTGTTAGTGCGGCGGGATGATAAGTGCAACACTCGCTGGTGCTTCTAGCGCGGTATTTCCTCTAAGCGCAAAGCTGTGGACTAGCACGCAGTCTTCTTGTCATGCATAGGGAAACTATAAAATGTACACGGCAGCCATAACTTTAGATGGCGGAGAAATGAAGTTAAGTGTGTAGTGCAAGTCCTTTGAGTGGTTCCAAGAAACTGTACTGGATGTTTCATGTCTAAAAATTACTCTGAAAACACACATTTTAGCCATTTTCACTCTCCTAAAAATACAGCTTAAAAACTTAATATGGTAACGGAACTACTCATCCACCCTCAGCGCAGTCTTAAATTATTTTCGTAAACGGACGTCTTATGGATATCGTAAGCAGTTTTAAAATCGTGTGGTTTCTTCTGGAGCTCTGCACCACCGTATGTCCTCAAGACTCAGTCTCAATGCTTCATTTTTTTCATTATTACTATTATTTGAAGGCTATTTATCTAAATATTAACTTAATACCTCTCTTGCATTGGTTGCTCTATCACAAACGCTTTCAACATATATTCACCAAGAGTAATAAATTGGCACAAAATGTCGCACTAGTGATTAGATAATAAGATAATTACAAACACGTGACATTTCACAGCCATTATATTACACTTGGTGAATATAGGAACAACTTTTTGTGATAACAAAAAATTAAAGGGAAGAATAGTATTAAACTAATAGAAAAGCCTTTAAATAATTGTAATGACATTGAAATTTAAAAAAATCAGCATGGTGTGTGAGCTCTAACCTTAAGGTTTTATACTACAGTAAACTCCCTATTATCCACGGGCGGATGATCCGCGGTGTGGATTATCCGTGCATGCAACGAAAAAATACAACACATATGTAAATCTGTATTTTATTACAAGTGAACAAATTTGAACTGTACTGACGAGTGTATTGTGTGCAGTATACAGTAAAACGCACAGGCCTTCTCGAAACTCACACAGTAGGCTGGCATGCGTTGCTATTTTTGTCTCTGTCGCACTTTGTTTCTAGTCGTATGGTTGAGCACTTTTATGTTTACCTTTCTGAAATGTATTGTATGTTAATTATTCAGTAAAATACTAAAATTTTAGCAACATTAAATTTTTTTTAATGTTAATTATAACTTTTACTGTACATAAATGTTTAGATTTTTAAGTTGAAATTAATGTTTCCTTTTTTGTTTCCCATTTTCTGCTCTTGTGCACATTATCCGCGATTTTCACTATCCACTGTGACCTTGCCACTTAATTTCACGAATAATCGGGAGTGTACTGTGTACTTGCTTACTTTACAATGATGGATTTTAAATTTACATTTTTCTTTAAAGAAAAATTGGAGTTAGGGAGTTCAAAACTTTATTCTTTTCTTTTTAATTTATGAACTATGATTTGTTATTTTTCTAAGATTGTCTAAGGCAAAGTGACTCAAAGTGTAGCATTGAAGTGAATTAAAACATTCCTTGAAATATTGAGAAATATACTGACTGAACAATAATTATTTTAATCCCTTAAAGTGAGTGATTACAGACATCAATTAAAGTTCCTAAACTTACTAATCCTGTATAGGAAGCTAGTTTTGAATTGTTATGGTAATTAAATACTCTATCCAAGACAATAAACATGAGAAAAGAATTAAGAATCCTAGAATATATGTATTACTATTACTAAGAATTTTATGTGCCTGTAAGTGGACATGTCATTACTACATATGTACTATTTTTTACATTTTTAATGTATGTCTAACATGTTTAGCAATAGTTTTTGCTTTTCAAATCAGCTAAGTTAAATACTAAGCTTAACTGCTTGTCAGCTAAGAAATAGTTAGAATTTCGTATGGGATTTTTTTAATTTACAATTTTTTATGGGTTTGCCAATTTATGTTATGAAAAATGTTTGATAAAAGGACTAAGCTTAACTGCTTGTCAGCTAAGAAATAGTTAGAATTTCGTATGGGATTTTTTTAATTTACAATTTTTTATGGGTTTGCCAATTTATGTTATGAAAAATGTTTGATAAAAGGCGCTAAAATTTTGACTATTCAAAATGTGTGCAGTTTTATCTTTAACATTTGTTGAGTTATGATTTTTCTAAATGATTATTTTTTAATGTAATAACTTTTTTTTGTTGGTGGTTTCCGAATTTCATAGTAAAATGTATTTCAAATGTATCATCAACAGTAGGTTTTTCTAGTTGTTTTAGTGTTCAAGTTAATATAAGTAGGTTATATGTCATATTCATATTCTGAAGCTAGAATATTCACATGTTTGTACATCTAAAATATAAATTTAAGTTTTACTTAGGTGGTGGTTCATTTAGATTGCATTTAAAATGTTGCTTTCTGGATGTTTAGTTCAATGTTTATTTTTTGGTAATTTATGAATTTGATAAGCATGTCTTGCAAAATACTGCAGCTGTACATATCAATCATCTTGTGCAGTGCCTTTATCAAGCCTATATTATTGTTAATATGTATTTACACACTTATTTGTTAAAACTTTCATTACAATGTTTTGTCATAAAATATTCTAGGTCGAATAACGATCTTTACATATTTTTTAATTAATAAGTACATACTTAATTGGCAGGCTGAGTTGGAATTTGGCCAACAAACTTTGGTTCATCAGAGAAAATAAGTTCAATAAACATAGAGTGAAATTATATGATAAAATATCTGAAGGGGAAAAATCTACCTTATTAGTACTGACGTCGTCTGGCCGACGACCACCCCAGAGCCCGACCTGCACCCGCCAGTATACGCTCCCGCTAACGGAACACACCCCTGGCCATGGCCCACCCGAGTCAGGCGACCCGAACAGCAATTAAAGGCAAAGCCGCGGAAACCTGAGTAGACAAGAGAAGAACCGTACCCATTCCTCCTGAAACATTTAATGAGGATTTTAGCGACAATAAAATCTCTTCCAGACACACCCGTTTGGAGTCTAGCGTAATGAGGTCACGCCTGGCGCGAGAGAGGCCGAGCCTCCCTCGGACGCCATGCCAGTTCGGCAGTTCAGCGCAGCTCATGGACCGGGGCGGACCTACGTCCCACGGAGAGGCAACATCCTTTGTCTACATTGAAAGTAACGTCCGGTAAATATAGTCACTAATTAACCAAACCCCTTTTATTACTTAACCTCTCCGTGAGTACCCGGTCCCTTTTTTCGGTCCCGGACCTAATCCGGCCGCATCAACTTAAGGACACCCCGCACCACACTTGGTCAGCGGGGCTGCTCTTCAGCATACGGCACGGGCCGTCTCCCGCAACGTACAGAACTTTGTTTAAGGTCACGCGCACGGCGCTGACCACAAACCCGCAAGGGAACTTGGACAAACTTAATTGCGGTGCGTGTTTCACCACAGTGGGCACAATACCCGCGCCGAGACATTTGCATACGGGATTGGCCGTCTCCAACCGCCCGCCCCTTAATTCAGTGTATTTTTGTATCCCGTATTTTGTACTGCTAACTTACGTTACCCGAGTAACGAGTGCCACGTAACTTGTGCGCGCCCCCTTAATCCAGTGTATTTTTGTATCCCGTGTTTTGTATTGCTAACTTACGTTACCCGAGTAACGAGTGCCACGTAACTTGTGCGCACCCCCTTAATTCAGTGTATTTTTGTATCCCGTATTTTGTATTGCTAACTTACGTTACCCGAGTAACGAGTGCCACGTAACCTGTACGCGCCCCCTTAATTCAGTGTATTTTGTGTCCCGCCTTTGTGTTACGAAATTACGTTACCTGCGTACCCAGTGAGACGTCTGAGACATAACAGCATCCGAGGCCACGTAACGCGGAACACAAACAATACGGCGCCACGGAATAACAAGTAAAACCCCCCGGGGAC